>NC_079904.1:14269919-14595609 GCF_024868665.1 Triplophysa rosa | reverse complement strand
GCTTCCCTCTTATACCCGGACATCCGGGGAGGAGCCCGGCATGCAAATTTCATTCGCCAATTTTCATTGGCCTTTTCTAAATACTCAGAAGATGATAGGTTCTCAAGACAAACCCCATTCTGTCGGTTCGACACAACGTCTCGTTCCCTCCATCAGGGAACCGAGGTTACATCCGTAACCAAGACGTTAACTGTTACAACATTCAAATTCAAACTGTTACGACTTTTGGTCACACTCCTCTGTTGATATTTAAAAAATATATTTGAAGACTTGAAGCAGTGAATATCTTAAGACTTGAATCCGACTTTGGAAAACTATTTATTTAATACAAAATATAACACGAACAGTGTGTTAATAATTAAAGGGATATTTCACCCAAAATGAAAAGTCTGTCATCATTTACCCACCCTCATGTTGTTCCAAATTTGTATTAATTTCTTTGTTCTGATGAACACCGAGAAGGATATTTGGAAGAATGCTTGTAACCAAACAGTTCTTGGCCACCCTTGACTACCATAGTAGGCAAAATGGTTTTATAAATGTCTTTGTTCTGTTGAACACAATAGAAGATATTTAAAGAATGTTGGAAAGCAAACAGCTCTGGGCCACTTTTGACTATTTTCCTACTATAGTCGTGGTGGTTAACACAACCTTTTTGAGATTGTACAACTAATCCAAATGCAAAACAGACTAATTTTTACGTCACACTCTTAAACAAATCTGATAAATTCTGAACACTGCTATAAATAAAATATACGAAAAGTTATGATTAATTACAAGTTTGCAAACCAAAGGCTAAAGCCATGGCTGCAAATATGAGATATGAAACTAATATAGCAGGAGCAAGGTTACCTTATTTCATAATTAAATTGAATCTGTTTTCCCTTTATTATTATTTTCATTCTGTCAATATCGCTCAGGCAGGGGGCTTAATAAGAGACTTGCGTTTCTCCATTTACTTCCCTTGAGGCGCGGCTTTGGTGTCATGTTACTTTGTCACTTACACAGACCATGCGCGTTATTTATTTATTTGTTTATTTATAGCCTCCCTCCATTGCTATTATATAATTACTTCCTTATCAACTCTGTTGGTTTGGCATTAAATAAATAATCCAAATGTCACGCAAGGCATTAGTCTGTGTCACTTGAGTACGTCTAGCCTGAACTTTTTCATTATTAAACATGCACATCAGCATCGGCCGTTCTCCAGAAGTTGCATTCAGGTCGTCCATCATTTTAATTTCTCTATTAATGAAAAATATGGGCATGGGAGGTCCACGTTGCATATGCACGTGTCATTTGAGTAGCCGTAAAACTGACCAGCGTTTCTAACCTGAGGTGTGTGGGGAATGACTATGTATTGATGTTTGCATAAAATGGACAATATAAGTGATGCATTTGAATGTTAATGAAATTGGGTTTCAGTGTATCCCACAGCAAGGTTTCTTTAATCCTTTGTTCAATATACAGGAACATTTCTCAGCATTTCTCACTTGTTTATCAATATGTCTCCTGTAACAAAATAAAGCAGACAACCCTAATAGATGTGGGACAAGAAGTGGCTTTGTATCTTGTCAGCCATTGTCTCTGTAAGACGTATGGAAGTTTTGACCCCAGTTTTTATCGAATGACCTTCACATACGCATTGACAGAAATGTAATGGCTTAGGTTATAATGACTCACCTTGTGCCTGCTGACATTCATCCGGGGGTATGATTCTGCTGCTGCTGCCTTTCACATCTGTGATGTGAGCTGTAGCGAGCGGAATAGCATGAAATATCTCAGTCAAATGGATGAGTGACTGTAATATATCACCAGAGCATTCGCTGTAGAGTTGTAATAGTTACAGTACACTACAGTTTCTAGAACAATGGCAATAACAGTATTATACAGTAACAATTGTTCTACTCAATAAATGTGTATAAAATACTTATAGTTCATTGTTACTAGTCAATACTAGTGTAGGCTAATTACACAATAACATTTGTCAGGCATTTAGCACTAGTGTCAAGTTGCTTGAAAGTGTGATTAGAGTACAGACTGCGAGAAAGTGTGGCACTGAAGAAGAAAATGCTTGATGGAAAATCCATTGCTTAGGGAAGGTAATGAGGTGCTGGTGTGGTGAAGGCTGACGTACAGTCAACACGCTTGAATAATAGCACAGGTCTCTGTCCTTTTTGAGCTTTTCTTGATCATGGCATTTTGTAAAATAAATAAAAGCCAAACCTGTGTTTGTGTTGTGGGAACCAAAGAAGGAAAGGAACAGCAGGGACTTCATATGAACAAGTTATTATAAAAGGAGTAAAGGTGGAGCAAGTCTCAAAATCTAAGTATTTGGGCACAGTAATTGATGAAAAATTCTCATTCCAGGAAAAAGTGGACTACATACACAAGAAAGTCAGGCAAAGACTAGGTCTGCTCAGAAAATTAAGAAGTTTTAGTATTGATAAGAGGATTCTAACTATGGGTTTATAGGTCGATGGTAGAAAGGATTTTAACATATAAATATCATTGCTTGGTATGGAAATTTAGCAATGAGGCAGAAAAATAAACGTTCTGAAATAAACGTTCATCCAGAAACACAGTACAAAGCAAGAGTTGTTTTTAGACTTTATGGAGACAGTGGCAATCGCAGTCTACTCAGATCGAACCCACCCACTTAACCTTGGCGTAGACTGCGAATGCCAATTGCTAAAAGAATGCATATAAAAGATCATTTAACCACTAGCGGTAACCATTTTCAACAAATTGTTTTAAAGTGTTCAAAATGTGTTGTAAAGGTCAGCTATGTGTTGTATAGGAACATGTGCGTTATGTGTTTTTATTATGTGATATGTGGATGTATTGTATGTTGTGCCAGTGTCAAAATTGAATTTCTGTTCAAGTAAAAGACAATAAAGTAAACTAAACTAAACCCAAGTTCAGAACCTAGCATGTGCAGCATGGAGTAATACAAACATTCTTATATTCGGAATACACCTAATTTGTCAGGGTCAGGGGAGTGACAAGGAGGGAAGAACCCAATTGCAGGCATCGGTTGACAAGAAACAAGACTTTTATTGACACGACAAAACAAAGAAACCCACAATGGAGTAAAACACGGACTGGACTAATAATATAAACTGAAAATAAACACTTCCCTCAGGGGGATAAAACAATCGAACAGGTATACAAGACTTACAGTAAAAGACAGGAACCAAACTAAATAACAATCACGACGCAAACAAGGGGAACTGACAAGGTAACAATATCCACAAAACAGCGACAAGGAAAACAATGCGCTAGATACACAGTACGAACAAGCACAGGACAGCAAACACAAGGGCATTAAATAGGGAGACTAACAAAGGATAATTAACAAGGGACATGTGTGGGTAATGAAACACTAATGGAAGGCTAAACGAGGAAACGAGAGGGGCGGGGCCAAAGACGAGACTGGAGAGAACGCACATTATGTCGTAACAATGTGCTTCTCTCCACACCAAACAAGAGTTTCTGCCATGATCCTGCCACAAGACATGACATGATAAGGCAGAATCATGACATAATTTGTGATTTGAAACTAATTTGATCTTTGTAAGTAACTCTGTACAATCAGTGATATAATTTATAGTTTGTGCAATTTCATTTTGGATATTATTGATCTTTCAACATTCAAATGCATTAAAAAAACAATTGACAAAATTTAACGCAAGCTAAATTTGGCATTGCATTATTCCTATGAAGACTTATGAAAGACTGAGGAGAAAAATAATTAAAGTATAGTATAAGCAGTGTAGCATTTACTTTCATTTTTCAAATTAATTAATGTCTAGAGGTTAAGATTTTAATTTAGAGGATTCTCAGAGTACTGAGCAAAGCCTAATGGCTTACAAAGATAGAAAGCGTGCCCGAGCTTAACATCTGTGACCATAAATAAAACATTAACCAAAAAAAACTATTAAATACACTTGTGTATAGACAAATTTGAAGCAGAGAGAAAATACAAGGTCAGAATTTCTAACTTATTAACCTTTGGCTAACAGGGATCAAAACAATAAAAGCCTAACCTAGTGAAGAGCTGTATAGTTTTCTATCAGTCAGCTTCTGATGAGCAGATATATGTCCTCTTTTGACAGCCGCTGCCTATCTCTGTCATCACCCACTGAGTGGATTCCAACCACCTGTCACCAGTCAAACCGCCTCAAATTCTGACAACATGAATCCTCGCACCCACTGAGTCCCTTTAATGCTGGCACAATTCTTTACTCTGTCACCCAGTCCAATCCCCTAAATCTGAACTTAATTAGATACTAATGGAGCCATTTCTCACATTATGGCAGAGAGCATCTCTCTAGGGACAGCCTGATTAAGACAGAAAAGTTAATGTTTTTAGTGGAGCACTATAAAAGCTAACTGCTTTCATGCATTGTATTTTTTTACTATTAAATAAATATTTTAAACTCTTTGGTAAAATCAAGTGTTCTATGCATAGCACTTTTCAAGCAGTTTAGTGCATTTTTAAAAATGATTAATAATCAAATAATTTAAATTAAGAAAATACTAATTCTATATTGTAACAGGTTTATCAACAAGAACTCCCGGTGTCACAGACAAAGCTTATCTTAAGCAAGGACTATGCCTTAAGGCTAAAATACACTACAAGACTTTTGCCCAGATTTTCAGTGTGGACTTGTTGCAGAAAGTCTGTGCCAGTCTGCAGATTTGCTCAGTTAGTGTGTTTCTATCTGAATTTTTTTTTTTTAAATAGTCTAGTTTTTAAAAAATCTGTTCAGATTTAAAAAGTCTTGTAGCGTATTCCAGCCATCAATTAATTTAAGATATTGTCACTTTTATAAAATGCCTTGGAAAAAACATTTCTGGTGTGCATCTTGAAACAAAACAATGGCACAGACATATAAGAAATGTCAGGGCAGGTTATTTTAAGTTTAGAAAGCTCAAACATTATTTTAGTCTGTGACTAGTCTTAAGCCTTGCATACTATTTGTAAAATTACATCTTTAAAACATTTAGATTAGGGGTTGAAAGACCTCAGATTTTTTGAAGTCGACTTTTGTGATAAAAGTCACGTCGATGTCGACTAGTCGATGACGTCATTAATAAATAAAAAAGAGCTAGGGAATGTTTGTTTGTTTGTGACAACCTATGACTTTAGAACAAAGTCAATATTATTTATTAGCAGAAGCAGACGCTTTATCATAGCGGACTTACAAACACAGCAACACCGTGACACAGCAGCCAATTTGAGAGACATTTTTGTTTATTTTGTTTCTTTCATGTTTTATTAAAATAGGGAACAAGTACAAAGATAGCCTATTATATGAAATGATCTTCGTGTAGAAACACAGCGCACTGAAATCTATGTAACGTTAGGATTTACCTGCGAGCTTTTGAGGCATCAGATCAAATCGTGAATGTTGCAGACGAAAACAGGACACATTGTGAATGATGCATGAGGAAGCAGGACAAGATAACATATTATTGCCTGGAGTGTGACAGAATCCCTCTGAAGGGTGTAATCAAGGTAGTGTAGGTGCAAGGGGTGATGGGAAATGTTGTTTGTGGCATTAGAAGTCCAGGGATTGTGAGTAGGTGAAGCTGGGAAAGAGCATTGGTGCAGAAGGGGGAGCGTGGCCAGCTGAGACGCTGAGTTGTTTCATTGGTGGGGGCTCAGGAGGTGGACAAGGGGCAGGTAAAGGGAAGGTGGCAGGGGATAGTCCATAGGGCCAGGGGGGTGATGGTGGAGAGAGAAGCCATGGATGAGGCCAGAGCAGGAGGAGCCAGATGATGAGCTTCTTGGAGACTGGAGGGGAGGTGCTGGCTGACGGAGAGCTGGGCAGGACCAGCAGGGGTGGCCTGTAGCAGGAATCATTCTCATTCATCCAGTTCAATAATCCAGATGCCGGTTGCAGCTCACCCTCAGCGGCAGGAGTGTGGGCGGAGCTTCCCTCCAAGCCCTCGATATCCCCAAGTACTGCCGGTTCACACACCTGGTCAGACGAGTCTCGAGGCTCAGGCTCCAGGGCGATAACGGGCTCAGTCGTGGGCTCGCGTACTGGCATTAGTATCGCGGTGGACTCAGGCTCACTGTCTGCGGTGAAGTCTGGCAAGCGCTCTGTGCAACGGGGTGGTGGTTGGCAGTTCTCTGGTTTGGGGGTATCGCAACAAACAGGCTTGGGGGAACAGGACCTGTGAGGTTCAGAGTACTGGACTGTGGTGGATTGAGGTGTGTCCTAGGTGAGCCGGAACAGAACCCCCATTTATCGCTGGGACTGGATGATTACTATGCCCCCCTCATCACTTTCCCGATGCAGAATTCACACCCCATAGCCTGGAGGACAAGGTTAAGAAATTCATCTGCGTCTGGAAGCATGTTGAGAGCGAGCAGATAGTCATCTATGCCAGACAGAAATAAATGGTTAAAACTGGGGTTGCTCAAACTCACCAGTTTGCACGCCTTGAAAAAAATCATCCACATACCTCCATAGAGACATGCCATCCTGATGAAGCTGCATTAGCTGGGTCTGAGAGATGATGTCAAAATCCAGATCCAGTTGAAGTGTGTACATCGTGTTTGGCAGTCAGGTCTTCTGTCACACTTCTGGCAGGAAGGACAACGTAACACACCACTCACAGTTTGACAGAGTTTAATGTGAAGACAGGGGGTATCCACGGGCAAGTCGAACATCCACGGGCAAGTCGTGGAACATCCACGGGCAAGTCGTGGAACATCCACGGGCAAGTCGTCGAACATCCACAGGCAAGTCGTCGAACATCCACGGAAGATATAATCCAATAGGGTCTGAACTAGCGACAAACAAAAGAAAACTAGACCTGACAAAGAACATCCAACAATGGTGAGTATAAATAGAGTCTGGGGCAATGAGCTGCAGGTGCGGGGTGTAATCAGTGTGGTGCAGGTGCGCGTGTAATCAAGGTGGTGCAGTTGCACAGAAGGACACAGAAGGTTATTTGTAGTGAAAAAGTGACGTGAAAACATACATCAATACAAAAACGTGAGAAAGAAATGGTAATGCAAGTTATGCTGGAGGTGAGCAAATCTGCATCTGTAAAATCCCAGTCTGTAAAGTCTTTATCATAGGCCTTTAAATAATGAACTTGTGTGATGTAGCCTTTAACAACAGAGAACATGTGTCAACCAACTACTTACAAATTACTTTATAAAACCTCTGTACTATACCCTATCTGTAAAGTACCTTCAAATATTCCAGAGACTCCAAAAGTGTCCTTGAAAATGTGATAAGCATAAAATTACAGCAATTCTTGTAGAAAGAAGAGAATATAATTACTTTAAATGCAGTTATAAAAGTCATGACATATGCAATCAGGACATTTATGGGTCGATATAAGTTACCTGAGACTTCTCATTAATTTTCTCTTAAAATGTCATCGTTCCTTCACTGTGATGAGGATAATTTAAAGTCATGCCTGTAAAATCAATGCCATTAACAGCACGTGAGCCCATAGAAACAAGAACAAATCAGCCGTCTGGACACAAATGACACATCTGCAGAATACCTGCAGTACATTTGTAAAGCATTCAGCTTTTTATTAAAAATTAAACTATTCTTGTAGTATATCTACTGTAGCTTGGCCATCCATTCATTGGCAATGATAATAGTCGACTGAGCTTTACTTTATTTTTTTGGGAGAAATTAAAGTAACAATTAAATATGAACAATTTCTAAAATAGCACCATATAAAACATTGTGTTTTCTGAGAGGATATAAAGCGTTTCTGTGTCAGCAGACTTCAATCATTGCTCACAAACAAAATTGCATTGTTTTTCTCATTTGCATAAGCAATACCTCTCTATCAGTGCTGGCTGCAGATGGCAATGGTCTAACGCTCACTAGTAACTGCCTGTCTACCCCATTAATCTTGGACTTCATTGTCTGGCAATAAAAAGGTGTGTCTGAACATAAAAGATCCCTCCTATCCATCAGTCTTAGTGGCACTCAATAAATGGCCACAGATTCAAACAATGTACGACCTCATGATAAAATCTTGTTTGTAGTCTGTCTTTCCAATTGGCATTCCCAGATAACCATCTTAAGCTTTTAAACCTGTGGACCCAGCAAGCTTACCACAATGCTCAAAGATGGTGGCAGATTTCAAACTTGTCCCAAGTGACATATTTGTCTGATGTTAAGAAAGGATTCAGGGGAAATGTTGATCCTGTAGACCTCGAGATATACAAAAAATCAATATAAAACTAAATGAGATCTACTGCGTCATATAACACTTTCAGAGACAGCAATGTTACAGATTTGCTTTTGTGTTCTGTTGGTGAGGATTGACATTGGTGGCATTGACATTCTTATAGACAATTAAATGATATAAGCCTGATGTGTCAGTCATATTATGATCATCAATCACTAACCAACAACCTCACAATTCAAACACAAAGAAAGCCACATGTTTTAGATACATGCCTTTACAAAAGATATTTATATAATTCATAGGATGGAATTTGTACATTGTTAGTGCATGATAAAGATGTTTAGTTTAATATTGAATTTTAATGCCTTTGTCAGGGCTCTGTACAGTATAAACGGAGAACCGGCAATCAGCCTAATGTACTCAAGTGTGTCCAAAGCATTCCCTATAAGCCATTAGCCGATCAATCTCTTAAAGTGACAGACTGCACAGAAACCCTTATTAAAATTGAAAGACTGGCATCCATCATCATCAAGAGATTATACTAGGACACTATTTTTACTTCAAAAATAGGTGAGGTTGACTTAAAAAAATGTTGTTTTACTGGGTTAATTTAACCAAGAGAATGTTTATATTTGACCCAACAATGGATTAAAACAACCCAGCATGTATGTTGAATAACTCCAGCCTATAACCCAACTGTTTGGTTTGTCTATTTAAACTCAACAATGGGATGAAATAACCGTATATTGTTTAGAGTGCACTCAGCATGTGGTCAACACCCTTCAGAGCCTTTGAGGTAACAAAGTTATGAAACTTTCTTTAATCCTTAATTTAATCACATTGGCCTTGATCTCTCCCAAGTTCATGAAGCAATCATATGTGAAATGCGCTGCACACACTTGAATATTCGGATTGTACTGTTCTGGAACAGTATTGTAAATAAAATGTAACCGTTCGTTTTTAGTTGTCTCATCTTTTGGAAGGGCACACAAAGAGGCTTTCTTTTCGCAACGAAACACACAGAGTCTCCACGACATGGCTGCGGCAGCGACGATACAATGAGATTTACAAGTACGTCCACCTTACGGTCTTAGTCAAGTCATACCACGAAATGACGTAGATTCGTGAGGGTGTGGTTACACGAGGCGTTTCAGGCAGGTCTGGGTTCGCATTTGCTTTTAGATAGAATGCATCTTTTGTTCCGACACTTTCATTTTTGCAATTTTACGTGTCAAATACATGCATGGGCAACTTATAACACACCAAAGACACAGAAAAACACGTATTCGCGCCATATGACCCAGTTTTTCCTGTCTGTTGGAGACTTGAGAAGCTTTGTTCTGAGATGGCCAACCAGATCTGCTCATTATGACTAGTGTAGTTCTACAGTATGGTATACACTTTCACAGGTGATTCTTTCAAATTAGTGAAGTGGAAAATCTGACCAATCAATCACACCTCTTCATGTGCACTATGGATGTCAGCCTTCAGGGTTTTACATATTCACAGCCAAGCACAAAAACTATATTCAAAATCCCCATGTAGGTTATATGTTATGAGTATTTTGTGTCAATAGAATTGGAGAAAAATCTAAAATGCCACATACATAAAAATATACTAAACCCACATAGACTGCCTTTAAATATACTGTAAGAAAATAACAGGTACTGGCCAAAAGTGATGTCTAACTTTGAATCGATTATTCAAATGTTATTAAAGATACATTCAGTGTTGCGTAGTTGTGCTTGTGCAGGCAAAAAGTAACGCACAACACATGCACAAAGCCTATTAGGTCAAGACCCAGGAGAATGGCTAGAAAATATTACAAGTAGAGAGGATCAAACAAAACAGCAAAATAAAACCGATAAGTCAATGTATTTTTTTTCGTGTGATCTTTTTTTGCTACGAATGTTTGTATTCAAATAATTCCCCAATTTGCTGTAGTTTGCGTTTTCGCAAACTTTGTCCGACAAATACCTAAAATTTTGTGTTTTGTCTATTTGTAATCTAACCTGAGGTGGCATTAAAGCAAATATTGTACAAATATACTCTCCGGACATCACTTCTGGCCACCACTGTGAATCTAATTACAGGTACAGTATGCATAAGTGCACTGAATACACTCGGGACTGGAAATCAATAGTGATTGCGTGCATACATTTAATTTGTGGCATGGGTAGTTGGGGGTTTATAGCCTATTGAAAGGGTACCTGGTTAATACGCTGCTGGTCTCCTGTACCCTAAATGATCAATATGACTGCTCTTCTTAAAACAGATTTACTGCAAGTCATCTCGTTTTCTTAAAGAAATATTCAGAATGTACTGTTTGTAAAAGTCAAGTCTACAAGCTCTGTAGCTGTGCCTTGTACCACCTCTTCATTTGTAGCTTGCCTTTGAAGGCACACAGTAAAGCGCCCTTATGATAATAACCATTATAATTGCTGAAAAAAATAAGGAATTCAAATGAAAAAGGCAAACTCGAACACCGCTCTCTTGTTCAGAGGAATGTTGAGAAGTTAGTAATGTTCCCTTTTGATCTTGCCAGTTTTATTAAATGTGATATGAGCCTAGAGGATGGTTGATAATAGACAGGGAGCAGATCCCCAGCATCAGCTAGTTGAGCGGCCAAGCACAGTAATGTGAGATACAGATACAGACAGCATTGTGCTGAACTGTATTCTTTCATTTTAGAGCAGGTGCAGTTTGTTAATAGCTGATGAGACTGTGAGCAGACCACACATTCCAAGGTTAACAAGGAGACTTTAACACTGGCTGTTGGGCTGTTGGACACTAGCTTTGCGGTGGCTCAGTGGTCAGAGCATGGCGTTAGCAATGCCAAGGTTATGGGTTCGATCCCAGGCTTTGGATAAAAGCGTCTGCCAAAAGCATGAATGTAAATGTAATGTTGGGCGATAACACTGCTGTGACAGGACTGTTCAATGTTATACACAGTAAAGGGATGTTTTTGTTCTACCAGGCACATAACAGAAATATGCCCATCCCTGGCTCTAAGAAAGCTCATGGCCGGTTGGATTATAATAGCTGTGGTCCATAGAGAAGACACCATGAAGATATTGAGTTCAGGTTGAGCAGCTGTGCTTCTCGCTTCTGTCCTGCTATAATAAAATCAATTCTGCTGAACAGTTGCCATGGCATTTTAACACATGATTAATACCAAGAGTCATTTCTCTTGGGTCTCATAGTTCAGTTTGAATCAAATTTTCTCTGTGCACCCATATGTGAACTGTATCAACCTGATCTCACTGGAATTCTTAACTATTTTACAACGTGGCTTATTCGTATGAATTCGTACATTGTGAATCGTACATTAATCGTAACGTATGATTACTAGGGAAAAAGCAAGAGTGAAGCCACACCCCTAACCCTGTCCCTCAACCTAACGTCACTTGCGCGAAAGCAAATCATACTAAAATGTATGAATGAGATCGTACAAATTCATATGAATTAACCAAAATTATCCACATTGTAAAATAGTTAAGTTTTTGCCGTGAGATTGTGTTGACTGTATTGTCAGAGATATATGGTCTATTTGCTCTCCATTTATTCTCTTTTGTGATTTTCCTTTTCCATTGAATGTGCTACCGGTTATGTGGGTCTAAAAAGACATATTAGGTGTTCAGCTTAGCCAATGCACTGACCGGTCCTGAATATCAAATATCGCCCATCGTGAAATGTTTCCAATCTCAGAGAATCTAGGAGAAGGTTTTACAGCTAGCCAACGGCAACTAGTTGTCCTTGAGTAAAGGACTGACAGAAGCAAAGTGGTCCTGTGGTTTATAAGAGCCGATTAGCCCATATTTTACGGGTCCCTCCATGTTATAAATGTTCGCACACCATCTCATCTGTTGGTTTAGGGAGGGGATGAATCACTTGCTAATGAGTGAATTTATCTCTTGTAACTGTTTTACTATATGAATCTCTTATTCTGTCAGCAGTGCTTTGGCTATTTAGCATTCAAGATTATGATCCAAGTAATGGATCTTGTTATAAGAATTTGTAGTAGGTGGAGAACTCTTTCAAAAACACTCAGTTGTTCTCTACTTTTTACTTTCAAACATATTTGATAATGAACCATGCAGACCAGGGTAAATGCGATTGAATTGTGTTTACAAAATTTTGTTTCGCACAATGAAGCCCTCTTTCAATTCAGATCACAGCACCCTTGTTCTCAACGGTACTGAATTTCAGATTCAAGTGGTATTGCGGGCCTCTTCAGATAGGTAGTCATAAGAGGGGCCGGTCACGTAAAAACAGATTGAAGAGAAAATAAATTAAATGATCCTAATGGAAAGAGAGGAACGGGCATGAAATCATGAACAGAGGCCAATCAGCCCATTCAATCTCCTTTGCTTTATGAGCCATGCTGAGTTTTAGCACTCCGTGCGATGAAGTGGAGGACAATTAGCATGCGACCAATTAGATCAGAAGCTTTGCATGCTGCCAACCCTTGCTTTAAGGGATTTAGGTTTGCCACATAATCGCTTTCAACAATGTAACGAGTCTGGATACCTGTTTGGTGTGATTTCTTTTGCTTGTTCAGGCAATTCCACCCCCAACCAAGAGCAAAGACGGACTACTTGTCACATTAATGCTAAATTAACAATACTTAGTACTTAATGCTAAACTTACATCACATGACAGCAGTTTGAAGTTATAGCTGCACTCAGTTACATTATGCCATTACTATTATCCCTGCTTATAACATTCCTCTGTTGTCTGATATCGATAAAAAAATAAGACCAAATTAGACATAAAAAGTTTCAACAAATGAAACTTCCTAAATCACAACTAATAAGCTCTCGCTAATCTTCATACACATTTACTCAGTAAGTTTTAATCAAAGTCACTGAGTGCAGCTGTGACAAGTCAGTGGAGACCTGGCCCTCCCGGCTGAGACTGGTTTCTCCAGAGGATTTGTTCTCAATTTATTTATCATTGGATAGTTTGGGTTCCTTGCCACAGGGCAGTGTTGGCTTGCTCACCGGGAGACTGCATTTATTAGATATTATTTACTAGAATGATCTTGTTTGTTCTATAAACACCATGCACTGTGCTGTGTTTTACCTTTTCTGTGTTTTTCTGTTTTTCTTATTTTCTCCTGTAAAGCGGCTTTGGAACAATGCACATTGTGAAAAGCACTATATAAATAAAATTGAATTGAATTGTTACTGTAGCTAAATCGGTGAACCAAATGGTTTGAATGTTTTCATACTTTACCACGTCANAATATTCCCACAATAGTTTGGGTTCCTTGCCACAGGGCAGTGTTGGCTTGCTCACCGGGAGACTGCATTTATTAGATATTATTTACTAGAATGATCTTGTTTGTTCTATAAACACCATGCACTGTGCTGTGTTTTACCTTTTCTGTGTTTTTCTGTTTTTCTTATTTTCTCCTGAAAAGCGGCTTTGGAACAATGCACATTGTGAAAAGCACTATATAAATAAAATTGAATTGAATTGTTACTGTAGCTAAATCGGTGAACCAAATGGTTTGAATGTTTTCATACTTTACCACGTCAATCTATGCTCTTACTTGGATTTGCATTAGCAATAGACCAAAGTTTTGATAATTCAAATTAAAGAGTATATTAGAGCTCATTTATACTTAATGGCTTTTCCCATTCCTGTAAAAAAGGCTTAAAAACAAAATTTTTACTTTAAAAGTTACATTACATGATCCATGTTTTATATTTTACATCAATAATTCCAATGAGTTTTTACAAAGATTTTGACCAGTACAAGTAACAACAATTTTGACCAATAACAACAATAAGTTCAATTTCAACCGAGCAACTGAACAACTGAATAGTGAACATGTAGCTCTAAAAAAACTTCAAATTTCAGGCAAATGCGATTCAGGTCTAATGCAGTATAGCCTACTTTGTTTGGTTGTGGTCTGTCTCATGTTCATGAGCCTTGTAGTTTACTGACCTCAGCATTAAAGGGGAGAATGCATTGCCGACCCTTTGACTTTGACATCCGAGTATACAACACCCATATGTGTGCATGGAACAGTGCTGACCCGTTGTTTTTTTTATACACAGCTAAGCAGGGCTATGTACTATTCTGGGGCAAGCTGTCTATTTGTAATGAAGTCTTAAGAGACATATTGTCATCAGCTGACAGCATCAGGTGACGAGAGGGCACAAGAGATTTAAAACGTTGTGTTATTTAATCGCCCTCGTTAAGTATGCTTTGTGTACTGCATCTGACTTTGAAATTTTTTTTTTAATAATTTGAGATATTTATCAAAAATAAAATGTAGGAAAATCATTGAATGGGTAATCCTATAGAAAATAAAAAAGTTTCCAAAAGAGATATGATGAGTCATGTATCCCGCAAGAAGTCAGGACCACCAGTCCAATTATACCTCTCGACTTGTGCTCGGCTGCTTAGTGGGCCAAACTATATTTCCAGACACAGAACAGTGTTTCTGAATTAAAAAAATGCTGCTTCCAAATTGAATTTTGAGAGTGAGTGAATTAAATCCTTTTATCTTCCACCTGTTTTCTCATTTGGAAACCTGTCTGATCCATTTTTCTGTCAAGGTCTTTAAAATCATTTCTTGTAAGTGGGAATGACCTGGATTTCGTACTTGTGCGATGAATTACAAAAAGAATGCTACTCTAATATTTTTGCCTAATTCAGGTTCAATGGCAATTATTAGACAAAGTGCATCCTGCAAGAGAGTAATGTACTGTAATCTATAGTTAGAAAGCATCTGGCTTATGTACTTCAGGCTTGTTATGTTTTTGTTAGATGCACCCCTCTGAGGCAAATGGTAAGTAAACTCAATAAAAAACTGATTTACAAGGAAGAGTTTCAGAATCGAGTTACAGGCAGAAGGACTGGCTTCTAAATATAACAAATAAACATACAAGAGTATGATATGTTTTGAGAAATTTACTATAGTGGACATCATGCATTTAATTATTTAGTTTTAATGTAATATCATGCCAGTTTTTAACTATTGATTTACAACAGCCACACAATTACATTATACAAATGATACTGTGTTTCCTCACCAAATACAAACTTTCATAATTTGTATGTGCATAAAAATGTTATAATTGCAATTTGTACAACAAAGAGTCAATAATTGCCTACTTACATAGTTAATGTATATTGTGAAGAGCGTCCCGAGTTCACATCATCGTTGCCCTGGGAACCGACGAGGAACACCTGTTCACCCTCATCACGGGCTGATTGGTCACAGCTGCCACCGATTAACCAGCAGGCTTATAAGCTCATCAGAAGATGGAGAGAAACCTCTCCATGAGACAACCTCTAACATTCTCTTTGTCCCATTCCAGAGAGCAGCGTGTGACTGATCAGCACCGCCCCGAGCACTGCACGGACACACGACCCTGGACACGACGAAGAGGGATACGAAAGAGGAAGCACGGACACTACTATCACTTCACCACTTGTGAATAAACTGCGCTCTGTGTTGTTTGTTGTCTGTCTAAGCACTCTTCTGACTCAAATTGCATATACTTATAGTGTATGATCGGCAAGGATTGCAGTAGGATGTTTCTTAAACACCGCTTCAGAAGAAACCTATGTAAATCGTCTCCCTCTGCCTGTACTGGCATCTATTCCTACCTGCTTGCGTTGTACGCATTGGGACTTCTCCCGGAGGAGACGGCGCAGACGGAGAGGAAAGCGGGGAGGAATTGCAGCTAAGATAAAACTACATCTGATGCATCTGCCTGCACGATGTCCCTTTGATGCTTTCTCGGTCTTTGAGCCCGTCGGTGGTCATTTCGCCTCGCGACGTATGCTGGAGTCTTCTTGGCGGTGTATTTGGCCTGTGATTCAAGGGGTTCTTCAGGTGCCTCCGAGGCCTTGGTCGTCCCTGGTTCGTTTTAGTCGAGGAGGAATAGGGGAATTCGTTCTCTAAATCGGGAAACTCAGTCGACTAGTGAGTCAGTGCAAGTTAAGATGGCTCTGATAAACTCTAGATCTGCGGTGAATAAGACATTTATTCTACATTACTTTTTTACAACAAACGATCTGGATTTTTTTATTTGTGACTGAGACCTGGTTGTCAGTTGAGGATATAAGTCCTTTCTCCGAACTTGTGCCTTCAAACTGCTCATTTTTAAACTGCCCAAGATCTACTGGGAAGGGTGGCGGTGTAGCATGTGTTTTTAAAAGTTCCTTCACCTGTCAGACTGTACAATCTGAGTCTTTCTCCAGCTTTGAGGTTCTGTTATTTCAACTGAAAAGGGACAAAAACCTAGCGATTGCTATTGTACAGTATATCGTTCCCCCAAAACAAACAAGGACTTTATACATGAGTTTGCTGATTTCTTAGGTGTTATTGCCTCTCAATTTGACAGATGTCTGATTGTTGGTGACTTTAATATTCATGTATGCTGTGATACAATTTCGCTTGCTAAAGAGTTTATAAGTCTTATTGATTCATTTGACTTAGCACAAATGGTTACAGGGCCAACACACTCACTCGGCCATACTCTTGACCTTGTTTTGCTACACGGTATCACTATTCATGATTTTGAAATTGGGGATTTAAGTTTTTCAGACCATAACCTGTCACGACTTGCGTGGCGGAGAACCCAATTGCAGGCGACCAGGACGTAAGGGGTTAACAAAGAATATATTTATTGTAACAAAAAACAAAAATATAAAACAAAACACCCACGATGGGGAAAAACCAAGGAAACAAGATCACAAGCAGTAGACAGGACATAGAATAACTAAGACTGGGTAAACTGAACAATACTAAGCAAACGCAAAATAACAGACTTGCAAAACTCGACTTTGACTTGGAGGATATACTTGAACACTGGTACGGACAGGAACAAGCACACACAATCCACAAGCACAGGACAAAGAAACATGAGGGCATTTATAGGAGAGACAAACGAGGGATAATGACACAGGGCAGGTGGGAAACATTAGACACGGGAGGGAAGCAATACATGAAATGAGAGGGGCGGGGCCAATGACAAGACACGAGAAAGCACATGAGATGTAAAACGTAAACAACTCATGGCTTTCTCACATAAAACCTAAGGGCTCTGTCCCGATCCTGCCACACGACTAGAAGTTCAGAAACAAGAAGGCAGAACCGTGACAATAACCCTGTGATGTTCTCCTGCTCTATTTTTGATCAGGCTGTTACAACCAAAAAACCTACTTTGTGGTTGCGAATGTTTAGTTCTACATTTAGTGCGGATTTTGCTTCCCTTTTTCATGAGACATGTCAGCCTGTTCTTCTACACTGTCCATCAAATAATTTAGATGTTGAACAGCAACTTAATCTATATATTTCCACTTGCACTAAAATTTTAGATTCTATTGCTCCACTTCGGAGTACACAACCTAAACTTAAGGCAGATCCATGGTTAAATACTGAAACACAGGCTCAAAGATGAGTATGTCAGCGTGCAGAACGTAAATGGAAAAATGATAAGTTACATATGTCATTGGAGCAACTACGCACCTCATTAATTAATTACCACCGACATCATTCCAGAGCGCCGCCTTACTCAGGTTTTTGATGCTGTTGGGCCCTCTATCTTAGCAATAATAAATAAGAGTCTTTCCGTAGGATTTGTGCCAGATTATTTGAAGCATGCTACTGTTAAACCGCTGTTGAAAAAATCCAACCTTGATGTGACCGTTCTCTCAAATTTTAGGCCAATTTCTAATCTACCTTTTATTTCTAAAATCCTTGAGAAGGTTGTCTCTGTTCAATTACTGAATTTTTTTAGAGTTAAACGATATTTTTGAAGCTTTTCAGTCAGGTTTTAGGAAATGTCATAGTACAGAATCTGCTCTTGTAAGAGTGTCTAATGACATTTTATTATCGGTTGATTCTGGGAACTCTGGGAATTCCTCGTCTTAAATGCTGTGCGGGTATAAAGGGTCTTGCAGTGAATTGGTTCAATAAAGACATGTGAGCAGAATATTTCGGATTATAACCTGCAAATTGAAGGCTGCACTGTTACTCCAACAAATACAGTTAAAGACCTCGGCGTTATATTAGACAGCAACCTGTCATTTAAAAATCACATATCAAATGTCACAAAAACAGCCTTCTTCCACCTTAGAAATGTTGCCAAATTGCGAAATATTTTATGTGTGACTGATGCAGAGAAGCTTATTCATGCATTTGTGACCTCAAGACTTGACTACTGTAATGCACTACTTAGTGGTTGTCCTGCATCATCAATAAACAAACTACAGTTAGTTCAGAATGCAGCTGCCAGAGTTCTAACCAGGTCCAGAAAATACGATCACATAAACGTCTTGGTTACGGATGTAACCTCAGTTCCCTGATGGAGGGAACGAGACGTTGTGTCGAACCGACAGATTGGGGTTGTCTTGAGAACCTATCATCTTCTGAGTATTTAGAAAAGGCCAATGAAAATTGGCGAATGAAATTTGCATGCCGGACTCCTCCCCGATGTCCGGGTATAAGAGGGAAGCCGGCGTGCTCATTCATTCACCGTTTGGTCTGAGGAGCCTGAGAGCATCCCCCCGACCGCTGGGCGTGGGCGGCCAGTGTTGTGGCATAGGACACAACGTCTCGTTCCCTCCATCAGGGAACTGAGGTTACATCCGTAACCAAGACTTCCCTTTCTGTCGGTCTCTCGACGTTGTGTCGAACCGACAGATTGGGGTTCCTATGGAAGACGCCACAGCCTGAGCCGCGTCACAATCTCTAGCGGAGCGACGTTGACTGGCCTGGGCGAGTCAGACGTAGGCGCTAACGCGAAATTGTGACCATCCAGTGGAGAGGTAGGGGGTCCCAGAGCTTTTGTAAAAAGATGGGAAGCCCCTGCCACCGGCCGTCACGGGCGGAGGCCTTAGTTCTCTAACCAGCGAGAAGCCGCCCGGCACCGTAAGGGCCACTGGGTAAGCATTATTCCCCCTGGGGGAAAAACGCTGCAGAGACCACTACCTACCGTAGGGAGGAATTAGTGGAGACACCACATGGTCTCACCATCAGGGAGAACTCATGGGAAAATGTGCGGACTAGGAGTTAACCGCAAGGTGGGAGTCCACCTAGGGAGGTCATGGGTTGCCGAGGTGGGAACCATTCATGAGGATACATCAGACGGAACAGCCCACGGAGGGGGGGTTACCACGTCTGGAGCACTAGGTCCGGTTAGAGCTATGTGGAGATAACTCAACTGTTCCCCGGCCTAAGGGGGCAGGGCTGCTCTGCCCAGCCTGCCCCGAGGAAGGTGCTAGTGATGGATAAAATGCCTGTTCTTTACCCAGTGGGGGAAAGAGGGGAGGCGTAATAGCCGCTGATCCCCCTAAGGAAGGGGGAAGGGCTTTCGCAGGCGTACGCCCTACCGGCTGCCGGTCCTACACATTGCCCTGCAGGAGCGGGCTGACACCGGTTCCGCGCGTAGGTATTAGAACCTCACGGAGTTGTTGGGCATAGCCCAACCCGCAGCTCTGCAGATGTCTGCTAGAGAGGCGCCCTGAGCCAGTGCCCATGAGGAGTGTGCCTCACTCCCAACGGCAGGGGCGAATTGAGATCGGTATGCCATAACGACGGCATCCACGATCCAGTGCGCCAGCCTCTGTTTGGAGACAGCCCTCCCTTCTGCTGACCTCCGAAACAGACAAAGAGCTGCTCAGAGCTTCTGGGCTCTGCGTGCGGTCCAAGTAGAGGCGCAGTGCGCGTACTGGACACAACACGGATAGGTTGGGTCTTCCTCCCCGGTGGGGAGCGCCTGCAGGTTCACCACCTGGTCTCTCGGGAGAGTGGTGGGAACTTTGGGCACGTAGCCGGGGCGGGGTCTCAAGATAACGTGAGAATCCCCGCGCCCGAGTTCTAGGCAATCTGAGTCGTGCCGTCCCAGAGGCTACCCAGCAACTGGGTCATGATGAGCGGCCGTAGCGGCTACATACACTCCCAGTGTGGAGGGGGAGAGATTACTCCCCAGTCTCTCTTGAGGATGGGACAGCCCGTTCCCGATCGAGCAACTCCGCGGGTCTTCTCGCCGAGAAGAACACCAGGACGAGAAGAGATGGCACTTATGGCCGTATAGCCGCCCAGTGGCCAAGGCCCTAGCCTGAGTGACGTCCCAACCAGACCAGGGGTGGGTCACTCAGGATCTCCTCGTCCCGTCCAGACATGGAGTCCAGGTTCTGCCTGGGATGCCGTAACGTGCCCCTTCCCCTGGGGAAGCAGATCTCGCCAGGGGGAGCGGCCAGGGGGGAGTTGTTGTCAGAGCCTTAGCTCCGAGAACCAAGTCCTGGTTAGGCCAAAGGGCGTATAACTAGTACCACTTGATGCTCCTCTTCCCTGGCCTTGCACAGGACCTGTGCAATGAGGCTCACTGGGGGGAAGCGTACTTCCGCTTGTCCCGCGGCCAGCTGTGCGCAAGGGCATCCGTGCCAGGGTTGCCTCGACAGGGAGTACCAAGCGGACAATGGGTGGAGTCCGGGGAGGCAACAGGACCACCTGTGCCTGGCCGAACTGTTCCCAAATGAGCCGGCTGCGCGGGATGGAGTCGCCACTCTCCGCGAGGCGTCAACTGACGAGAGAGTGCATCGGCTGTCTGGTTCAGGACCCCTGGGATGTGTGTGGCTCGCAGGGAGCTGATCACCTGCTGACTCCAAAGATGGAGGCATCGGGCGAGTCGTGTTAGCTGCCGTGAGCGCAATAGATATACGCCACAGCAGTTGTGCTGTCCGACCGGACCAACACGTGCTTGTCCATGCACAAGAGGTAGTAGCCTCCTCAGTGCAAGTAGCACAGCCAACAACTCTAGGCAGTTGATAGGCCAACGCAGGCAGGGGCCCGTCCACCGCCCCGACACTGCGTGCCCGTTGCACACGGCACCCCAACCCTGCAGGGAGGCATCCGTCGCACCACGACGTGCCTGGCCCCTGCCCTAAGGGGACCCTTGTCCGCAAGAAGGTCATGGGAGACCAAGGGGTTAGGGTGCGTCGGCAGAAAAGCGTGATGACCCTATGCCTGCTGCTGGTGTGCCACACTCTCCAAAGAACCTGACTCTATAGCCAGTGTTGGAGCGGTCGTATGTGCATCGACCCGAGGGGGACCACCCCCGCCGAGGATGCCATGTATCCCAGGAGCCTCTGAAATTGTCTCAGGGGGACCGCTGACTGCCTGAGAGCTTCAGGCAGTTCAACACTGATCGGGCGCGCTCTGTAGTCAGTCGCACTGCCTCTGGGAGGCCGCGTGGGCGCGGGCTTCCTCGTCGCGGGTCTCGCTCCCCCCGACGGGCGGGGGGTGAGCGGGGCCGCTCATGAGGACAGAGTCGAGTTCCATACCGAGAAAGAGGATGCTCTGCACCGGGGAGAGCTTGCTCTTCTCAGTTGACCTGTAGCCCCAACCGATCTAGGTGCCGGAGCACCAGGCCCCTGTGTGTACACAACAGATCTCGAGAGTGCGTCAAGCTGAGCCAGTCGTCGAGATAGTTTAGTATCCGCACACCTCCTTCCCTAAAGGGAAGGAGGGAGGCTTCCAAGACCTTCGTAAAGACTCGTGGAGACAGGGACAGACCGAAGGGGAGGACCCTGTACTGATATGCCCGTCCCTCGAATGCAAACCATGGTAACGGCCGATGTCGAGGGAGGATCGAGACATGAAAGTAAGCGTCCTTCAGGTCGATTGCCATGAACCAGTCCTGACACCTGACGAACGTCAGGATGCGCTTCTGCGTGATCATCCTGAAAGGCAGCTTGTGTAGGTGCCTGTTCAGAACACACAGATCCAAGATAGGGCGCAGCGCCCTGCCTTTCTTGGGAACAATGAAGTACGGGCTGCAACATCCGTTGAACATCTCGGCTGGTGGACGGGCTCGATCACTCCCTTCGCCAGAAAGGTGTCGACCTCGGCCCAAAGTACAGGAGCATCCTAGCCTCTGACTGAGGTAAATACGATGCCCTGAACTTGGGCGGGCGAATGGATCGCGTAGCCGAGACGAATCGTCTTCCCTAGTCAGCCTGACAGTCTGGGAACCCGGCCAGGCTCCCAGAACTGTGACAGGGGGACTAAAGGTTCGATCTTCTTCATCGTTCCCCCGGGGGGTGGTTCCATGGCTAGCAGTACGGATTCCTTGCTGGGGGAGGGCCGCCTGAGTGGGGGGGGGGCGCCAGAACTGGAGGGCGTTGAAGAGGACCAGGGCTGCTGGGAAGCAGACGGTGCATGGGACTCGGCAGCCGAGGCAGCTGAGTCGCTGCACGGGAGGACTGCTTCTTTACTGTCGAGAACTGCGGCTCGAAAGTAACACCAACCAGCCCCCTCCTTGCGAGACGGGTGCATCGAGAAAGCGGACCTTCTCAGCGTACTCATCTGCGCAAGGTTCGGCCAGAGGAGTTTCTCTGTGGACATCGTCTGACCCAGGGCCCGCGCAGTCACCTTGGTCGCCCGTAGAGCTAGGTCGGTGGCGGCGCGAAGTTCCTGCATAAGCGCTGGGTTGGTCTTACCCTCGTGGAGCTCTCTCAACGCCTTGGCCTGGCAGGAGCCATAGCGTGGAGAGAGGAGGCAGCTTGGTCCGCCGCAATGCAAGCTCTCGACACCAGAGATGCCGAGACCCCACATGCTTTGGACGGGAGTCTAGGTCGAGCCCCCCAGGTAGCCGCCGCCTGCGGGCACGAGTGCACCGCGGCGGCACACTCCACCTGGGGGACATCGACGTATATTCTAGCTGCCTCACCCTCGAGGGAAGAGAGGGTGACAGAACTTTGTTTGAATTGAAAGTGCAGGAAAGGGGGCATTCCAGATCTTACTAAGTTCCTCATGCACTTCCGGCACTCCCTGGGAGCCTGACTAGAGCCCCCAAACCGTCACGGTGGCTACGGATACGATCCGTCCCGGCTACGCGATCTAACTCACCAGACGCCCGCTTAAGCTCGGGGCATCCTCAGTCAGAGGCTAGGATGCTCCCGTGCTTCGGGCCAGGGTCACCACCCCTCTGGCAAGCGATCGTGCTCGTCCCTCTAGCAGAGATGTTCAACGGGTTTTGCAGCCCGTACTTCATCATCCCAAAAAAGGGGGGGGGGTTGCTAGATCTGCGTACCCTGAACAGGCACCTACTCAAGCTGCCGTTCAGGATGCTCATGCAGAAGCGCATCCTGGCATCTACCAGATGTCAAGATTGGTTCATGGCAATAGACCTGAAGGACGCTTACTTTCATGTCTTGCTTTCGAGGCGGGCATATCAGTACAGAGTCCTCCCTTTTGGTCTGTCCCTGTCCCCGAAGATTGTGGAAGCCGCCCTCACTGACCTCGGGGAGAGAGGTGTGCAGGTACTAACTATCTCGACGACTGGCTCATCTGGGCACACTCGCGAGATCTGTTGTGTACACACAGGGACATAGTGCTCCGGCACCTAGATCAGTTGGGACCACAGGTCAACCGAGAAAAGAGCAAGCTCCCCCTTGTGCAGAGCATCCTCTTCAGGCAGTCAGCAGTCCCCCTGATAAAATTTCAGAGGTACATGGCATCCTCGGTGGGGGTGGTCCCCCTCGGGTTGATGCACATGCGACTGCTCCAACACTGGCTACAGAGTCGGGTTCCCTGGAGAGCGGCACACCGGCAGCAGGCGTGTGCCTCTCTGCCGACGCACCCTAACCCCCTGGAACTTCCATGTCTGGACGGGACGAGGAGATCCTGAGTGACCCACCCCCCTGCGGTGGTTGTGACATCACTCAGGCTAGGGCCTCGGCCACTAGGCGGCTATACGCCCATAAGTGGCGCCTCTTCTCATCCTGGTGCTCTTCTCAAAGAGAAGACCCGCGGGGTTGCTCGATCGGGAACGTGCTGTCCTTTCCTCAAGAGAGACTGGACAGTAACCTCTCTCCTCCACACTGGAAGTGTATGTAGCCGCTACTGCCGCTCATCATGACCCAGTTGCTGGGAAGCCTCTGGGACAGCACGACCTGGTCATTAGGTTCCTAAGGGGCGCGAGAAGGCTACCGCCTCATCCGCGCTCCGTACCCTCTTGCGACCTAGGTGGCGGGCCTCAAGAGCCCCCCCCCTTCGAGCCCCTCGGAGATGCCGCCCTTCCTCACCTCACGATAAAGACGGCTCTCCTGATGGCGCTACACTCCAAAAGGGGAACCTACAAGCACCCTCCGTGTCCACAGATTGCCTAGAACTCGGGCCCGATGATTCTCACGTTATCCTGAGACCTCGGCCCGGCTACGTGCCCAAAGTTCCCACCACTCCCCCTAGAGACCAGGTGGTGAACTTGCAGGCGCTCCCCACTGGGGAGGAAGACCCAACCCCATCCGTGTTGTGTCCAGTACGCGCATTGCACCTCTACTTGGACCGCACACAGAGCTTCAGAAGCTCTGAGCAGCACTTTGTCTATTTTGGAGGTCAGCAGAAGGGGAGGGCTGTCTCCAAACAGAGGCTGGCGCACTGGATTGAGGATGCCGTCGCTACGGCATACCGATCTCAAGATCGCCCCTGCCCGTTAGGAGGGAGGGCACACTCCACTCGGGGTGTAGCCTCCTCATGGGCACTGGCTCAGGGCGCCTCTCTGACAGACATCTGCAGTGCTGCGGGTTGGGTACGCCCAACACCTTCGTGAGGTTCTACAACCTACGCACGGAACCGGTGTCAGCCCGCGTCCTGCAGGGCAACATGTAGGACTGGCAGCCGGTAGGGCGTACGCCTGCGAAAGCCTTTCCCCCTTCCTCTAGGGGGATCAGCGACTATATTACGCCTACCTTCTTTCCCCACTGGATAAAGAACAGGCATTCTATCCATCACTAAGCACCTTCCTGGGGGCAGGCTGGGCAGAGCAGCCCTGCCCCCTTAGGCCGGGGAACAGTTGAGTTATCTACCACATAGCTCTAACCGGACCTAGTGGTCCAGACGTGGTAACCCCCCCCATGGGCGGTTCCGTCTGATGTATCCTCATGAATGGTTCCCACCTCGGCAACCCATGACCTCCCTAGGTGGACTTCCACCTTGCGGTTAACTACTTCAGTCCGCACATTTTCCCATGAGTTCTCCCGTGATGGTGAGACCATGTGGTGTCTCCACTAATTCCTCCCTACGGTAGGTAGTGGTCTCTGTAGCGTTTTTCCCCCAGGGGGGAATAATGCTTACCCAGTGGCCCTTGCGGTGCCGGGCGGCTTCTTGCTGTTAGAGAATCAAGGCCTCCGCCCGTGACGGCCGGTGGCAGGGGCTTCCCACCTTTTCTTCAAAAGCTCTGGGACCCCCTACCTCTCCACTGGACGGTTACAATTTCGCGCTAGCGCTCATGTCTGACTCGCCCAGGCCAGTCAGCGTCACTCCGCTAGAGATTGTAACACGGCACAGCGCTGTGGCATTTTCCATAGGAACCCCATCTGTCGGCTCGACACAACGTCGAGAGACCGACAGAAAGGGAACGTCTTGGTTACGGATGTAACCTCAGTTCCCTGATGGAGGGGACGAGATGTTGTGTCCTTCTTGCCACAACGCTGGCCGCCCGCCGCAGCGGTCGAGGGATGCTCAGGCTCCTCAGACCAAAAGATGAATGAATGCAGCACGCCGTCTCCCTTTTATACCCGGATATCTGGGGGTGGAGTCCGGCATGCAAATTTCATTCGGCAATTTCATTGGCCTTTTCTAAACTAGTGAGAACTTGATAGGTTCTCAAGAGCGAACCCCATCTGTCGGCTCGACACAACGTCTCGTTCCCTCCATCAGGGAACTGAGGTTACATCCGTAACCAAGACGTTTCTCTTGTCGTGTCATCCGTCCACCCTGTTACAATATATTATATGTACATGGCATGTATACACATTCGGTCACTTTCATTTTCTTTATTAATTTTTATTAATTAAAATGTATTTTTCATTTTTAGTAGTTTTTTAAATTATGGAATAACATAAACTGAACTATATTGGGACTCAAAATGTCCAAAATGAATCATATTGCATGTTATTTTCCAAAAATGTACAACTCTGGGTTTCTTTTGGGCTCTTTTTATCACTAATTAAATCTAATTAGATCATTTGTTGATAAACTTTTGTCTGCAAAAATTACCCATTAATATAAATAGAAAAAGCGAGAGACAAGAATGTAAAACAAAGGCCCAGCATACCCTATAAAATACACAAACACAATGTTTTATAGGCTATTTTGATTTTCAGGATTGGATCCCTCCAACAACTAGATTCACCGTGAATGTATAAATATTTATGAATCTTCAGACGATTTACAATTTTCGAGAAAATGAGAAAGCTGTTCTCAAATATGGCTATGGTCAGTCTATGTTTGTGGAAGTCACTGAATCATTTACCCCTGATCAAAAAAGTGATGTACCCCGAGGCCAGAACTGGCTTTTCTGACTACACAAAGACCCACAAACTCCGTTATAATCACTTTCTGTTATTTGGATAGCATAATTCTTTCTCGTAGGCTTTTTTAATTTTAGGCCTGATTTACCCATTTTTAAACAATGTTTCTTGCCACTCACTGCTGACCCGTGTCTTTCATTTGGCCTCTACTCTCGTTTCATCATTTGTCATGAATTTGAAAAACATCATCAATAACTTTCAACAATCAGTTTAACAACCAAGTTTAACAACCAGATTCTAGACTACTATGTTAGTGAAAAGCATATTCCTTAAAGGTTTTAAAGAACACGGACACAACATTATTGAAAGAATGTTTCATTTAGTTAATTCTTTCAGAGCATTCTAATGTTTTATGACATTAGTTTTCATCTAATCTAAAACATGTTGCAAGTTTACACACTTAATAAACAAAGTCCTTCTGAAGCTGCCCGGAACATTTTGCCGTGAGAATTCATGAGAATGAGTCATGAGAACCTTATTATGAGAAAAGGAAGAGTTTGATTATATTGTGTTTCCAGCTAGCATGGACATGAAATCATTTATTTGTAGTGGACTATATTTTTATATTTTTTGAATATTCAAAATGCATGTATATAGGCATAATGTTTTCTGAGGGAGGAACCTAAACCCAGTTCATCTTTACATTTTTAATGATTTCCTTATGTCTGTTGTTTCTGAAAAGCTATGTGAGCATCAATGAGTCATTCCAATGCATATGCATGCAGATATAAGTCTATTACTTCTTTTCCAGATTAATTTACATTTTTACATTGACTACACATGTAAATAGCAGACACTTAGACGCTATTGTCCTGCAGATTTCTGCCGTTTGTGAAAAAGCTCTTTGTCCCCATGTAGGTGATGGAAATATGGGTTCTGTATGCAATACAGTCAATGAGATCAGAGGCCAACAGAATCAGATACATGCTGGAAAACAGCATTGAGTTTCAGGAGGAACTTGAAAAGCTTGCAAAGCAAGTGTTTTGATGGAGAAAAAAGAAACAGACCCTGGGTCTGTGTATTAAGTCTGACGATCTGACTGTTGTATGTATTTCCTAAAAGAATAAGCGTTAAATTCCTTTAAACATGTTCAGGATATTTCTGTCTTGTTTAAAAGAGGTTTATCTTCTTATCTTTTGACAGGTAATCATAGTTGTTGTTAAAAAGTCTAATATTTTTATAAATGTTTTTATAAGGTATTTTTTAAATATATCAAAATAAATATAAAAATCTCAGTATGGCCACGAAGAGGCATCTCCTTTGGTCTACTAAGCTCTCAAACCTAATCAGACAGCAAGCCACAGATGTGAACTAGATGTACCTCCCCCCATTCCTTTTCCTGCGCTCTCTCTCTCTCTCTCTCTCTCTCTCTCTCTCTCTCTTCTCTCTCTCTCTCTCTCTCTCTCTCTCTCTCTCTCTTCTCTCTCTCCTCTCTCTCTCTCTCTCTCTCTCTCTCTCTCTTCTCTCTCTCTCTCTCCTCTCTCCTCTCTCTCTTCTCTCTCTCTCTCTCTCTCTCTCTCTCTCTCTCTCTCTCTCTCTCTCTCTCTCTCTCTATCTATCTCTATCTATCTCTATCTCTCTCTCTCTCTCTCTCTCTCTCTCTCTCTCTTGCTTGCACTCGCTTTCCCGACCACAAAAGAAAAGAAAGAAATCATTGAGTTTCGTTTTTTTTTTAAATACTCCCTCCCCATTCGGTAGTCACCAAACAGAGGCACGGACTCGAGTTTAACCCAGCAAACTTTGTTGGAAGAAGTTTCACACAGACTTATTATGTGTGTCCCCTTTCTCTGTCTATGAATGGCAAAGCAAAAAATAGATTTTTTGAACATGTTGACCAGACGTGACTTTACCTCAGGAAGATTTTGGTGAGTTCTGACAGCTTTTAGCTTTGTGCATACCTCCCTGTTTCACTTCAGTTAGTTTATTTATAGGCATGTTCTGATGAATAGGGCAGAGCTTGTTTATGCATTTATTCTGTGTTCATGATTTAAATATTGCTTAAGGAATTAATGTACTCAATGTAAAAAAAATCCAATTTCAGCTGCCTTAAATTTTGAAGTTAAATCAAATTAGCTTCATGAGTCGATTGAACTTAAATAACATTGAACCGAGTTGTAAAATATGACAATTAACCCATAATGCTAATTTTATATAACTTAAAAATGTAATTAAGCTTTTTAACTTAAGTTTTTAAGTAGATTGTTTTTGCAGTGCTGCGACTATATATATTTGTTATGGCATTCTTTTTGACTGCTTATTTTGACATTGCTTACAGATGCATTATCGGTTGTGTGATCTGGAGAATATGTTTGAGCACAAGGAAGAACATGACAGAAAGTTGGCATTTCTACTTAGCGTTGATCGTGACCTTCTGTGTGGACAAAACTTGCAATTATTTTTAAGAATGGCACAATGTCTCTTAAGAGAATTTCAAACAGGGATACCCAGAGGTTATTTAAGCGTTTTAAGTGTTCGAATAGGCTCTTGTGGTTTCAGTCGTATAATTTAAGTGTCTACAAGGTTTAATTGTTTCTCCATTGTACGACATTACAGCTTTAGCTTGGCAAAGTGGGCAGCGACGTGAGACAGAAACAATGCTGCTAATGAAATCAAGACATTTGTGCCGATGTTCATTCACAATGTCAGTCAATAAATCGCAATAATTTCCGCATATGAAAACAGTTTGCTCCATTTGACCAAAGAATGACATAAATAAACCAGTGACCGAATCAGACCCAACAACAATTCAGATTGCTTTATACAGAAAGAGCAACTCATTATTTTCTGATCTCATCTGGATACGTTCGACACATTCAAACTTATGTAAAATCCCGTTAAAACATTCAGGCAATTTTCTCAGTGAAGAATAATGAAGGAGGATTCATTTATTTTCTCAAAGTGCTTCATTTTCTTGCCGGGACTAAATGAGAAATAAATCAGTGCTTTCAGTATGTTCCATGCACAGCAGAGCAGAAGTTCATTACAGGCTACGTCGCTCTGCTGAGTTACAGATATTATCCGTCCTCCGTGGAGCACAAATGTCAATCAGCAACAAGCATGAGCAACAAATTACGTCTGTGGAGAAGCAAAGATGCTCTTGGTGGTATTAGTTTAAACATCTCTGTACAGAACGATTTTATTATTTTTAATAAAACAAAATAAACGAAATGCAAACTCTGAGATTACAGCCATAGATCACACCCACAAACAGCTGCAGTATATTAGTGAATTACAGTTGACAGTCATACAATTTTATGTGCGTGTGCAAGGTCAGGACTTTGAAAAAGAGGACAATAGTCACTGGACTTTACAATAGTGTAAAATTGTATTTTTAGGCCATACAGTGAGGTTGAAACTGAACGTGCGCATGAAAATCCTAAAATCCGCCTGTACTACAGGACCCAAAAAGTGCTCATGCTGCGTAAAACCGAACGCAGTCGAGTTTGCGTCTTCCCTTGCAGACAGATATCACATTTCACATGGTTCCAGATGTTGAGAGGCTGTTGGCAAACCCACACAGCACACTGAAAGGGAGTGTGTAAGTTATAGATAGTTTGTTATGTTTGGAGAGATTGAAAGATGAGGTGATGATGTTCTTTATTCAGGGGTATGAGTTTTAGCACAATCATAGGGTGGGAGATGTAAAAATTTGGCTTGTATAAATCAACAGAAAACAAGATCTTTGTTTAGTTTCTAAAACCATTAAAAACTCTCCTGCCATCTCGCATAATGGACTGAAACCATCCAAGTTTTAAAAAGCTAATCCTTTTGGCGTCGACGGGTGCCAGGATTTACAAGAATCGTAAGCTGCGTTTATATTATCCAAGATGGGTCTCGCACTTTTCCATGAGAGAGAGTTCAAACGTCTCTGTGTGCATGCAGGATAAAACAAACAACCTCCCCTTCCTCAAAAGGGTCACGTGCGGCACCTCAGGGCCCTCACATAAACCAATGTGCAAACCACAGACACCAGACGGAAGCCTCCCGTCCACATGCCCCGGAAAGATGTACTGCTTCATTTACATTCATCCTCTGATCTTTCATTCCTTCTCATATTTTGTTTACATGGCATGTCATTGCATTGGCTTTAATTTTACATGCTTGATAGTTCACCCAAATATGAAAAGTCTTTCCTCTTTTACTCACACTTATGTCATTTCAAACCTGAATGACTTTCTTTCTTCTGCAGAACAGAAAAGAAGTTATTTTGAAGAATGTCAGTAACCAAACAACACTGGCCCCCATTGATTTCCATTATATATATACACAAAACCACTGTGACATTTCTCAAAATATCTTCTTTTGTGTGCCACGGACAAAACAAAGTCATTCAGGTTTTGAATGACCTGAGGGTGAATAAATGATCAAATGTTTATTTGTGAGTGAACTATCCCTTTTAATTCATTGCGTGTGCTTTTAGTCAGTTATTTGGTTTCTGTTCACTTGAGGCAAATTTTAAAACTGAGTCTCTTCTAAAAGGTCCAGTGTGTCATTTTTTGGAGGATCTATTGACAGAAATGCAATAAAATATACATAACTATGTCTTCAGAGGTGTATAAAGACCTTACGTAATGAAGCGTTATGTTTTTATTACCTTAGAATGAGCTTTTTCTATCTATATACACCACAGGTGCCCTTTCATGCAATTCAATATGTTGTTTCTACAGTAGCCCTAAACCGACAAACTCCTCCACAGAGCGTTTCGTAAATACGTTATCTCCTTAGTGAAAACATGGCGATATCTTAGCGCTGTGTCAGCCACCGTAGTGCCTCGAAAGGGAAGGGTGGAGTGAGCCATTTGTTGCAACTCGCAACCTCACCACTAGATGCCGCTAAAATCTCCACATCAATTTTCCTTTACAGCAAAATGTAATTTGAGCTTCTGTTTGTTCCTATCGCAGATGAAGTCAGAGCTTTGCAACAGGGATGACTGTTTAGAAAAGCGGAGCTCTAGAGGGACCTTGCATTTTTCACCACTTATTCTCATTCATCACTCCGTCGAGTCTCAGGTCACAGAGGTCACTGTCCGACTGGAAAGTTATTCCCTCTTTTGAGTCATGGCGTGGCTATTCTCAACACTGGGCACTTGGCTCTTCATGCTTTTGGCGGTGCCAGTCGTCTGCCAGAGTGGTGATGATGAAGAGTGGGGATCAGGTGACATCCCCAGGGCTGTGTCCACTGGCAACACCTCTGATTCAGTCGTCCATGCAGACGAACCGACCAAATCCGACAGAGCAGTCTGGATCGAACCACATTTCCAGACCCTGACAGAGACAGAGGTCGGCGACTGTTATGTCAATTTCCACACCAGCCAACTCTTGTCAAGGCGGTTACGAGCGTTCAGGGAGGAAGTCGCTTATCTAAAGGCCCTACAGCATGGGAACCAGGCAGTAATGGAGAACCTGGTCCAGTTTGTAGGAGCGGAAATGGGAGATCAACGCTATGAGGATGTTATCCAAGAGAATGCTGTTGGAATCAAGGAAGATCACGTCAGTTGTGAGAAGGTGGTGACGAAAGCATCAGAGGACATGGAGAGTCAGCTCGCTAGAGATGCTCAAGCTACTTTGGCAGGAATTCAGAAGTAAGTTCTAAGATATTTAAAGGGATAGTTTACCCCATAATAGAAATTCCCTTATGTCATTCCAAACCTGTATGACATTCTTTCTTCAGCAGAACACAAAACAAGATATTTTGAAGAACGTTGGTAACCAAACAACATTGCACCCCATTGACTTCCATTGTATGGAAACAAAACCACTGAGACATTTCTAAAAATATCTGCTTTTGTGTTCCACAGAAGAAAGAGTCATATACAGGTTTTGAATGACATGAGGATGAATAAACGATGACAGAATTTTTATTTATAGGTAAAGAATGCCTTTTAACGATTTAAAGGCAACAGACTTTAGTTATACAAGCATGGATTTTGCATCAAAATTGTGTATTGAAAAATGAAAAGTAATAATATTTCAAACTGACCTACCTAAATATTGCAGATTAATTTTCTAAAGGTTGCATCTAAAGTAACAATTGAAGGTAAAGGAGAGAAATTATAGTCGAAGAAAACCTTCAGAGAAACTGGTCCTAAAAACATTTATATGCCAATAAACAGTTCTGAGGTTAAAAACAAATTAGACTAGTCTCAGACTAACCGCGATAATGTATAATGCTGATTTTGGTTTCTGGGTTTTCCATCACCAGCCTGGACAGTTGGAAGGAATGTGCATTTCAGCCCCTTTGAGGCCCTTGGCTAAACTTAAAATGAGCTGAGGTCTCCTTGTCCTTCCGTCATCTCTCCTCTCTCTCTTTCTCTGTTTACCCTCTAGGTTCTTTTTGATGTTGTTTCTGCTTTATGTCTTTATCTAAGAATAAAAGAAGAATCTCACGCCTTTGAAGAAATGCTGCGTGGCGCCGCCGACATCGCCACTCGACTGGAGACCTCCTCACGAGCCCTGCATGTGAAGTTGATGGAGCAGCTGAGGAAGAACACGAGACAGCCACGCTAAACTAAACTAAAAGACTAACGGGACGCCATCCATCCTGGAAACATTTATTATAATGTTGTTTGACATATTCATCTGCAATGTTTTAATAACAATGATCTTTACAGTGACATCACTTTAAATATTCCACATCTGGACCTGAATGAAGTGGTGATCCAATCCTAAAGGGACTTTTTAAAATATGTTTATGTCCAGCTTTAATAGGTGCTGTTATGACAATAGATCCATCTTTGCATTTTCTTTCATAAGAACGAGATGGATTGAAACTCGAACAATGTTTTTCTTTCCAAGCTCTTGTTGGTTGTTCATTTGTGAGCCATAAAACCATAATGGCTTTGTGTGCAAGGAACGTGAAAAATATTCTTGACAGTGAAGTGGCATCTTAGAAGAATATTTCTTTCCATGTACAGACAACCCCATAGCAATGGGATGGCTGTCTTGGTGCTAGGGAGCAGATGGTGAAACGGCACTGTGAGGGTCTGGAAATCAGCGAGTATGAACTCAAGAGAGCACGATGGAGAAAATAAGAAAAGAGGATGACAATGATGTCACTGAGGAATAAACGTGACATGGCAACTTGGGTCCAGAATCACGAGAACTGTGTTAATTGACTGAACTCTGTGTGACAGGAGAAATATTTTTGCAGTACGTTAGTCGAGTGGGTTATGGTCACTTCTGTTGTGTGTCTTTGTGTGTAGGCTAGGCAGGTACAGAGAAAGTCTTTGTGGGTGTATTTTAATAACATGAATATATATATATTCATATATATATATATATATAATGTATAAATATGTTGGGGGTCATATTTGTTGTGACTTGATGTATCTCATAAATGTGGGTATAAATAATGATATATATATATATATATAATGTATAAATATGTTGGGGGTCATATTTGTTGTGACTTGATGTATCTCATAAATGTGGGTATAAATAATGAAAATTCTGACCTGTGATCTATGTACATTGAAACAAGTAGAAAAATAAAGTTTAAGATGTGGAAAAACATGTAGGCTATGATTATGCAAAAACAGCACAAAAAGTAATTGCTGTTATTGCACTATTTTTGCAAGTATATTAGTATACGTGTTTTTTTCCATTCATAATGCATTCAAATGTCTCGCAGCATTTATTCAGCTACACTGACCTCTAGCGGGAATATGTCGAACTAAAGCACTTTAAATGCAGTTGAAAATGTAATTTGGGTTAGAAAGGGACAGTTAGAAACAGTGAAAGTTAGTGTATCCATGTGAGCTCAGAATTTTTAAATGTGTGTACATTACGATAGTTTCCCATAAAAATCGGACGAAATGGGATTACATTGAGCTCGTGAATTTTGGTCCCTCCCCTTAGGATAGGCACCTCATATAGGCGGACGGAGAGCCAGGATGCTGCTCAGTATGGAGTAAACACGAAAAACAGCAGGAGCCAGTCCATAAAAATCCTCCCAAAATCTCTGAACATTTAAATGGAGTTACTTTTGGATACATCTATTGATACAAATGCTTCTTTTTCCTTCTGGAAAGTAAAACGTTTATTTTCACACTGCTGAACCTGCGTTCCTGTACTCAGCTGAACAGGTGCGCAACACGTTCGGGCTTGGATAAATGATGGATATGAAAAACACTGGATATGTGCAACTCTATGCAACTTGATTTAAACTAGATTTTTTACTCAAGGACATCCCATCGTATAGCACGTGCCAAGATCATGATACCAAAAGTGAAAACCGAAAAATCATGAACAATTTTAAATTATACAGATGCTCCAACGTGGAACACAGTGGGAAAATAAATGCCTAAAATAGGTTACAATGTATGTATTGAAAGTAAGAGCATCATTGGATGTCATGGAGCGTTTTGTGAATCGTCGGTGGTTTCTAAGGATGTCTCTTCTCGGTATTATTCTATGTGAGTCAAGTAAGTTCTGTTTGTATTATTTTTTCTACAATAAATGGTATTTAATTTATAGGCTGCATGGATGTGGGTTTGCGTTGGCACAATTATGCTAACTATAGCCATTAAAATAAGTCAAGACAAAGTTTTGTGGACTCTAGATAATGCCATTATGAAATGCCAACTATGAAATTTGTGTTATTGTACAAATTCTGACCTTATTTTTAAATGTTTTCTTTCATCTGTGGGATTTTCACAATGTTTTCTTTCATCTGCGGGATTTTCACAATGTTTTCTTTCATCTGCGGGATTTTCATATAGAGTGTTCATTTGAATGACGGGCACGATTTCCAGTAAAGTGAAATGTCCTCTCCACAGCCAGGTTGATGCTTAAATGCAGGCAGATTTATTGCGCTTGCTCATCACTCAGCGTTTACACGACCTCTCTGCATCTTACCGCTTGCTGTCAGCAGCCGTGATGAATGAATTCACTGCGGCCATCTGGATGGTTCATACGGTTAGATCCGTGTTAAGCGTTAACTTTTCCTCCACTATTTGCATTTTGGAAAGTTAGCAGATTGAAAAGTTTCCAGAGTTGAACAGAGATACACGAGGAGACAGGTAGTCATCCAGTCAGTCAATCCTTCCACCTGCTGTGCTCTGCTGACTGGGTAACAGATAGGAGTGTAACGGTTCTCGGTAAAAAATTGAACCGCGCGGTTCTCCACCAACGGTTCGGCACGCGCTTGGACCGCGGCTCATCTTAAATCTGACGACGCATTTATAATATGGTTCGTTAGAAATATAATGCGTAAAACAGACTGACAAAGTTCAGCTAATGAGAAGATCCATGGCGCAAATATTGAGTTGTATTTGAAGCGCTAAAACGGACAGACTCACACACGAAGTAGGTCAACATGCCAATCTTGTCGAGTATCTTAACAAACATAGTAGGTTAAGTCTTAAGTGAAAGGACGAAACAGACGAAAAACAACGCATGTGTATCAGTGTGTACAGTATCAGTTTCATTTCTCTTAAAGCGACAGCAGCATATTCCTGCTGTCTGTTAAAAGTCAAGGTAATCACTCACTGCTTGTGTCTCAATAGCTTCTGTGACTTCAATTATGATTCATCTTTATTTAATTTGTACATATGCAATGTTATGTTTTATTTGATTACTTGAATCCATTTCTACCTTAAAAGGTGTATATATACAGTATCTTATTTTATTTTCTGCTTTGCTCTGTTGTTTTATTGGTGCTGTTACTTGTAACTTGATTATTTGTTCTTATTTTTATTCGTCAGTAGTCCCTTTTCCCTGAACATAGCACAAATCGAACCGAACCGAAACCGTGACCCTAAAACCGTGACACAAACCGAACCGTGAGTAATTTGAACCGTTACATCCCGCTCTGACCGCCGTTTGGCAGATCTTCATTTAGATCTTCATCAAGCGATGTATAAGAAAATGTAACAAAGTCAAGATTTTTTATACAAAAAAATGTCAACACTTTTATGACAGTCGTAGGACTCGTGGGTACCAATTTACCCACATTGACTAGCTAGAAAACTTAGTATGATTGTTAAAGCCCCTATCACTGTAATATGTAAGTACAACTAATTTGCTTCATATTGTAGTATTTAAACCTTTCATGCATAAATTATGTTGACCTCAGTTCATATTTTTGTGTTTGAATGCTCTTACAAAGGATAAAAACAAGATTTAAACTTTTTTTCACATATTTTACACTTTTGATTTTCCAATTAAGAGGACATGTGAAGAGGTACACAGTATGTACACAGGAAATGTTTTTTTAGATATCCACTGTAGTGACCTTAATGCATGAAAGGGTTAATAAACCATCAAATTGCAAAAAAAGCCATTCTGAGGCTTAAATCAATGAAACATTGTTTACTTTTTACAGTCTATTTATAAGTGTATTAATAATTTATTTACACTTTTAAAACGTCTTAATATAGAACACCAATGCTTTTTTGTGTAGGTTACCTGTAATTTTACCCTAATAGGCTTGTTTTTATTAATGCTTCCTCTTTCATATAAAAATAAACTTCACTGTAAAAAACATAATTTTACAGATTTTTTACATCTAATGTCCAAAAACTACTGTTTTATTAACAAATTTATCACATATTTTTGAAATACGGTCAAAAACCGTCTATTTACAGAACAAGACCGCAAATTACAAGAAAAACTGAGAAAACCATATAACTTTACAGGAAATCTTACGGAATATTTTTGTTTTTTAACAGTCTGTTGTAGAAAAACAAAATACTCAAAAACCCCAAAGCGATACTATCTTTAACCGCATGGCCTTTCCATTATATGCTTAAAAAGCTAGACGTGTGCTAGTGGGGAGACATTATTACAGGGCACTGGCCATATTCCCAAACAGTGCTTGGACTTTACATCATGTCCCGCTGTGCTAATACCTTGTGATGCTGATCCTAAATCTGACTTGTTAATGGGATGTTGTCATTCCCCCAGAGTGTGACACATTATGCCAGCATATCTCCAAGGAGCTTGCCACTCCACACAGCGAATCACAGCGCAACGAGAGCAAGTCTAGCCATGCTACCATACTCAAATAGCTGGCCTGACACATATTATGTGCAAACACTGTCCTCAGGGTTCCCCGTTAATGCCCCCTCAGCTCAGAGATGAGACCTGAATTGGCCAGCTTAATGGTGTCCGGTCTCTGTCCCGCAGTGGTGGGCAACCAAGGGTGCGGAGATTACATAACATCCCCTCCCTCAAACGCGAAAAAATCCATCAACATTCAGTGTGAGCAACACCGGCCCATACATCATTAAAACTTGTAGACGTCTTGCATGTCAGAAGTTTCCAGAATCATCCCTGACCTTGACATCCCAGTCTAAAGTAGGTTTAAAAAATACACTTTAGAGAAACGTTTCAAGCGTGTGGAATAATTTGCCTGGAAACTTTCTGAGCAAATCAATTACTGCTATCTGAAGTGTGATGAGCCGTGTAATTATGCATGATTAGAGAAATGAATGAGAGTTAATCCCCAAGCGCGCTTATACTAATATTTTTTTTACAATTTGTATTTACATGCAAATAGTACGGTTAGTAAGCATGTCTGCTGATATATTAATAGACTTACAGTATTAATAGACTGACTCCCATCAGTTCAGTTAGTTTCTTAAATCCTTGCCTGGTGATTTCACACACCTTACGCAATTATTTGACATGCCTTCTTTTTAGAATGCTGCAAGTGTGATCTCGCTTTGAGCTTCTGTAACACATGAGAAATAGTGCCACTTTATCAGATGATGTAATTTCCTTGAAAAGTCTGTTCGTGACTGACATTACATGCCAGGTTTGATTGAACAAAAGAATAATCATTATATGAAATGGCTTGTTCTTGTGTGAGTCTTTAGGGGTCACCTTAACAAAGTTACGTTAGATTTATTTAACATTTTGTAGAAGATAGAATAGAAGAAAACCTTTCAAACCTTTTTTCATAAATATTACAATTTCATCCTATGAGTGCTTTTAATAAATGTTGTTTCAAAAGTGAAAAATGTGAGATGTTTTTGTGTGTTTTTCCCACTGGCAGTTTCTTGTTGTGAAAAGACTTACTCACACGCTGAAGATGAACTCTTCAAAAAGCTCTTTGAAAGCTACAATAAGTGGTCAAGACCTGTCCCGAAAACCTCTGATGTTGTCATTGTCAAGTTTGGCTTATCGATCGCCCAACTGATTGATGTGGTAAGAAACCGCTTTAGCTTGAAGTTCACAATTCAATACAAATATGTGACAGTCTGTGAAAACCCTAACCCTAATCATCCAACATGAACATTCTGAAAATATAATCTTGATATCTTTAATGTCGACTGAGTGCCATGTCAAAGATTGAAATAATGATTGAAATCAAACGTGATGCTTGTTATTTCAGAATTTAATTTTGAGACTTTAGCTGGTTTTCACAGACTGTTGTCATGGTAGTCAATGGGGTCCGAGAACTGTTTGGTTACAAGCATTCGTCCAAATATCTTTCTCTGTGCTCAACCAAACAAATAAATTTAAGCAGGTTTGGAACAACTACACTCTTAAAAATAAAGGTTCTTCCATAGTCAATCCCACATTAAAGATAGTGTCGAGGAATTATAATAGTCCTTGAAGGCTCAAATCCATTAGGAGATTAAAAGTATAGGGTGTTTGTGACCCTTTTGACCAAAAGCTTTCTGTTGAAGTAAACACAGCGTCCTGACTCATCTCATATCTGTCTTTCCTGCATTTCCTCCTTCATTTCACCCCTGCAGGACGAGAAGAATCAGATGATGACAACAAACGTCTGGCTGAAGCAGGTGTGTGCAGCAGCACCACAGTTAATATGTGAAATAGAGTTTTGAAAGTCTAACAAAGTCATAAAAATCAGAAAGGCGAAGCAGATTATCACTTATTCATCCTTATGTCAATCCAATTAAAAATATTGTTTTTTTCCTTGGGAAACAAGCAAAAAAGACAATTCTAGATTCTAGTGAATGGGAATTGTATTATTTTAATAATGTTGTCTGTGAGTCTTATTCTTTGCTTCTTTTGGTGGGATGTTAACAATAATAATAATATGTCAAATAATGCAAGTTATAAAAATACCAATTCTAATTGAATATAGTGTATAAGTGTATTGGTTTGACCCGTGTGTCTTCTCTCTCAGGAGTGGAATGACTATAAACTACGATGGAAACCTTCAGACTATGACAATGTGACTTCTATCAGAGTTCCGTCAGAACTTATCTGGGTCCCGGATATAGTTTTATACAACAAGTGAGTAACAATTTAAACAAAACAACATTTATTCCTGTGTGAATACAGTTTTAACTTAAACAAATCAAACTAGGGCAATAGATGTTCACTCTGTGTGGGAAGATGCAAATAGCTGAACATGATATATAAAGGATACGTAACACAATGCAGTTATGATGTTGCAGTGAAAGTGAAAAAAAACGCAAAAGACTACCACCTAGTGGCTGAATGTGATAACGCAACTATATTTTTATAACCTATAACCATTTCACAGCGTGCAAACGTGATCATATAAATAGCTTTGTTGTCCTCTTCAGTGCAGATGGCGAGTTTGCCGTGACCCACATGACCAAAGCCCACCTCTTCTACACAGGTAAAGTGCGCTGGGTTCCACCTGCCATCTACAAGAGCTCATGCAGCATTGATGTCACCTTCTTCCCCTTTGACCAGCAGAACTGCAAAATGAAGTTTGGCTCATGGACTTACGACAAAGCCAAGATCGACCTGGAGCGCATCGAGAACACAGTTGACTTAAAAGATTACTGGGAGAGTGGCGAGTGGGCCATCATCAATGCTGTTGGAACCTACAACACCAAGAAATACGACTGCTGCCATGAGATCTACCCCGACATCACCTACTTCTTCATCATTCGTCGCCTTCCTCTCTTCTACACCATCAATCTCATAATACCCTGTCTGCTCATCTCCTGTCTGACCGTTCTGGTTTTCTACCTGCCATCAGACTGTGGGGAGAAGATCACGCTGTGTATCTCCGTTCTCCTTTCCCTCACTGTCTTCCTGCTCCTTATAACCGAAATAATTCCCTCCACCTCACTGGTTATCCCTCTCATTGGAGAATATCTGCTCTTCACTATGATTTTCGTCACCTTGTCAATAGTCATCACTGTTTTTGTACTGAACGTGCATCATAGATCGCCCAGCACTCATAAGATGCCCCGGTGGGTGCATTCGGTCTTCCTGGATTTGATCCCGCGATGGTTGTTTATGCGCAGACCTGCACCTGACAGTCGACGCAGACAGAAACTCCTCCTCTTGCAGCAGCAGGGGCAGGGGCAGGGCATGGCATCAAGGGTGCTCGGACCGGCAGCCGTTCCTCTCAGCACATCTTCTAGCTGGTTCAGAAGGGAGAACTCTGGGGAGGAGGAGTCTCGCAGACGCTTCTGTTATAAGGATTTAGAACTGGGGACACTTTCCTCGGCAATCTCTTTCTCATTACACCCGCCTTCACCCTGCCCGCTCAGCTCAGCTCCACCTACTCTACAGAAATACGGCCCCTCCCCTAGAATGGAGGTGGGAGGGGCTTCCAGGCAGCCTGGCAGTAGAGCTAATGTCACGAAGCGGCCTGACAACATGACAACGAACAACGCAGGGTTTCCTCTCTCCCCTAGTGTCCTTCAAGCACTGGAGGGGGTTCACTACATAGCAGACCACCTAAGAGCAGAAGATGCTGACTTCAGTGTAAGTCCCTTTAAATATATGTATCCACCCGTCCCATTCATCCTCCTACAAAAAGTTATTTTAACCTAAAAAAAGAAAGTATACTTTCCACTACTGCAACTAAATAGAAAAGTCTAGGAAAAGTATATTTGGCTTATACTTGTTATTAACGTTGATAAACATTGAACCATCTGTTCTGTACAGTACATTCATTATGGTTCATTTCTTCACACAGGTAAAGGAAGATTGGAAGTATGTTGCTATGGTAATAGACAGAATCTTTCTATGGATGTTCATCATAGTATGTTTATTGGGCACAATCGGTCTCTTTCTCCCACCCTGGCTCGCAGGCATGATCTAGGATACATGACACCCACAGGGGGACACGGTGCCTGTCCAAGCAGTGAGCTAACATCACTCAGTAAGTGGCGAGCATCCCCCAGCATGGCATAAGATGCATGTTTGACTTCAGGAATGTGACAGCAAGGCCTGATATTTTTCTTAGGAGATATTTTTAGAGGAGAGCAACTTCCATCTCGCCTCTGAAGAAGGAGCTTGTCAAAGAAAATGCTTGTATTTGAATGTATAACCTTTGAACTGTTTGCCAAAATTAAAAGTGCCAGCTGGAAAAGACCTTGACTGAAAAGATCACATCGCTATTTTCCATTTCTCTTTGATATTCTACACATAATGCGCTGACTACATAAAGTCAGTTTGATGTGTGTCTGTGTGTGTGTGTACACACCGGTAAACCGTCCATATAATATTTTATTTTGAATGTAATAATGTCTACAGGTTTGTGTGAGGTTAGGTTTTGGGGTGATATAAAATGTTGCTACCCTGGTATGAACAGAAGTCTATGAGATGTCTGTGTGTGTACAGTACATGTGTGGTGAAATCTGTCCAGATATCGCATAAAACTTGGCTAGTTTGTCTAATTCCTATCAATTGTGAAATGATGAATTTAATATTCCAGGATTTTAACACAGAACCTTTGACATTCATTTTGAAAGATCATTCGCTCCTTTTAAAAATGAATAAGCCTATTATAGCTACTTATTCTGCATGATTATCTGGTTAGTTTAACTTTACTATTTGCTATTATTTAATATTTTTATTCCACAATCCAATCAGAACATGCAACACCAGTTGAGGGTTTTAAGCCTCTTCAATTGACATACTGTATTGCCTGCCATATATTCACATATTATTACAATCTGTGCACTAGTCACAATGAAACGTCATAAAGTATCTAATATTTACTCATACTCTGGAGTGAGTGCTGAAGAAGTCCAAATGTACATGTCTTAAAACATATTTTAATAGTAATTGCAAACAAAGTATTTTTAAAAAGCTTTTGGCTATAAAAGCTTTTATAGTACCCTCGTTGTCTACAACATTTATAAGATAAGATATATTGCATAAAGCAAGCACGTTGTCTCCAGACACAATTCAGTCACTGACTAAATTGCTTGCTTTTCAAAATCATCAAACTTTACATGCTGTAAATCCGTAGTTTAAATTGAGGCAGTTTCACATCCCATACTGGTGTTTACATTGCATTTTACAATGCAATACAATTGCATCTTATACAAGCAGATGGTAATCCTGTCCCGTACTCAAGCTGTGACTCATGTTTGTTTAAGTCTCTAGTCTGTCTCCTCTGAGGCAGCGTCCTCTGCTTTGGGCTTGGCCAGGTTTGAGCGCACACGTGCCTGGTCTACAGAGTCTAACAGGTTCTTGACATCCATGGCTAGATTGTGGGCAGCTGCCAGCATCTGTTTCTTGCACTCTTCCTTCAGAGAGGTGATGGCGTTCTGCTGGGCCAGACGCATCTTACTGATAAGCTCAGCCAAGTCCTTATTCAACAACTTCTGTGTGCCTTCAATCTGAGAGCAGGCGAGAGGAAGATTTGCATTTAGATGATCATTTAGTCAACCGAGTTGAAAAATATAACCTAGATATAGAAATCATAAGTATTTCAGCCCATCTGATGAGAAAGACGTAAAGAAGTTTTCACAGACATACTATAAGTGGAATATTAGTCCTTCTCAAACCTTTTTTGGACAAATTTTTTGTCATAAATCATTATTATTAGTCACCATTTATGTTTACTACTGTTTATTATACACATACAAAGTATAAAAAAAGAGCTTCTCAACTTTGACAACACAGTATTTCATTATTTAAAAAGTACAGTGTTTTTTTCCATTTCCTGAAAAACAGCGAGTCTGGTTATGCGTTTTGCTGTTTTATTGCAATCTGCACCGAAACATGGGCTAACACTACGTTATGAAAAAATCGACAGAAATGATAAAAAATACGTAAAATAATTTATATATTTATATATTGTTATTCAAATAACAATAAAACACTGAAAAAATTCACCAATTTCAGCTGCCTTCTATTTTTAAGTTAAATCTATTTTTGAGTCAATTGAACTTAAATTATATTAAACTGGCTTAAAAAATCGAGTTCAGTATAATTAAGTTTAATTGACTCAAAAAGCAAATTTGATTTAAATAAAACATTCAATGAAGCTTTTTAACTTAAGTTTTCAAGTTGTTTTTGTACAGTGAATATATCAAATAATAGCTGATTAAAAGTGGTAAAAATACTACTGTACCTCTGCCCTACAAGATTTGTGCAGTGTTGGCAGTATATCATCCACACTGTTGATCAAATTTCGTAACGATAGTCCAACATTCTACAAAAGAGAAGACAAAAATGTGAAGAGCTTAATAGAAATGTTCGTTTAGTAAAATTCTGCAAGAGTAGCATAGTTTTAAAAGCAGGCTTTTGTTGTGTCAGATCATAACCTTGACAGCAGTGATGTACTCAGTGCACGGCAGTGCGTTAAGGTCGTTTTTAAACTCCACAACCACTTTCACTACATCCATGACACACTGGTACACGGTGTCTTCGGAGCGGTCCAGCTCCGCTGTAGGTGCAGGCTACAAGAGAGGACACTGGTTCTTAATCATTTGACACAAATAAACATTTAAGTGGTTGTTATCATTTATTCAACATGTGTGCCGTGGTTGTTGGCGAATATCTGTTTATTGACCTATTAAAATCGAGCTTTCCAGAAATCAACATAACAAACAGGTATGGCATGTATACAACACACAATTTTCCATCATTCACAGTGAGTAGTGCCTACCTGCACTGCAATTCTGGGAGGTTTTGAAGGAGGCAGCCGCAGATCAGCTATAAGTGGACACAGAATACAGTCAGAACAGCAGCATGGACATGATAATATTTATCAATACAACAGCACTTACCGTTAAGTGATGGTTCAGGTGTCTAGAAATAAATAGAAACAACATTTTTAAGGTTGCTAAGCATCAGATTTTTTAAACGCAATTATAAATTAGAATGGAAATATAAAACATGTCATTTGGATTTAAAGAATAAAGAACACACACCTCAGGGATATTTGTGTTCTCGTGAAACATCGGGTCCTAAGAAAGAAAGAATAAACTTCAAGTCAAGAGTCATTTATTGGAAACGCTTACGATGAGACTCAAGCTCACAGTAAAACCTATGATGTATATCAGTGGTTCTCAAACTGGGGGCCGTGGCCCCCTGGGGGGCCCCAAGATGGATCCAGGGGGGCCACAGATTTTGTGGCATTTTATGAAATATAGAAATTTATCATAGATTTTATGCAATCAAATATCAGAAAAATGACACCACCAACCAAAAGAATTGAGGTTCCAGCATTGTATAACTGAATGTTTTTGGTTTAATTAAAATTCTAAGTTTAAGATTATACGTCTTTATATGGAAGGCCGCAAAGCGATGCACTTAACACAAAGGGGCCCTTACAACGAAAAAGTTGTGAGAACCACTGATGTATATTAAAACTAATATTATTATATAACAGACCTTAGAAAGCCCCTCAAAAGAGAAATGAGATGTGCAGAAACCATTATATGACGTGACAATAACAATTTCAACAATCAATAACAATCGCTCTTACATCTGTGACAGTACTTAAACGTGGCCACATGCTAGAGTCAGATCATTTGTTCATATGTTTTAAAGCACTTTGTGGTTACTGAATTACTGTATCTAGTGACTAAATCTGGGGAAAATTGTGCCCCTGTGTACAGTTTGAGGTGCATGACGAATTTGCTCAGCCTATTGTGAATGAACTTGAGAGGCCTGCACAAAACCCAGACCTGTCCTGAACCCTATTAAAGACCCATCACAGCCCATTACCAACATCAGTGATGCTTTTGTCTAAACAAGAGTAAATTCATGTTCCAAAATGCAAAAACCCTCCAAGAGGAATGGAAGCTGTTAGTGACCAACTCCCGATTTATTCTTACTGTATGATTTTAAACTGAAATGGATGCAGAGTTTGTGTATTCGCATATGTATGGCTGTGATTTACAAGTTTCCTCCCTAACCAGATGCTGTTCTTCCGTCTTTAACCATTTTGTGTCCTCCTCCATCTGTTCTTTCTGTATCATCAAAGTTTCCTGCATGCGCTCTTTCTCTGCCTGCCACAGCCGCTGGGCATCTTCCATACTGGGCGGTCCGAAGTTGAACTCGCCTTCCTGCTCAAGCACACAGACAGATTAAACAAAAACTATTTAATCAACTGAAAGCTCTACAAATGGTCCCCAAACCAATGACTAATATTTTTACTAAATAAATAGCAAGGTGTGTGATTTTGTAATAGCATCACAATGGTCTAATTTACCCCAAGACTGAGGCGTCGGGGCGAGGCCTTAGGAATGGATAGGCTGTTGGTTGAGTCGATAGGTGACTGGTAGTCACACGGGCTGGCCAGATCTGGTGAACTGGCACATAAGGCCTCATTCAGCTGGTAATAAAAGATAACAGCACACATAAATGTCAACGCTTGAAACCAATACACAACAATCCAAAGAACTGCAATAATCCTATACAGTGAAACTTGGTTCTTCAATAGGAAGAGGTTCTTTGTTAAATCCTAAACCATTCTTTTTTTAGAATGGATATAAAAACAGTAGTTTTGTAAATGCCATGGACACACATACCTGTAGGTGCAGGCCGACTCCAAGGGTATTTCCGAAGCGGCTGGTATTGACTCTGGAAGGCTGGAGATGTCAACAATATGAATTAGTGACAGTGTAATGATATAATGTCAAGAGGAATGTGCAGCTCTGAATGAGTATAATGAAGGACATTATATGAGGTTTGACCTTTGGTGGGGGTTCACTGATGTTAAACTTGGGCTCCAGGAACCGGGTCATACGAGCTTTGTCTCTCTCTCTCTCCACCTCCAACTCCTTCTCCATTTGGTGGACATCACTGTTATACAAAATGTTTTAGGTGAATTGAATATAAATACAAATCAAATTAAGATTGCAAAGTTGTTGGGAAATTAAAATATGTAACAAATCAAATATTTGTATAGGATAACATTACATAAGCTATTCAAAAAGCAAAAAAAAAATGTCACGTTGATTAGCAGCAGGGTAGACTACGGCAATGCAATCTTAAATCTTTACACTGGCTTTTAGTCACTTTTAGAATTGATTTAAAATAGTGCTACTAATTGTTTAAGAGCTACTATCACTCAATGGCGAGATGTAGAACCTAAACTGTACATTGCAGATATGCTTGGTGGACATAAACCTAACAGACCTCTTAGATTATTATCATTGTGTCAGCTGAAACCCCAAAGTGTTTTAACGAAACATGGCGAGGCAGCATTTTACTATTATGCCACCCTTAGCTGAATTTTTTTCCCAAAGATCTCAGATGAGATGAGATGGTTAAGATATACAGTACTGTTTTTTCTTATGTATTCGCTGACTTAAGAGTGTGGTGCCCCTTATTTTACAGAGTGCAAGACATTATTTTTTTAATGTGTCGTTTTATTTAAGTATTTTCTTTCCTTCTCAAACTATACATCATACTTTTGTTTTTATGACTCTGGTGTTTCTCAGTAAAGCACTTTGAAAAATAATAGAGTACAGGTACAATATGCTTTATAAATAAACTTTCTTTGTTTCTTTCTTTCTTTGTCTTTCTTACTAGCTTCAAGTTTAAATTAAAGTTAAATGACACAATGCACTTTTCATGCACATGCTACAAATATTTTGTAAAATATTTTTCCCTTTGAATTTGTTTATTGTTAAATAAAAATGATGTTAAAATGATTATAAAAAAAGACAGATAACCATTAAAAAGCGTGGTGGGGGAAAAGAGTATAACAGTATATCTAACAAAGAAGTTCTCTATTTTGTTTTTTAAATTAGACACCAAAGTGTACCGTGGCAGAAAATAATGAATATTCAAGCAGTCTATTCAAAGATAAAATCTGAAATTGTTCTAACCTCTGTTTATATTAAATTTACACCTTTAAAAAAAGTGATAGTTCACCCGAAAATGAAAATTCATCATTTAGCTTACTCCCCCTCTTGTCATTTCAAACCTGTATGACTTTCTTTCTTCCGCAGAACACAAAAGAAGATACTTTGAAGAAGGTAACCGAAAAGCACTGGACCCCATTCACTTCTATTGTATGGATACAAAACCAATGCAAGTGAATGGGGGCCAGTTAACAACATTCTTCAAAATATCTTCTTTTGTGTTCTGCGGAAGAAAAAAAGTCATACAGGTTAGAAATGCCAAGAGAGTTATTGACAGAACTTTCGATTTTGGTTGAACTATAACTTTAATAACAGTGACATGACACAAGAGGCCAGACCTGATGTTGCAGGCGAGTTCGGTGAAGGTGGGTCTTTCGCGGGGGTCATAACTCCAGCAGCACGTCATGAGCGAGTACAGGGCAGGAGGGCATTGCTCAGGTTTGGGCAGCCTGTTGCCTTGCTCCAGCTGATTTATCACATCACGGTTGTCCAGCCAGTGAAACGGCTGTTTACCATGACTCATGATCTCCCACACGCACACGGCTAAATGACATCAACACAAGAGGATGAGAGAACATGTGGACAATTCATGATCAATTTAATGACAGTTCAAAATGAATGGAAATAAGTAATTTTAGCTCTTTTGTAGCAGTCCCTCCACTTTGAAAAGAAGGGAAGCAATGTTTATAAATGTATTTCCATGTGTAATCAAAACAAATGTAAAAAGATTTTTTAGCAGAAAACAGCTGAAGTTGTTTTTATTGTTAACATGTTATTGTTTCCTTTGATTACCTGAGGTCTACATACAGTATAGTGTTTGTAAAGCTGTTTTGCAGCAAAACAGTATTTTCCATGTAAACATCCCCTAGCATGCGTTTAATTTAACCCAATTTTAATATGATTCATTAGTCGTCAATTCTAAACTCAAAATGGAAATAAAATCAAAATTTTATTATAAGTGGATGGTGAAGTATGGCATATCAGTAAATCAGATTGAATATCCTTCATATAAAATATGTGCCCTCCATGTACTTTATCCATATTAATAAAGAGCAATGCTTTTTTAAAATTAAAAATATTTATAAAAATGCCAATATTGAAACTTAATGGCACACTAATGTTGTTAGTTGTCAGTGACCTTCAAATCTTTCTTCTCACTTACCAAACATCCACACATCACTGGCAGCAGTAAAACGCCTGAAGTTAATGGATTCAGGAGCCATCCATTTGATGGGTAAACGTGTAACAGATGCTACAGACATATCGTAAGATAATGAGAAGTTTCTATGGTTACTAAACACAATACGGACAATAAAACGAAACATATTTGAAAAGATTTGCATAATGTGACATATTAGACAATTTAAGATGATTATAAAGTGAGCCGGAGAAAACAAACAAACAAGCAATCAAAACACTGCTGTTGTTCAGCAATTTAACAAACTGTTTGAAAACAGGAAACCTTTGTAATATTCCTCATCCTCTATATATCTGGAAAGCCCAAAGTCACCCAGCTTCACACACTCAGGTGTTGCAACAAGCACATTTCGTACAGCTATGTCTCTGTCAAACACACAGACACAAACAACAAAGAATACACAAGGTTTAGTTTAAAAAGGTAAATGTTGAAAATAAAGTTTCTCCAACTTCTTTTTGTTGTCCTCAGTGTAAAGCAACAATCTTACCGGTGCACCATATTCTTTCCCTGTAGGTAGACCAGCCCTTTGCAAATCTGCAGGCAGAAGAGAACTAGCGTCGTGCTGCTCAAACTCTGATTTTTAGTCAAGTATTTCCCCATCTACACATACAAAAAATAAAACAGATTAGTGGATTAGTGTAGTACAATAACGGCCCTTTTCGACAGAAATACATTTTTAGTACACAAGATGGTTTCTGAAGCATTACTTCATCAGATGACAACCCTTTTAGTGCTTACCCACAGAATCACAATTATTCTACTTAACCCTTGTTCTTAACCGTGTGGTGTTCATATTTTTGTTACTCAGCCAGTGTTGGTGGGTCTAGTGGACCCGCTGCAGTTTTGGGTTTTTAATTCAACACAATCAAACACTTTGGGCCCTATTTTCACGATCTAAGCGCATGGTTTAAAGCGCACGGCGCAGGTGCACACAGGGCGTGTCCGAATCCACTTTTGCTCATTTAACAATGGGAAACGGTAGGCGTACCCGGGCGCATGGTCTAAACGGGTTGTCCCGATTCTCTTAATGAGTAATGGGTGTTTTGTGGGCCAAACATGCAGTAAACCAATAAGAGTCTCATCTCCCATTCCCTTTAAGAGCCAGTTGCGCTCGCGCAATTGCCGAATTCGCTATTTACACGGCGGAATTCGGAAGAGCAGACAGTCTACAGGACAAGCCGGATTTTTATCTTTATGTCCACAATAATAATATTTTACATTGTAATCCATTTATTTATAATATTTGGCATTATTGTGTGCTGCTGCGCGTCCCTCTGTGTGTAATAAGCAGAATGTACGAGCGCTGTGCACCTGCCTATAGGCACATATTCCTAATGCGCTCTTTAAATAACAAAAAAAATATTGCGCCATTGACTTTTTTGAGTTGGTCTATGGCGCAGTATATTTTCAGTTCCTCAAAATAGCAACGCGCCAACAATGCGCATGAGCACACCTCTTTTTTAGACCAACACGCCCATGTGCGCACAAATGAGCGCAAATGCATTTGCTATTTAAACAACGCGGCGCAGGACGGGAAAATGAGAACGGGCGGAAACTAGCAAAAACACTTGCGCTGCGCCTTGCGCCACGTTGCGCTGGGTGTACAATAGGGCCCTTTATGTTAAAATGATTAAAAGATGTTTACTTCATCCCAATTACAAGAAATCTAAACACATATGGTTAATATTTGCCCTGTACCTTTGTTAGATCACATTTATGAATTGAAGTGCTCCACATTTTTCCCCCGGAACGGCAGGGGCAGAGACAGAAAACTCACACTTACACACACTCTCCAACACTCTCTATCGCGCACACAAAAACATACTAAAAGGAGGCCTAGACATGAAGAGGACACAATGATGTACACAGAACCTACAGTTTCTACAATTTTATAAGCCCTGGGTCCAGTGGACTCGAACATCCTGTATGTAAAATGAATGTGTAGGGGGATGTACAGTGTGCGGTTATTGAAAATGTGTCCTGATATATTCTTCACAGAAAGTAAGCCAAGGCCAATAAGTTTGAATTTTAAAAATTAATTAATTGGATCACTTTTCTTTTGATAAAAAATGATAACGGGTCCCACAGACAAGGGTTAATATTTAATTGTTTTATATAAAAAGCGATAGGATGACATGGAGAGAAAAAAGTGACATTTTATTAAGTATGAGGATTTCATAGCGTTTAATCTCTAGAAGTTTGCAAACTTCTAAATATAAAGTCAAAAAATTCTCAAAAAAATGGTCCAAGACCAAATTGTCTGACAACAATTCTATCTACCTTAATAATAAATCTATACTCATAGAATAACTTTCTAGCTTGTCTATTTCTCCTATTGTACTGTATGTCATTTTTAGAAAAACATATAAGACAAAGCTTAAACTTCACTGAAATGTAACTGAGAACCCCATTAAGTCTTCTAAGCTTTGAAAGAGTATAAAATCATCCATGGCCCATTACTTGATTGGTCAAACCGTACCTTCTGTACTTTAAAAGACACAGTTGTGATGATTCATTCAATATTGAACTTCCTGTGGGCTTGTAAACCATTTGACTGTCATGACTGTTTTTACAGATATCGTAAATGGCAATACAGCCATCTATATGGCATGGCATTCTCTTAATTGAGTTTGCGAGATTAATCACAGCACGCCCGGCAAATGGAATTGCACTATATAGATTGAAAGAGTATCTACACCATTTGGAGTTTATTGGTTTAATTTAAAAGTTATGTAAACTCCTCTATCTCGTATAATTTAATACCACACTTCCTGAAATAATAACTCACAGTGACAACATTATTGGCCCTGCAATTTCCCAAGAGATGTGTTTTGACGTACTGTATACTGCCTTATCAATCAAGTACAACATTATAGCATCCAGCATCCATCAACGCAGCTGCTTACCTCCCCGTGTTGACACAACTCCATAACAATCCACACAGGATCTTCCTCAATGACACCTATTAGTCGTACTATGTGTGGATGGTCCAGGCTCTTCATCATAACTAGATGGATGAGATGTTATGTTAGAACGGATACAGGTTAGAACAGCTGAAATGTATATTTATTTTTCCCCCTTATAGTCCTTGGCTTCATGAGAACAATAAATCCAAAGCAAGATTTTTATAAAATCATTATTATAAGCAACTACATCGCTTCCTTCCAGGGACATTTGTTTGTACACTTTGATAACTGCCTTAAAGAAGAGTGACACGGATATGGCAGAAGAACCCAAATACAGACAGCCACCGTGCAAATAAACAAAACTTTATAAAAAAAACCCACGATCGGGGAAGAAACTAAATTAAACAAGAACTCAAAACAAATACTTCATGACGGGGCAAACAAACAAAGTCCAAAACGATACAAATATAAATCCAAAAAAAACGACAAGGTAAGGCAAGACTGGGCAGGTGAGGGGAATGAAACATTAACGGGAAGCTAACAGGGAAACAAGGGGGTGGGGCCAAGGCACGCGACAGGAGAACACGTGACGCAAAGTCACAACAAAGGCCACGTGTTTCCACACAGAACACAACAAGCACAGAACTGGAAAACTCCAGACAAGAAGGACAGGATCATGACAAAGCGCTCAACATGAAAGACTTCAATTGCACACTTAAGTTTGGAATGACTGTTCCTGAAGTATGTTCGAATATCTACTTCTTTGACACAGCTAGAATTTTTTTCAGAAAAGTAATTTCAAACCGTTGAATCGTTTTTATGATTATAACAAATACCTGGACTTTTATTGTCATACCTGCTTCACCCACAAACTTCTCTCTGACATCAGGAGCACAGTCCTTACAAGTCTTTACTGCAACATTGATTTTCTCTCCATTCTAATCAAAACAAGAAAAAAGAAAATGATCTTTATTTCAATAAAAGAGTGCAGAAAAAATGACACCTGGTGTGCAAAAAATGTACTATTTTTTTTGTAAAGTAAAATGACATGTTGTTCATGTTATTTAACACCCAACTTTGCTTATTTATGTGTGTAATTAATCATTTTTTACCGAAGTTCAATTACAATAACAGTTTTTTACTGTAAATTATTAATAAGATTCACAAATCTTACTCTAAGAGATTCTAAAGGATTTTTGTAAGTGTAAAAATAAAAATATGACAGCAAAAATGGTTTATTTTACTGTTATTTGGGAACATAGTAAAGGGCACACTTGCCTTTTTCTGGTAAACTCCTTCATGAACTTCTCCAAAGAAGCCTTCACCCAGAATACGCTTTAAGACAATATCTCTCCTTGAGAGTCCAACCTTTGCTGTTTAACCCATGAGAAAACTATAAGACGACCACTTCAATGTAACACATACAAAAATAAAGTATAAACAAAAGCACTGAGGGCATATTTCTCTGTATAAAACCATATAAAGAACAATTTCCTTCACATACCAGGTGGTGGCGGCTTTTCATCTGGGATTTCACAGTATATATCAGAGTCTGAAAGATAGAGCTGATATTACTCATATTCTGAGGAAGTGGTTATAACACATATCAAACCGGTTCTAGAATGTGATCTTGCAATGACTGGAAATAAATAAGAAGCTGCTACTCACTACTGTATCTGAAGGATTCTCTGTGCTTTCTAACAATGGAAAACAACAACATTAAAAACAACACACATGAACTATGTAACAGGACAGTGTATTGTTCAGTATGCATGTGAAATTTCTTTAGAAATGTATGTCATTGCATTAAAGTTAATTAACAGTCTTTCTGTTTTGTAGTTTTGAGGAAAAGAAAACAGAGATGAAGAATGTTGATGTACTCACCCGGAGGGAATGTCAGGAAGAGAGTTGCGCAACGGCACACCTAAGACAGGGAAAATAAATCTCAGCTTCCAATACTAAGAAATGTGGCAATTCCCACACTCATATTAATCACAAAAGACGTGATTCAAAACGCAATGAAGAATGCTGCCAAAAATGTTATTATGAGATAAAACTCAGTCATTTATCGCAGAGATTGAGAATTTAAAAGATGAAAAATGATCACTGCTTCTTGAAGGAGCTCCCACAAACTCAAACTCTTTTCAAGACATACTTCGTGAGAAAACTGTTGACATCTTGAGGTGTAATTGGGCCTTACCTTGCGCGTTACTTTTTTTATTTTGTCCAGCTATCAAAGAATAGTCTGCGCTATTTACAAACCGACAGTAACCGTCAATCAGGTCGGCCATGTTCTCTGCGATGGCCAGAGACGCCACGCTGATCGAGAGATTCTAGGAATGCAAGGTCACGGCAAGTTCAGTAAAAAAAGCGGTATTATGCGTATATGTTTTATAGCCTGATACTAAAGTGCGAACTTTCTCACCTGTCTGGCACCCTCAATTTCGATAAGTAACAAAGTTCTGCCATTTGTTTGTGTATTATACTTGATGCTTCGGATCTGTTTATATTCAGCAAGAAAGACCGGCTGGAAGGAGTACGACAAAGAGAACTTAAATCAACATTTAAACATTGAAACATTATATTAATATTGTTCATTTTTTATATTATTTAATTAGAAATGTTTATATGGGTATAAAGTTGCTGACCGTGGAGTCTGCTTTGGTACGTTGCCGAATGCCTTTTGGACCTATGACTAAATCCACTGCTAGACTCCAACCTTGCTGAGTAGATGATAAAGAAACAGATCATGTCACATGGTCGACTTAAATGTAAATCTGATACAAAGTGGATCTGTTCATTTTTTTCATATGTAGTATTTTTTAAGGATTTTTTGTGCATGTAAGACATGATGGTGGTGCCAGGTGTTAACATACCACTAGTTCACAGGGGAAGACTTCCTCTTCAAAGTTGGAGAATTCTCCAAAGGTTTCGAAGAACTTTAGCATACACTCGTCTTCTTTTAGTATCGAGTACTGCTGAAACGTCTGCTGGATGAGCTTCCTTAACTGCTTAGGCTGTTACAAGCAAAACTCAGTTTAGATGAAGAATTTCAATTGAAAACTCTACACACATATTTGTATTTCTTACATTAGTCTTTTTGCATCCGTAAGATTGATTAAACAGTCAGGAGAGAAAGAATGGGACTGGGACGTGACCCAAGGCTAAACTCAACCAGGTTACAGCTCTTACGACATATCCTTAAACCCAAACCATGTAAAAGGTTCACACATACAAAAACAACCCACATTTTGAGAGTCATTTCATGAAGACACGCATAACATGACACCACCTGTCAGAGGGTGCTTAACTTTAAAACATACGTTGTAATAAGCTGCATGCACAAAAACCTATAGTTTACGTAAGCCATGTTTGCTACATACACACTGTGTCAGATTTATCAGAAACACATATGATCTTAGTTGCAAACTAGTAATATTTACATATTCTTATGGCTTTTCTAATGAGAGACAGATTTAAAGTAAATAATACATGCCAAAATCTTATTAGCGACAGCTATGCAATTTACATTATTACAATTATAATTTACAACTTTCTGCTATAAAAAGTGAAAAAAAAGAACAGAAAAAAATGTTAATGAAACCTAAACTTAACCTTCATACTGTCAATAAGTCCCATGGGAAAGAACAGGTCCAGACCAACATCTTTTCTTAAAAAAAAGCAAATATAGCATATTAGCCAAATATCTATATTTTTATAAAATTTTAATAAAAAATATAAACTTACTCTAGCAGATCAAAATTTGTCTTTTTCTCTAGACCTTTGGCATTCATGTCTTTATAAAAGCGCCTGAAAACAAAAAAATATTTAAAAAAAAAAATCTAATACAACAATAGAAATATAACTGTAAAATGCACAAAACTCTGCTAGTCATAAGATTTAGTGTTCTTTACCTGATCTCTAAACAGCCCAGCTGAAGTGCCATTCCATCACTAACTTTGTTGGCGTGATTCTGCATGTAGTCACTCCGCACCTACCACACACATTTTGATCAATTCACCAACAAACTATTCACAACACACAACCAAACAGATTGAGAACATCTGGAAATTATGTTTGCTGACCTGCTGATAGAAATACAATAGGAAGGTTCTGTCTTCTTTTAACCGTTTCATATAATCAACAGGAATGTAGCGAATTCTAAGGTCATATCTGAAATAAAACGCGCACAATCATTTTAATAAAGATTACAGATGAAAACAGCTAACACAAGAAACAAGTCTCCTGTACCTCCACTCAGCCTCAGCGTGATGACTCTCATAGCGCTGTTCCACCTGGCCTACCGTAAGATCTGGGTGCAACCAGTGGACCTCCTCAGATTTGAGATGTTTGAGTCTCAATCCGAAGCAGCCTGGGTTTTGCACATTTGGGCCCAAGCGCCCACTGTTCAGAATAGACTGGATGATGGTCTAATGGAGAACAAAATCAATATTCCGTATTATTCCAACACACGATTAGGAATACCATGATGTAGTTCTACTGATGAGTTATACCTTGATCTGCCATGAGCTGTCACATTTGACTAGTTTAAAGTTCTTGCTAAAATTATTGCTGTTACTGAAGCACACTTTGAGGATCTTCACAGGACCACCTTCTCCAACAGGACCCAGGTCAGGGCTTTTGATGCCCCCATCCCAGTCCTGGGCAGGTACCTTCCAGGAGAGGGTAGTTGTGTCACCTGCCATCCTCAATAACGTCCTCAAAGATACAGTATACTCACACCATCACACTATCATCTCATCTGCCTGTGCCGTGGTTTGAAAAACAACAGGGTTTACGGTTAAAAAGATTAGTTTACTGTATGTGTTAATAAGGGTTTTATGAACATTTTACCTGAACATCCCACCCAAAAACATCAGTATTCTCTGTTGTGACGTATTAAAGGTGTACTTAGTTTTTTAGTTATTCTGAGAGAGTTGGGAAATGATGAAACGAGATGTAAACATCTAATTTGTTTATACCTTACAGAGCAGAAGAAAAAAACATATTGCTACATTTACAGATTTGGTAGAATGCTTTTATCCAAAGAAACTTCAAAGCAACTCGAAAATCAATTTCAGTTTTTCTCAAATTTCAATTTTTCAAATTTCTGTTTCTAGGTTTAAGTAAAATGATCACTGAACCAGTGACAACATTTCTCATAAATTCCAAATAAAGATATTGTTTTTATTTGCATTTATTTGCATGCTTGAAATAGGGAAAACAGATTGATATCATGTTTAACACAATACTTATGCATTTTTAGGATATTTTCTCAGTTTTTCACATTGCTGTTGGATGACTTTGTCATTCCTGAGGTTTAGTTCTGTTGAAATTCAACAGACACTGGACTGAAATTGCCACAATACATACAGAAAAGGTTGATAAAAAGCAAAACTGGACCAGTCTCTTATTTGTTTTCCACGGCTGTATGTACTGTATTACTATTAAAGCCTAGGCCTTTGGAATACGCATTTGTCCATTTTATTATCAAATAACTGATTTAGAAACAGTACATACACACTTATTTTGAAGAGATTTTCTGCCAGCAATAATTTGTCAGGTGTATTCTTTCATAAGAGACTAACTTTATGTCTGCATTCTAAAACATTCATGAATTGTTGATGAATCACTGATAGTTAACATGTTAAACAAACTAACAAACAAAAAAACTCAAAAACCTACCATCCTCTAATTCCAAGATGTCCTTTAAAATCCATTAGAACAAAGTTTACACTGTGTTTGCTCACATTGGTTTGGTTGTGTTTGTGGTTGTGCCCACACCCCTCTGATTGTATTTTCTGGTATGATGTGCTCATCTCAGCTCTGCACTAACCAAGAAATGTAAATGATAGGACTTCTTAAACTGAAACAGTATTGATGAAAGTGGAATGGAAACCACTGATACAGACTTTAGACATGATCAGTCTTTCTTTTCTTTACAGAAGTTAAGAGTTAAGATAGTGTGAATCTATGCATTTTCTGTCTTGCTGTTTTGTTTGCCTGAGGCAATGAATTCCTAGAAGTAAAGATACGTGTCTTTTTAACTCAGTCAAGCCTCACTGTGCCACGCTACCTGTATTTTGTTCACAAGTCAGTTAAGTGTGTCAACTATACAAAACTTTTGCATGCTCCTGCATTTAGAATACAGAGTTTAACTAGAATCCATCAAAGTTGCTGTTAGTCATGAATGGTAAATAAAAAGTGTCAGATTCACATTTTAGAAAAGGTTAACAATTTCATGGCTTTGTTGCAGTAACTGAAAAAACCCCATCTGTGATGACTGGCCGTTAATGTCATGTGGTTACAACTGTGTGGGATTTGACCTTTGAGCTCATGGAGCACACATAGAAAACATAACAAAAAGCTAAAGCAATTCGAAAACTTGCTTTCTTTCTAATACATGAGAAAAATAATTTACAGTTTGCCCAAATTAACATTTTAACCTATTCCAAATTATGGAAATGCAAAATCATTTCATTGCATAATATGTCTTTTGTTGGACTCTTTTGGGTCAACTAACTATATCAAGTATTATGTTTTGTGGTTTATACAGCGTAACAGCATACAGTATTAAACATGGACTGAAAGAAGTAAGTTGAACAACTGAATACACAATTGATGTGTTACGTATTGTTTAAACTGTGGCTGTCATCAGTGTCCTGTTATGAAAGGGCTCATATTGCATATCCATATTTTATTTCTATAACTTTACAATCGTGAAGAGCTGCTAAACTGTATTTCATTGTTCCCTAAACAATAACAATAAAGTTATATTCTTCAATTCTATTTCAGGGTGGGGAATAAACAATTTTGTCCCAGGGACCCTATTTTATACCATTAAACATTTTAATACACAATGTTCACAAAGTAGCCATATCCCATATCACCCCTACTTGGAATAAGCACACAGTGCTTTATTTATATAATCGTGTGGATCGGATAAACATAAACCTCCTGAGAGTCGACCCAAAACAAACAAAATTCAGAGGTATAGTTACTTTCTAGCAGCTAACACCGATCAGAAGTGGGCGAGAAGACTAAGAACGCTTAGAAATGACAAACACGACTTATATTTACACTGGTTTAATAGCCTAGAAATGTAAGTTTGTGGATTCCTAGAAGTCTGTATGGAAGCACAGGCTGTTCGGACGATGTAGGCAGAATCACTACACGCTCCATGTACACACAGGAATGCGCGCACACATAACTGTACCTGCGCAGACTTGCCTTCTTCAACTCGACTCATATACACACACAACACATATTTATCAAAAACAATTTAAAAGCGAGTTAAGCGTGTTTAACTGTCATTCTATTAAAGTAATGACACTTTGTAAAACTTTGAATTCGTAACATGTAGTCATAAACATAAATCAAAAAATTAAAATAAGAATTATACTAACGGAAAACAACTCGAGCGACGTTTTACCAAATGCTGTTAGCGCTGGAATAGTTTATAGGTTGCTCACTAACCTTGCAGAGTTGCTCCCTTGGGATTTTCCTATTTCCTTAAAGCTCCAGTTCAAAGTCCAGCTCTCAGAGTCAGGTAGATGTGGAGAGTGCGTAAAGCCACTCCCTTCACTTCAATGCCTTACGTGCACTTCCTTAATGCCATGTGTCAGAGCTTCCCAAACATCAGTAAACATCGAAACATATAGCTACCAAAAACACCAAGGCCAACCAAACAAAATAAAAAAATATGTAATAATAATAATAAATGTTTGTTGTTGCACAAAATCACCAAATTTATGACCAGTTTGCAAGGGTTTCACGTGAAATGAGTGCATATAAAATTGGATGAAAATTATGCAAACATTCTTTACCAAATATTTTGTAAATCCATTTCACTGCATAAAATATGACATCGAAGTGTATAACAGAAACAAATCAGTATACAAATCTGTTGCAATAAAATTCATATGGTTGCGATTCTAGCGTTATTTCAACTTTAATTTGAGTCTTGGCTTGGACACTGAGCCCGACAATAGCGCTACTGACCACTGGGGGGAGCCCACCGTGTGAAAGTAATCTGTTAAAAGAAAAGAACGGTCCTGTAACATCCCCAAATAGTAAAATACACTACTTCGACTCAATTTACAATTTAATATCAGATGACCATAACTACTGCTGTATACTTTGTTTTAAAATTGTAGTGTAAACTGATAATTTAAAGCAGCTGTATGTAACTGCATGTTTTTCTTACAGTATGTAGAGCCACATACTGTAATATAGTTTTATTAAGGTTTTATGTGTAACATTCTTAGCAAGAAAACAACAAAATAATCCCACAAAAAAAGATCATGTTTAGTTTTAATATGTTGCTTTTATTTCCTTTAACTTTACAGTTTTGAGAAATAAGAAATTTTCCCATCCATATTAGACAGTGTTTTATCTTATGTAATACTGCTAAAACACATTTTCAGTGAATGAATGCGTTTTAAAGTTAGACAGACTGACCTCTTGTGGTCAAGTACAGCAACCATTTATAGCCGTAACTGTAAGGTGCACAATAATTACTACCTGACCTTAAACTGAACAGCAATTGAGTTGCTTCGGCCTGCATGATTACACTAATATTCATCTACTGAGTTGCAAGAGTTTCATTTAAAATAACCAAAACGACTCTTTAAAAGTAACAAACCGACTGTCTGTTGATAGAAGTTTATTACAACAATGCTCGTGCAACCGAACTACACTGCTAAAGTACCTCCACAAAAGCCCACTTTAGTGTTAACCAAAACCAACACAAGTAAAATTTGCCATAGAATCTCAGATTTCTTTCATTTATCACACAGACATCAGAGTCACAGTAGATGGCAGTATTTTCACACCAACCAATGAGAAAAAGCGCCTTAATTTTTTGTAATGAAAATATGATAACAACATTCTTGAGGACATATAGTGTAAACTTATTCTGACAGCTTGACCCCTTATGGAGGAATGTATCAGGTGTGAGAGTCAAGTGCAGTGAGCAGATGGAGAGATCACTCTGATCAGACGGTTAATAATCAGGCTGTTTAACATGCACACCCACACACACAAAAAATCATTTTCTGCATTTTAAATGAACAATATTTTTTAATTCACAATTCAAAAAGCCTTCTTGAAAACTTTTTTGTATGTCTCACTTTATAAGGGCTATATAATTAGTGCAGGAAGCATTAAAGGTTGCATAGAAGGCCACTTCTGAGGGAACTCAACTAGGAAGAACTTCAAGTGTGAAGTTTTAATGGGACACGTTTAAACGCTCATTATATTAATGGTCTCACCTATTGCTCATTTTGCTGCCATTCTGCCTTCACAGTGACAGAAACAGGTTGAGTGGTTGTTTAACTATGCCAACAACTTTCTGTTAAATAGATTTCTTAAAGAAATTTTGATGAATGTATGTTATACCCGTGGCTATTGTGTGTTCTTTCACTGTCATCTTCATAACAGCAGTTGTACAATTTATTATAATGAATAGTAAACTGCATAGTATGACCTCACAGTAGTGTTGTAGTCGAGACCATCAAAACCGAGACCAAGACAAGACCGAGACCAGAGGGTGTCGAGACCAAGACAAGACCAAGACTTTGAGGGGCCGAGAACCAAGACAAGACCAAGACCAAGGCAGGCCGAGTCGAGACCAAGACCAGCACTCCCAAAATTCATTCAAAAGATCCACAAAACACTAAAAAGTCATAATAAAATAATAATAGAAGTAACTTGGGTGATTTATTGTGCAGAAATTTAGGATGTTTTTATGTTCCATGTTTTACCCACCTACTGTAACACATAAAAAAATTGTGCTGGTAAAAATTCCAACAGCTAAACATAAAAAAAGAAACGATACATTAAAAAGAAAAGATAAATTTAAGTCTGTGACCTTCAACAAAACAAAACATTCCGTGACTTAATTAGTTTCATTGCTTTTTTATCTAATCAATAGCAAAATACCTGTGTGTTGCTCAGAAATGCACAAAAGTTCAGATTTGTTCGAGATTTGTTTCGACTAGCTAAAATAGAACAAAAACTTGTGTTTAATTGTGTCTAAAATTAAAGTCGCTTATTAACTCAAGGTTTATTGAATAATTATACAAAATGAATATCACATCAGATGTTCTAAAATAAAAAAAACAAGATCTCATACAAGTACCTTTTTTGCAATCACATCTCGGATATTGTGGGCCTTCGTGTGTATTCATTTTCTTAACAGATTTCTTTAAGACAATCTCCCATTCTTCTCTTACCAGCAGTAAGAGTAACAAAAGTAACAGAAGAATCGAGTAAGGAACAAGTGGTGAATGCTTTTAAAGCCAGAAGTTTTACATCCAATCACACGAATGATGTTAACACATAAATCAGACAATGCACCAACAATTTAGTGTCATTCCCACAGTTGTGGTCTTGAAATAAATTCTTGAGACCACTAAGTCTGAGACCAAGACAAGACCGAGACCAAATACAGTCGAGACCCAGACAAGACCAAGACCATCAAAAAATGGTCTTGAGACCGGTCTCGAGTATACTACAACACTTGTAAACAGGCAATATTTATAATAAATATATTGTAAAAACTACTAAAATCTGGTAACACATTGGCTATCATAAGGATCAGCAAAAATATTTTTTACAAACTTTTAAAGTGCATAATAAATGTTGAACACCAATTTACACACTAAATTCTTGACAACGCTTTACCGAATTTGTGTAGGTGTTCCATTAACAGATTCCCAATCCTAATGTTGAGCTCTCACTGGACTGAATGATTTTAATTAGAGTCAGGTATATCTCATCATTACACCCAGTCATCTTACTGTACATTCCTCAGAGAAACATGTGGGAGGACGTCACACCTGTGGCTCATGACACCCCAATTACTGCCTCTCTGCTTATCAGAGAGCAGGCCGGCTATTACTGCTGCTTCTCACTGTACCATTGAGGGCAAAATGGGATGTGCTGTGTCATAATTAAATTAGACTTTATTACGGTGACAAGAGCTTGTGAACACACACACACACAAGCACAGGCGCCTGAATGTCAAGTATCGATGTATTAATGAGAGCTACACAATCACATCTGCCATTTATGTTGTAGTCTGTAGAAATGGCATAAGCAGCTACACAATACTGGGTTGAATATACGTGGATTAATGAGAGCCATGCAAACAAAAACAAACATTTTTACAGGCAATCCCCCTTTTTACAACCAATACATCAAAAAATCTTTTCAGGAGCATTTGACTAATTAATTATACTTTTTGTCTTTGAACTTTTCGGCTGCTGTTTTTTCTCTAGTTTCTGTTTTTTTTCCCTTCAGTTTAAGATGCAAAAAAACCAGTCAAGGTCTGCTACGTGGATAACCCCATCATTTGCCTGTTGTTCCATAAAGTTGAAGACATGGCAGATTACGCATGGCTGCTTTGCACATTGAGACTAATTTTGGAAGCATTGCTTCAATGCACAAAGGCACAGCTGCACCTGGTACAACAGCAAGTGGGAGCTCGAAAGTGTCGAAGAAAAGAAAGGACAGGAGAGAAAAGAATAAGAGTGACAGAGGACAAACTAAAAACTTTATATACAGTATTTCATATGGAAGTATTCAAAATCTAGAAGATAGAGGCAGGCCCTTACTTGAATGTGGAGCTAGGCAACCGAGCCAAAAAATGTGTCTTTCCCAGAGCAGTTTTCACGCAAAAGTTAAACAAATGATAGGCAAACCTCTAACTTCATTCTTCCATGCCAATTTCTAGATATAAAACAGTTTTGTTTCAAACATTTCTCAGTGCTTTCATATCTTGCAGTCCTTGTGGCTGCTGGGATGGATTAGACAATAGTGGGACTTTAAGATGGGGGACACAGAGACACGGACTGTATATAGGGACTATGGCTGAGAGATTCGGTCACAGTCATGCCTCAGGAGACACATACACAAGAGACCTCAAATGCATTGATGTGTATCAGTCCCGTAAAACACAAGGGTCCAAGTATGTGTCACCTCCTTGGTCTATTATAAAACCTAAACAATCTAAAACATCCTGGGTTGTTTTCAACCCAGCGTTGGGTAAAGCAGGACAAACCCAGTCAGGTTAAATTAAAAACAAAAATTTAAATACTGTATTTGAGCCAAAAATGGTTTAAGGCAACCCCAAGTATCTTGGGTTGAAACAACCCATAGGTTAGTTTACAACCCAAAAGTTGGGTTCGTCCCTTTTTGACTCAATGCTGGGTTGAAAACAACCCAGCATTTTTTAGAGTGTATGATATGCTTACAATGTAAAAAAATTGTTGGTTCAACTTAAAAACATAAGTTACCTGGTTGCCTTAAAATTTTGAGTCAATTAAACTTAAAAATATTGGTCAACTCAAGGAGTTTAGTCAACTCAACGAGAGTTAACTTAATATTTTAAAGTTGAATTAACTTAAAATTTTAAGGCAACCATTTTAAATTGAACCAACCAAAAAAAATCATTTTTTTTTACAGTATACATTTTTATTTTAGTTCACAAAAATTAAAACTTTGAAATCGTTTCTCTTTATTGAAATCAAATAAAAATTAGGCCTAAAATAAAAAAATTAAATTAAAGAATTAAACTAAATTAAACCAAATTAAACATTGAAATGTTGCCTCAGAAATACACTGATATAAGTTTAAGGCACTAAAATTATAATAATAAACATAAACTAAATAAATTAAAAATAAAGCTAAAAATAAATCAATCTTACTAAATCTATATAAAATAAACAAATAAATAATGGAATGACAAGAGTGTGTTACAAAATTGCTAAAATGTTAATAAAGAAAAAAAAAAAAAAAAAAAACTATAACTCTACCTAGATATATGTAAGAAAATAATATATGTAGGTTGTTGGATGTAACACTGTGTAACACAGTGTGGATTTTTTAAGTAAATCCACAAAAAATAAATAATATTTGCATTAAATACAGTTTGCAAAATCTTGACAATTTTTAAAAAAGTGAAATGTACTTAACAACATCTCATTCATGAAACACGAGCAGAACACATTTTTGCGTTAATCGTTCATTAAATAATTCTAACATAAATTTTAGGATTCATGAAAATTTTCATATTTTCAAAATGTTAGTTGGTACGAAAGAAATGTACACCTGCTCCATAACAGGTGTAAATAGTGCGTAAAACATCACGTAATGTTTTGTATTCTTTTAGACAAAGTGATGACACTGCATTTTGATGCACTATGTATCATAATATTATATATTTTGCCCTGTCTTATATCATTTTCTACTTTTTAACTTTGGGTAAAACGCAGATCTCGTCACTGTCCTTTTTTACACAGCCACAAAAACTACATTGACCAACCATCATTCACAACAATGGAGAAGATAATATTAATGGTTACTGCATTTTCATATTAAGTATATTCTTTAAATAAGATACTAGTAACAGGGTATCTAGGGCTAGGCTAACTGTTGAGGATATTCTAAATCACAGCAACCAACGCATCTCCAGAATTATGCGCAGTGCCTCCAAAGAGTTCTCAGGCGCCACCAGCTGGTCGTTTTCAGAAGAGCACCAGGTATTATTATTTTAGCTGGCTAAAACCGCATTGGTGGACACAGTTTAATTGATTAATTTCTTGGTAAGCATATAACCTATTAGTATCTAGTAAGGATGTAGTGTAGATGGAGAAAATGAGTGGTCCAAGCACCGATCCCTGAGGGACCCCAGTGATCATGTGGTGAGCAGTGGACAGCAATCCCCTCCATGACACCCTGAAGGATCTGCCGGAGAGGTAGGATTTGAACCAGCGGAGGGGGGTGCCTGAGATTCCTAGTGATGACAGGGTTGCTAGCAATATCTGGTGATTAACAGTGTTGAACGTTGCAGATAAGTCTAGCAGAATCAGGACAGAGGATTTAGATTCCGCCTTGGCTAGCCACAGTGCTTCTGTGACCGATAGCAGTGCAGTCTCAGTGGAGTAGTTTGTTTTGAAACCGGACTGCTTGTCATCCACTAGTTTATTCTGGGATAGGAAGGAAGACACCTGGTTGAAAATTGCCCTTTCAAGAGTTTTCGCAGTAAATGGGAGGAGAGAGACAGGTCAGTAACTGTCGGCAGTACAGGGGTCCAATGTGGGTTTCTTAAGTAGGGGCGTGACCTGGGCCTGTTTGAATGTGGATGGAAAAGTGCCGGTGAGCAGGGAAGTGTTGATGATGTGTGTGAGTGCAGGTGTGAGTGTGCTGGATATGGCCTGAAGGAGATGGGAGGGGATTGGGTCGAGGGGACAGGTGGTAGGGTGGCTGGAGAGACGTCTGGCCACTTCAGTGCCAGTAAGTGGGGCGAAAGAGGAGAGTTTGGGTTTGAAGTGAGGGTATGTGTACCGAGGTCTGAGGTGCTGAAAATTGTTTGCTGATGGATGATGTTTTTTCAGTGAAAAAGTCAGCGAAGTCCTCAGCAGTCAAGGATGAAGTGGGTGGGGGAGGAGGGGGGTAAAGAAGAGAGCTAAATGTCTTGAAAAGCTGCTGAGTGTTAGGTACAGTACTCACCTTAGTGGTATAGAAAGATGTTTTAGCTGTGGTAACACTAGCAGAGAAAGAGGACAGTAGTGACTGGTAGTCCTTAGGTCAGCAGGATTCTTGGTCTTGCGCCATTTTCTTTCTGCAGCCCTGAGTGTACTCCGTTGTTCACGGAGGATGTCAGACAGCCAATGGCAGGAGGGGGTAGTGCGAGCTGGTCTGGAGGACAGAGGACAAAGGTTATCTAGACAGGATGTAAATATTGAGCATAAGGTGTCGGTGGCAGTGTCAGCATCTAGAAATGCAAAGTTGAAGGGAAGAGAGGATGTCACTTTAGCAGAGAGGGTGCTAGGGGAGAGAGAGAGCGAAGGTTCCGTCTAAAATAAACTGGTGGTGGTGTAGGTGTAGTGCATGTAGGAAACAGCATGTTGAAAGTGATGAAGAAGTGGTCAGAGATGTGAAGAGGTGTGACTTTAATGTTATCTGTGGGGAAATTGCAGGTGTAGATGAGATCAAGCTGGTTTCCTGATCTGTGAGTACCGGCTGTGGCGAGGCGCGTGAGGTTGTACAAGGCGCATGAGGTTGAACGAGGCAGTGAGGGTGTGGAATTCAGAAGCATAGGATTTCTTCAGGTGGATGTTGAAGTCCCCAAAGACTACAAGAGGGCCGCCATCCTCCGGAAATGACGAGAGCAGCACATCTAACTCTTCAATGAAGTTATGAAGAGGACCTGGGGGGCGGTAAACTACAACAACACTAAGCTGAGTGGGAGAAGTTATATTAACAGCGTGGTATTCAAATGAATAGTTGTTGCATAGTGAAGATAGCGGGAAATATTTCCAATTATTGATGATAAGCAAACCCGTGCATCCTCCTCTTCCAGTTTGGTAGGGAGAGTAAGAGAAGGAATAGTTTGTGGAGAGAGCAGCATCCTCAGGATGAATCCATGTCTCAGTAAGACCTAGAATGAGAATGTCAGACTGCCTAGCAAAAGCATGGATGAAGTCAGCCTTGTTTACAGTTCACAATACAAAGTATGTTACAAAATAGTCCTGTATATAGGCTACAAATTGTATTTACAATGTCTATTAATGATGGTAGAGTGGAACATGTTTTCGTAAAAATAAAGTTTAAAAAGATCATTTTAACTGAGACAATCTTTCATGTCTAACATAAAGTGAACTGCTGTAACAATCTTTTGTTCAATGTTATTAATACCTGACTGTTGACAGATCTGCACATTTATCTCAACTTGATATTACTCATTCCAACACATCTGTGATATTCTAATTTAAAAATAAAGTGGTCTGTAATTATGTTATATTTCACATTTTCATCATCATTACCTGTTTCAACTTCACACAGCAATTAGGTCACAGTTTATATCATTAAATGATCAAGTATTACACTGCATATTTAGTCTTTGAGTGCTAATTTAAATAGAAATGTAAATCAGTACACAGTGCTGCCTTTTTGGTAAATTGCCTCAGCTCTTTAGATTCGCACCTCTTATCACACTGGTGTTTGAATCAAGAGCAATCATTTGGCATTTCTCTGAATACTCACTTCAGTTCTTGAAACAAAGAGCTGTTATCTATTATGTGATCAACTTTATGCCCCTATTGAATTATGTTCACAAGAAAACGGGATCGGTGTTGTTTAATAATACATCTTTTAAAACACAAGATTGAGCCATTTTAGATGCTCTGCATGTTTAAATATTAAAAGCTTACATTTTATATTTTTTAACCGGCTCTACTTATTCCCTAACCTCCTAATGTACTCCCCGTCTTGATGTCATCCTTATTTTTCACTTCTGCTTTCACTCCTCTACAGACTGCAACAGAAGGGGGTCCATAAGTCAGCGGGGTAGTATTTGGAGCGAACCCAATCGCTGAACCAAACTGAACTCCTCCTGTTTCAGACAACGAAAACTTACAGTAGCATCTCTCATTTCACTGTCTGTTTTTCTCTTTCATTCCCCTTTCCATTCATTCAAAGCACTGTTGGGGGTCTCAGCGATGGTCCCAGTGACCTTTCCTCAGCGTCTGTTTGTACTCCAGGGCCGGAAAAACGAAAAGCAATCAAAACACAATTATTATTTTTAATAATTCTCCCCATCACCCATTTGCAATTAAAGAACATTAACATTTTGGTGAACTGACATGTCCAAAAAAGAAGGAGGTAATTATTTTGATCTACTGTCCAGCTAGTGATTAAAAAAGGCTTCTAATCAGTTTGTTCCTATTGAGCTTATTTTTAGCATTGCGGTTGCTTGATATCTGGTTTGTGGGTAATGACTAGAGCAAACAAACAAACATTGCACACCTCGCTGAGGACTAAATATGCACATTTGGCAAATACCAAACCCAGCACATAGCATTGTTACACACCGAGACATAATAATTCAAGTCTCTCAATGACCAACAAAAACAACTTGAACCATGCATGAAGTTCAACTGCTACAAGAACAAGCCCAATTTCCTCTGGTGCTCTTTGGTTGTTTGTAGAAGTTTAAGTCTGTTCACACAACAGTTAATTTGTTTCACTTTGAAAGGAAGAATGCTGTGGAGAAAGTACAGTAATTGCATGTTGTCCAGGGAGTAAAAGGCAATTAGTCTATATGACAAACAAGCCTTTTCCAAAAAGAACAAAGGTATGCAAGGCTCGTCGAAACCACTTGAAACAAGATGTTTTGAAAATGTTGTGCTTAAATGTTTATGTTAACCTTAATCTTGTTTTTCTTTTTTGCAATGTGCACACATGTAAACACAGCCACACACACACACACCTACAGTAGTACACTATGCTCACATGCTTTTGCTGCTAGCTTGCACATTTTTTCAAGTTGTCATGTAAATCAACATTATGGACACTCAAACATCTCTACATAGACAAACAGTGGTGGAGGCCATTCAATACTTCATTGTTAATGTACTTTTCTCAGCACTTACTCAGCATGTGCTGTCAGCCCGTATGTTAATGTGAATTTGCCCACATTTTTTTGCTGTCTTTGCATGTTTATTAGGAAGTTTTGACACCTACATAAATGGAATCTGCTTGTTGATGTATTTCATTGATTTACATTTGATTAGTGACAACCAGCTAGTTCATATCTTTTTTGTTTTCTTAATCTTTCCTTCCTTTTTTTATTCAGATGTCGTTATTCCTGGTAACACTTTACAATACGGTTGTATTTGTTAACGTTAGCATATGCATCAACTAACATGAACTAACAATGAGCAATAAAGTTTTTCAGCATTTCAGCAAAAATAATCTTTGTTAATGTTAGTTTACGTCCAATTAATTATGTTAGTTAATGGTGCTTGAACTAATGTTAACAGATAAAGCGTTTGATTAAAAAAACGTATTAAACGCTTAAATAAACATAAACTAAGAATAATTAATGAACAATTCATAAATGTTGAAAAAGTATTGTTTACAGTTCATGAGCTAACGGTTAACAAATGCAACCTTATTATAAGGTGTTGCTTTATTTCTCAATGATAACGTTTCCCAACACGAATCTTAAAAACAGCTGCAGTAAATGTTCTGAGCTAGAGGTCCCTCACTCTTGCAAAAGGTTATAGAAGTTAGAAATGCAGGACTATTGGGTTGTACCAGGTGCTCTGTTGCCAAGGCAACCAGTCAGCATGCATGATTTTATAAAGTGAGGAATAATAAGTTACTGAAAGACTGAGACCTTTTAATATGGCATGGTGACATGTTTTAAGTAACAACATTTCACCTTACGACTTGACTTCAATACCACGTGTTGCAATAAATCCAAGTAAGAGTCTTGGGAACAGAATACCAAGTTTAAGGTAAAAAACTGTTTCTTTTTTTGGCACTGTGACCACTGGATTTGCAAGTAAGTCCAGTGGTCCAGCTGGAAATGTCAATGTCCAGATTTGACTTGCCATTTGTTTTTAACCCCGTATTCACTACTGGCCCAAGTTAGTGGCATAGAAACGGGGATGTTGAATCTGTCATCCACTTGCATAACGCAATTCAGCCACAACTTGAAAATAAAGTTATCCTTTCCTCTCTGTGATAAAAACAGTATTGCAGTAAAGAAATCCTCCTACAGATTCATTAAACAACACAAAACAGTCATGAGACATCTTCTGTTATTCTTGTACAAAGTCGCTTTGGGCAGTCTTTTGAAGTATCGCATAACTTTCCCACTGCTGACAGATATTTTCACAGAGTCATACAAATCAAAGTAAAAAATGTCAATGAATGCAGAGGCTTTACTTCATTAAAGAACCAGAATAAAACTGAACCACACACATGGCAAAAATGGAACAAATTGTTGTCAACTCAAAACTTAAAGCAACTTGGTAAGCAACTTTAAATGACTCAAATAAGAAGAAACAGCACATAATGAGACATCCATTTTCTTTCTGTTTACCTTCCTGCTATCACCGCTGTCTCAAAAAGGACGCATCAGGCTTTTCAGCATTATCCCGAAAAACATATTGTGGCTGGCTGATATACATAATTTATCATTGTGAGCTCTATCTGACTCATGCAGTGTCATCAGAACATTGGCTCGGTGTAAATGTGTTGATCTTTAGAAAGTGCAAGACTGAGGTTCCTCATTAAATGCTTGTAACTATATGTCAAACTTTCATCAGGATCGGTGAAGATAATTGTTGGGTGACATTAAACCTGCATGAAGCACATCTGTCTTGTAGCTTATTAAAACTAAAAAATCCTCTCTACCAGCTGTACTCGCCTGTAGTTTGGCCCCAATACACTATGGCTACATCTCTCATAAAGTGGAAATAAATTAGACAGAATTAAACAGAAATAAAATGGCATGTTTGACAGGTCAAATCATCAGATTGAACTATTTTATTTGTTGTTGTATGATCATAAACAAATCCCAAGGAGATTTTAATAAATTATCCAGATTTATCCAGAATGTCAAATACTTCCCAACTGCCAGGACACACTCTAACTGTTTGACTTTGTTTCCCAGAATACCTGAGGTTTACTTGTGTTCCTGTCTACTGTGAATGGCCAGATAAACCTGACTCAAGGGATGTGTGCGTTTAATGGAGCTGAACGCTCAAGCCCTTTTTGTATCAGGGTGAGCGGGTCCATAAAGATGGAAGTCTGTTTAGTGAGGCAGGTAAACAGAAGCACGCTGTCATGCCTCATATATCAGACTGCACATAGAGCCATTACTGCCACGGTGCCACCAACACACACACACACTTTTCTTTGGAAAGTCCCAAAAACATAGATTTTATACTGTACAAACTAAAGAGAATGTGAAGCAGACGTCAAGCCCTATGTTGCATGTTGCAGGGGCGCCGCCATCTTGGGAGAATCATACTCCTCTGCTATTACTGTTTTGATATGTACCGTTCAGGGGCGGAGCTACGGGTGGCCCGCTCCTAGGCCCGCCCAGGCCCACCCAGATTGACAGCTGGCCCACCCAGTCAGAGACAAGAAATTAATTTTTAATATTATTAAATATTAATTTTAAGATTAATTCTAAATCTGAATCGTATAAATTAAATAAAAACATTTGAATTGTTTGTTTATTAATAATAATATCCAAATATTATTAAGAACGTGCTCACGTGACGTCAGTTACGTTACGGCCGTTACGCTGCGCGCCATTATCGCTGTCTGTAGATTCTCTTTCAATGTCACCCCTCGGAGAAAAAAAACAAGACCCGCAAATCCGTGGCCACAGTTTTGTAATTCGTTCCCTCAGTTTAAAAATCCGTACTCACAGATTCTAAAACTGTTCCCACAGTTTACAAAACCGTGCTCTCGGATTAATAAACTGTACCCACGAGTTTACAATCCATGCTCTCGGTTTTATAAACCGTCCCCTCAGTTTTTGAAATCTGTACCCACAAATTCATAATCTATGCCCACGCTTTCGCAATCCGTTCGCACAGTTTTGCAAACTGTAGCCTACTCGCGGAATTGAAGCCTCTGTCTGTCAACAGAACAAGCTCCGACAGGAACATTAACGAATATTGTATACTGTTTTATTTTAGATTATATTATAAATTGCGCGTGGCGCATATAAAGCATGCGTTCATTGCCGCGTTTCACTGGCATAAAGTTGGTTTGACATTAAACTTTCGATATTCGTGAATTTAGGGACCATTTCTAACATACACATTAAAATACCTTTTTCCAACTTCAAAAGCATTTAAAGGGAATGATTTATAGCCACAAAACTAAATGTACAGTGTTCATGTGTGTGTCAGCTATTATGCACAACTTTTAGATTATTGAGTATTAAAATAAACCATCAAATAATATGCACATATTCCTTTTATAAGAATTGAAAGTAAAAGCAGTCTCTCTTAGAGCATTTCTCAGCAATAGTGACCGATTGCAGAACAGCAGACCCCTACGTCACAGCCGTATCTCTTTCTCAGCGCTCATGTATGGGTAAGTGTCTCGAGATGTATGGAATACAATAGCGCATGTCTCGCTCTCTTTTCATTTTTACTATAGTATGCTGCGTAGCAAACTCGCGCCATCTATGGATTTTGTCTGTATTACATCAAATTGGTAATTTTCACCAAAATCTTAACTGAAACGCAATGTTATTGAAAACATTTAAAAACCGCCTGGCGGGCCGGATGAAATTGCTTGGGGGGCCTGATGTGGCCCGCGGGCCGTAGTTTGCCCACCTCTGTCTTACGCATATAGGGCTGTGATGGTGGCCGTGACAACCGTACCACCGCGGTGGTAAAGTGCCATGACGGTGGTGAGCTACCACCGGCGGTAGTGCACTTCACTGTGACGAATATACGTGTAATAAAAATGATTGTTGTGATCAGGATTGCTATTTGTAGCCTTTCAGTTGTAGATGGTTTCATTTAAAATATTTTACATTAACACAGAAATTATTGGCATACGTTTACGTTGGTGCGTTCGAGCGCGGGTCTGCATGGCAAAACCAAGGTTACTCTGCGGGTTCTGCAATGGATCTTGTTGTGAAATTAACAGTTAGCCTACATAAAATCAAAACCGGCTATGATCCACTTGCTTGGTGTCGGGGCGCGCGCAGGTTTTGAGAGAGAGAGAGACATCTAGGCCTATTCGTTTGCGCTCATGTGCACATACATTTACATTTACATTTAGTCATTTTAGCAGATGCTTTTTATCCAAAATGATGAGGGAAACAATGGAAGCAATTGGAACAACATAAGGACAACAAAAAGCATAAGAAAACTGGTCTCATATCACAGTGTACAGAGCTAAGGTTTTTTTTTTTTAAAGAGTCTCTTTTGTCATAAAGCCTTTCGACGCGTCTGCAGCAGGCACGCATTTTGACATGATGCACATAGGACCACGTGAAGCGCTGAACACGTATTTTGAATTCCTGCTTCCCCTGAAGAGGAGGCACCGATCGCCACTGGTGTGACGTAGCTTCACATTCTCTGTACAGTATATTGTATCCCCTAACTTTCACCCTACTCCTAAACGTAAGCATCACACAAACCTTTCAGCATTTTTAAATAAACATCATTTAGTTAGACCTATATGCTGTTTTTCTCATGGGGACCCAAAAATGTCCTTCTAGGTCAAAAATGAATGGTTTCACTATCTTTGTGAGGACATTTGGACTCCAGGACACACACAGGCACACTAAATTAGACAAAATGAGCATTGAAATACACCTTAAAACAACTAAAAACGAAGGATATTTCTTCTTATTCGTCCATTTTCATATCGAATAAAAACTTTTCCAGTTAATATCAAGCTCTGAAATACTTTATTGGGTAGAAATGTTGAGGTTTTTTTTGTGAGAACCCCTGATGTACAACAATGCCATATTGAAGAACCACTTTTTGGCTGTATGGTTCCAAAACACCGTTTAACATCCAAATACTTTCACAAAAGCTTTGTAGTGGGAAAGGGTTCTTTAGATTATAAAAAGATTTAAAAAACTTGTTCTTTAAACAACCTTTGAAATAGTTGTATTTGGGGAGTGGGAACAAAAATGGTTCTTCTATGGCATTGTTGGTGGACCATGGTGCTAGCAACACAAATATCATGGGTTTGATTTCCAGGGAACAACTGATCACATACTGATGAATATATAGTTTTATTTCAAGTCAATTTGGACAAAACTGTCTGCCAAATGTAAAAATACATTTTAGATCATCTTTGTTTATGAAGTTATGCGACCCCCTTTATTATTTTACCAAAGGAATTAAATCACATAAGGCACTGAGTCTAAAAAAAGCCAAAAATAAAAAGCTTGCACAAACAAAACAATAGCATTTTTAGTTACAGATATGTTTAAGTGTGACAAGTCTGCAGTAGAAGATTTGTATGTCTCTAGGGGCAGAGCCTGAAACCCCTTAAAAACCCTTGCGCAACACAAACCTCCACTCCATAGTTCAGGCACACACACTTATACACACACACAGAACAGAGTCTCATGAAATAATCACTCCTGACAGCTCCACTTTCTGTGATAGGGAATCTAGAGTACTCACATCTGAACCAGACATGTCTCACAAAGAGACCATTTCTGAAGCAACAAAAAAGTGCCACACATCAATAAAGATTTAGCTAAAATTGTATACGTTTTGAGAGGTGCCTGCCCAACTGATAAATGTATGACAACACTCAATCCTTTAATAATAATTGTTTTGAACTTACACTGTGAGTGTCTACTGTAAACACATTACATAACAGCCAATAATGGCCTAGAGGTGTACAGCAGTTAATTTCGAATTACATGAACAGATGGTATATTCCCAAAGACTGGGGTTCTCTTATGAGCACTGTAATGGGTTTTGAAAACCAACCGAGCAGTTCCTGATTAAGTTCCCAAAAGCACCTATTTACTAAAGACTTTTTAAGTCTGTGTAATTGGAACAAGAGGATTTAAATGCATAAGAGTCCGTGTATTTAAAATGTCCTAGAAAAAAATTAAGACAGAAACTGCTTTAAATAGTCTTAACTTAATAATGTGTACATTACATATGGCTTTTCCTCGATATAGGCAGTTTCGTGTCAGGCAGTTTTAACATTTCCCTCATTGTCACAAAGGCAAGATGTAATGCATTATGTCTGTAAATGTAGACACGTTTCCCCAGACTCATGCATCTGGTCTTCAAACCCCATGAACAACTATCGTACTTCTTATATGTAACACAAGTCTGCACAGTGATACAGCCGCTGTCATACTGAAAGAAAATGTGAACACCTGAATGGATGAATTCAGCTCCTCTAGTCGAGTAAAGAAATGTTCTCTGTGTGGAGGTGTGGGGCTTATTATAGGATTTTCTTTTTTTTGCCCCAAGGGTAATAAGGCAGGGAAGGATACAGCCAGCCGGAATAAAAATGAAATCAACAGACCCACCATGCCTCATCTGCCGATGTACAATCGACATCCCACATTTTTAAATTCCCCTCCAGATCACCTCCAGATTTCTTGAGTATCTCGGCGCACTAAAAAGACGAGACAAGCTTGAGTGGTTTTGGAAGTTGAGGACGAACTCTTTTTCCAGCTTGTCAGAAGTCAAGCTGCTAAGGTTGTCCTCAGGAGCCCCCACCGTTTCCCTCTGGGCACAATTACTGTAAGTCAATCTTGCAGGTAAAGGCATTCGAGTGGCCGGTACTGTATGAGCTGCAGTGTTTTAGTGAAGTGTAACAATTATATACAGTATACAGTATAAACCCATTATATATACTGTTAACTCATGAAATAAATATTCTGTCTTCATTTACTCACCCCCATCTCATTTCGAACCTGAATGGCTTTCGTTGTTCTGCAGAACACAAAAGAAGATATTTTGAAGAATGTTGGTAACCAAACAACAGCGGTTTATCAGTCAACAAAACAAGCAACTTGCATTGGTTTTGAGTCCACACAATAGAAGTGAATGAGTACTGCCATTGTTCGGTTAACAACATTTTTCAAAATATCTTCTTTTGCGTTCTGTGGAAAAAAGAAAGTTCGCAGGTTTGAAATGACAAGAGGGTAAGTAAATGATGACAGAATTAAAATTTAGGGGTAAACTATCCCTTTACAGTTTTTTTCAATTGCTAACATCCCTTTGACCAATCTGTAGTCACATTTTCAAAACTCTAAACACAATTAGCACAACATCCGTCTGTTGTGACCATTAACACAATTCATGTTGTTTTCACACAATACTCAGTCGATTAACACGTTTCTAAAATGCTTAAATGTTCTTTTCACACAAGCACCCAATACCAAAATTATGAATCTTTTTTACAAATGCTTAAATACAACATGACAAAAATGAAGACCTAATGTTCCAAACCCTAAAGTAAAAAACCTTCTTCTTCTGCAACAAAAAAATAGCTGATTCCAATCTCAATATGAGACATAACTAGATGTTGAAGTCTTTCCATTATAATCATGAGCATCCAAATGCTGAAGATCATATAGATTACAACTATACTTTTTTCTGTGCATTATCTATTTATTATTTGTTCGTTATTTTGTAAAATTTTTGCTATCTTTAAACCAAAGGGCTTGCATTTTTATTACAGCAATTACATATATTGCTAATAACGCCTTTACTGCTGCAGTCACTTACTTTTTTGTACATTCTACGGATGAATCCCTCACTATGTTGTCTTCTGTGAGCTTTTGGAAAGTTATGAAAGTTTGTGTTTTCATGAAGATCTTGTAGTGTTTTGGCAGCATGAAAGTCAACTTTTTTTAACTCGTATGTTTTTTTGTCCATTTCTCAGTTGAGTGTGTAAGTCACCAAATCCAACCTTATATAATCTAAATGTAGCACTGTATTGAAACTGAAATTACAATATCAGCGAGAGTAATTGACAATTACGATTTTTTATAATTGTGCATCATTTTCTCATATATCTGTCCATATGTATTGATCTATAATAGAAGGATGGTTAGATGAGGGATGGCTGGATGATAGATGTGTGTAATGGCTGCTCACTGCTCTGGGTGTGTGTTCACGGTGTGTGTGTGTGTGTGTGTGTGTTACTCACTGCTGTGTGTGCACTTGGATGGGTTAAATGCAGAGCACAAATTCCGAGTACGGAACACCATACTTGGCCTCACATCACACTCACTCACAAATGCACAGACAATATCCACGTTTAGTTTATTGACAGAAAATTCCCAATGAACCCCACCCACTTTTGCTGTAATTGTATGGTAACGTTCGCACTTCTGTCACTTTTTTTTGTCACTGTAACGGTAGGTTCTAGAAACAAACTTTAAGTGTTCATTGTAGAGATGTGTATGTTGTTTGTGTAAATATAATTAATAAAGCTCACATATTTTTTGAGTGATTGAGCTACAACCAAAAACAGTTACATTGTGCCCCGCTCTCCCCTATATAAAATGAATCCACGCAGAGTAATTGTGATACAGAAAAGACAAAAAGAAGACTTTTTTACAGCTCAATAGAAAAAAATGTGTTTACATCTGACTGAATTATAAAAAAAAGACTTTCATATTGTACAGGTCGAACTGAAACATGACAAGTAATGCAGTTTTTGTAATGCCATTGATTATTACCATTTTGACAGTATGCGCTATGATTGACTATGTTCCTGTTGGATAGAAAACTATAGTGCTAATGTTTTGACCTAATGGTGATACATTTAGTCATTAAGTCCATATCCCTGTGTACAGTAACTTCAGTTTTGGCATGCAAGGGTTAGTCTTGGGTAGATCCGTACTTGTGGAGCGATACTTGGATACTGTTTCCATGGATACATTGTGGTCCTTTCAAAAATAATTGCTATGCTTTAGGTATGTGGTTATACCACAAAATATATTTTTGATAACAAATTACCAATCACTGACTTCCTACTGCTGAGGTTATCTTATTTCAAAGGACTCTTTAGCTCATAACTACTGTGAAAAAAATAAGTGTCACATTACCCGTGAAGATCCCCAAATTTGTGAAAGTGTTTACTTTCAGAGCAGTGATACAAGCTGCCTCAGTGGACTTCTGCTAGCTGCATGTTTATAAGTTTGAAATAAAAAACTCTCAAGACAAGGAATATTCATCACACATATCAAACAGACTTTATTCTGATTGGCCATTGCAAGCTAGCGGATCTAAAGAGAAATCTCCAAAGAAGATATTGCACATTGAAAAAAGCTATAAAAGCAATACATGCCACTAGTTTATTTAAAAATATATATTTTTTTATTATTTGTTTCTGGGAAACAAAAGGAGTATGGAGACCTGTTAGTGTTTAAGGCTATTGCTGCTGTGTGTGAGATATACTGTAATTTGCTTATTTTGGGGTGTACATGTTTATATAATTTAAATTTGCTCTATAAGGTGTCTCGATTAAAGTCCAAATCTGGTGTTTGTACTTTAACCTTTTATATTAAACATATTTGGGTGGTTTCCTGTACAGGACTAATCCTGTGAAATAAATGTTAAAGCTGTCTAAACTGAAAACAGCTCGAGTTGATATATCTGAAAATACACCAGTGCCATTGTTTTGTCTCAAAACACCCACAAATAATGTTTTTATTTGTAAAAACTACTTAAATATCCTAATTTAACTAAAACCTAGTCCTGGCATAATCTAATTTAAAAAATCTGTAAAACGATTAAAATTAAAACTTATTTAAAACAAAATCTTTTGTTCTGCAATGTATTTGCATACTGTATAAACACAAGCCATGTACTATTTAATAATATCAATAAATATCAATAGAGCTTATACCTAAAGCTTATACATATTCACAGTATGATATAGATCACTCTTTCAGAAAGTGTTTTCAATTCAGACTCTTTCAAACCTTACCTTGAGTTTGTTTGGCTGCAGAAAATAGGTATAAGCTACAATATGTAACCACATAGTAAATAGTATTGTGCACATGTGTTAAGAACTCAATTGTGGATAAATATAACTATTGTTTTAAGTCTATAGCACATCAAGATTCATACTTTATGACTGACTCAATGTGGAGCTGCAGTGCATGCTGGGAAAAACCTACTGTAATACTGCACACAGTACAAAGAGCTGTCTGTCTGTAAACTCTATAACAGATTGTCATCAATATGCTGTCCCATAGGAACAAGTACTGTGCTGTAAATATTTACGGTACTGTTTCTCTAGAGGCAAGTGAAATGCAGTACCTTTATGGGCATTAAAACAGTTTCACATGTGCCTGCTGTGCGGTCATTATCTCTGAATATTGTGCATCAGCGTCTAATGTGGCGTCACCGGTGCATCTATAAATACTGAAACAGAGATTATTACATTACAGAATGTAATGATGTAAAAGCTGACTGCGCTTTACTGTAACCAAGAGTTGAGCTCTTTTACTGAGATTATGGTGAGGAGGGGAGGTAGTACTGTCACAATATACTGATATTGACAGTAACCATGATATTAATAACCATGACAATCCATATTGTGTAAACTCTACACATATTTTAATATCGTTAATAATTCAGCACCTGTTTAAAGTTACAAATGATCTCTCTGCCTCTCTACATTTGTATTTTAAAAGTGATTAATTCACCCAACACTGACAATAAAGTTCTATTCTATTCTATAAATAAATGACTGCAATTCAAAGTTCAAAAACATCTAGCCTACATTAAATGCCATCGATAATCACAGTAGGAATAATCTCAATTTGTACCAAATTTATGGTTTCTGGTCAGACTATAAATAAAGATGCATAAACGTTTTTTTTTTCATCATTTTCAGCAGCAATATGTTGGCTTCAGAAACATGAACATGAAGTGTTGTAAAAATGCATTAAATGTTTGATGCACTAATTAGATTAAAATAAAACATTGGCCGCTTGCCCCTGGAAAGCTGGCAGGCAGACTGTGATTTCAGTCCAGTCAGTATTTAGAAAAGAAAAATTTAGAATGTCTTCTTGCAAAAATGGGGATACTTGGCGAGCCATCACACAGTGTTGAAAAACACTTGACAGATGACGGAGTGCTGATAGCTTATCCAAGATGGGAAATAATAAAAATATAATTAAATATCAAAAGCGCTGATGTTATTTTCCAACTATTACAGTATATGAAGCGGAGAGAACTGTGTGGGTGGTACCCTCAGCTCTTCAAGAAAGCAATGTGCTATGTATAGCTATACTGCATGGTCTATTAAAGAGTGGATTTTTATTCTGGCGTTCAAAATCTCGTTATAGACCATCTTTACATTGGAGCATATAATGTGTTTTGAGGTAGTTTTTTTAGGTGACCGATGGTAAATAAATTGACGACTCAGAGAATCATTGTAACATTTCATCAGCTGATGCTTAGGATAAGTAGAGGGAACTGTACTGTATACTATTCTCAAGTTTTTGTATCTGTAAGCCAAACCACATTTCCAGATAGTTTGTTGTCAGAACATTCAAACTCCCCTTTAACTGGTATCATGATGCAACGTAATTGTAACATACAAAACTGTGATGACATTCCCTGCCTCCCACTGCAAGTGCACATATCATGTACTGTCACTTCATTTGGACAAATGCTTCACTGCATTGCTACACTATTTTGACAAGCAGCAAGAATTATCAGCTAGACAAGAAATATGATGACTCCAGTCTCCAATCAGGGGTACATTTCCCAAAAGCATAGTTAGCCAACTATGGTCGCAAGTTCCGTCATTTCAGCATAGTTCAACGATTCAAGTCTTTCCCGAAACCCTTGTTCCAACGATCAATCGCAAGCGTTGGATGAAGTGGATATTAATCTATATCTATACAATCAAAACTGCAAATGTGTCATATTGTTTGCCAGCAATGATAAATGCCCGCCATATGCGCGCACCCGCGCGACCTGTTCGTCAGACACCGCAACATGCGCGTTACCTGTCAGACACAGAGACGTGGGCCTGCAGAAATATACATTTGAAGAACAGAAGGAAGAAAACTTGTTGATGGGCGTGTGGTTCACTGTTTACTGTTTGTTTACAAGTAAGAGCGTTTCACAACACACACGTGACACAACACGAGAAAACATGAGCTTTGTTCAAAAATGTGTATTTCATTTAAGAGAGCACTGCAGATGTTCTAGATCATCTTAGGAAATGCTCTGAGTTTAGTTCATGCTTTAGTTTGACATGTCATTATTCTAAATAGTTTGTAAACTACATTGACATCAGGACTAGATGACATTTACAGAAATGCTTGTTCTTCTGTGTTTGTCTATTCTTTAGTCTCTCTAGTAAGTGGTTCCCAAACTTTGTACAATGGCGTACCACCCAGGATAACATCATTGCATACCCCTTGCTTACAGTCACAATTGTGGTCTCAAACATTTTTTATTCATTCTAAATACATGTCATTTTCTTTTATCAACAATAAATGATATAGACTCATATATAATAATGACTCACTGCTTAATGAGATGGATGTGCTTGTAATGACTTGCATAACTCTGTGATGTTGGTTGTATCGGAGAAAGTCTGAGTCTCAATCATTCTCTATGCAGAGTCTGTCGATATTGTTCTTTATGTGGGCAAGTGCTGAAAACCCACTCTCGCAAAGATACTCGTGGAGAAGGGCAGTAATGTTTTCAAAGCACGATCGGCTAAGGCAGGATACTCTGCATGCACAGCTATCCAGAAGTCGTCAATAATTTTTGTGCAAGTCAATTCTCAAAGCCCACTCGTAGAGATTCAAGAGACTCTCTCGCTCAAACAGAAGTGCGCGTGCTCAGAGAATGATTGCTCCAGTTGAATGCTGTTCAAGTACTTGCGCAACTGCGAAGACAGCTCAGAAAGGTGTTTCATTATGTCACGCTTAACGCTGTTAGTAAGGCTGAGTTCGTTTGCTAGCAAAAAATCATGCAATGATGAAAAGGCTTCGGTGTTGTTCTCGTTAATGCAATTAGTCCAGAGAGCAAACTTTCTGATCATGGCCTCAGTTTTGTCCTGTACATTAAATATGGTTGTGGCAACTCCCTGCAATCCGATGTTCAGCTCATTCAGACGGGAAAAAACATCACCCAGATAGGCCAATATTGTAAGCCACTCTTCGTCATGTAAGCGGTTACTCAATTCAAAGGGACGGTCGATAAAAAAAGCTTTAAGTTCATCCCTCAATTCAAACAATCATGTGAGAACCTTTCCCCTGGACAGCCATCGTACATCAGTATGTAGTAACAATGTGACGTGGTCGCTGCCCATTTCATTGCACAATACAGAAAACAAACGAGAATTCAAAGGCCTTGCTTTAATAAAGTTTACAATTTTTAGAGCATCTTGCAAAACTTCCTTAAGATGTTCAGGCATTCCTTTGGTGGCCAGCGCTTCTCTGTGGATGCTGCAATGTACCCAAACCGCGCAGGGCGCAACTGCTTGCACACGTGTTACCAGTCCACTCAGCCTGCCTGTCATGGCTTTCGCTCCATCAGTACAAATGCCCACACAATTTGTCCACTGAAGTCCATGTGATGTTACAAAGCCATCTAAAACTTTGAAAATCTCCTCTCCAGTTGCTCTGCCTTCCAACGGTTTGCAAAAAAGTATATCTTCCATAACTGAACCATCATAAATATACCGGACATATGCCAGCAGCTGAGCCAAACCAGCTACATCCGTTGATTCGTCGATTTGTAAAGCGTAGAATTCGCTGGATTTTATGCGAAGCAATAGTTGTTTTAAAACGTCTTCTGCCATATCAGCGATGCGACGTGAAACTGTGTTGTCTGATGACGGCATCTTCTGTATTGTTTTTTTGGCTTTTCCACAAGCATAATACCCGCAATATCAGCTGCAGCAGGAAGAATTAAGTTCTCCACAATAGTATGGGATTTGCCCGTTTTAGCCACTCTGTAACTCACCATGTAGGATGCTTCCAGTCCTTTCTTATTAAGGTTTTCTGACGCTGTTATAAGGGCCTTACTACTCCCGAGTTGTCTTAACTGTCTTTCGAAAAACTCTTGCGGTTTATTTTTTCAAAGTCGCATGCTTTGTTTCTAAATGCCTGCGCAAAAACGCTGGCTTCATGCAGTTATGAGAGAGTACTTTTGCACATATAACGCACTGTGGTTTGGGATTTTCGTCACTGCCAATGTAAGTAAATCCATATGAAATGTATTTCTCATCATATTTACGCCTTTTTGATCGTCTTTTTGTGAACTGCTGAACCTGAGTTGACGCTGTAGTCTCCGATGCATCGCTATCAGTGTCGGTGTCAACCGGAGCGGGTGGTTGATTTACACCTGCAGCCGAAGTGCTGTTGGAGGGACCCGGGGTGTGGTCAGAGGACTGTGGATCATCCGAGATGCTGGGAGTCGATTTTCTTTCTGTGGCTGCGGGCCTAAATCTTTGCAACCACTTATCCATTTTAATTTAACAAGCAGTTGTTGCTTCGTTCCAAGCCACGTGCAGTCGACACGTACCCCCGGGGGTCCGCGTACCCCAGTTTGGGAACCACTGCTCTAGTATATTGCAAAGATATCTGCTTATGATCATTAAAAATATTGATTAAAATGTAATATTAAAATATTGGCGTTAACATTAATTTAATGTAGTAGGCCTATATAATCAGATACAAAGTAACTAAGTAACTAGCTACTTGAGTAGCTTTTTCATTGAATACTTTTTTACTTTTACTCAAGTAATTTTTAAAATAGTGACTTTTACTTTTACTTGAGTAACAATTTCTCTAGTTACTTGTACTTTTACTTGAGTAAAGATTTTGGCTACTCTACCCACCTCTGGTACTGTCTGTGTACCATGGAAGTTCATCGCGAGCAGAAGGATCAGGTCAGTAAAATCAGCCTTGTTTAACTGGATTTCATTCATTAATTACATTTTCGCAAAAGTTTAAGTTGGGGTACTGCTATGTTTATTTTCTATAAAAAATGCTAACTTACTGCAAATGATAGCTAGTAAATTATTTTAAAATAATGTAAGCACATGAAAGCATTGCAAATAAATTGTTTACTTTACGTTCTTTGTGTGTGTTTTTGACCAGCAAACTATGTGTAATGAAGAATTGGTGTAAATCACAGTAGAAGATTTTTTGGTCACCCTAATAAAATCACTGGGTCTTACCCGGCTACCTCTAAAAAAAAAGTTCTGGCTACGCCCCTGCTTATTATTATGACATGTAGACTTACATACATCATGCTTTTGAGCAAGGTAAACAAGCAACAGGCAGTGAATTCTATATCCATCATTCGAAATATACAAATTTAATTTGACATCTTTTAGTTTGTCAAGAAAAAAAAGCATTGTTTTTTAAGTGCGCATGCGTTTTAAGGTACGTTCTCTAGGACCCTGGGGAATCCCTGGGCGGAGTTACGTAGGAGGAAACTTATGAATGAGTTAAATATTGTGAAATTAAACATTAGAGAGCATAAATACGATCACAAAAAAAGTTTTCAGCTGCAGTGTACATTATTTACAGCAATAATATGACATTTAATCGATCAAAACGGATTAATTAGAAGACGGTATTACTCCACCACCTATGTGACGTCATCAACTATGTTCAAACAACAGATATGCGACAAAGTTACTATGTTTTCGGGAAACAGTCGTGAGTAGCTCGTTAGTTTCTCAAACGATGCATCGTGGTGGTTAACCAGCAAGTTATGTCGTTGTTCGGGAAACGCACCCCAGTTCAACTCTGAAAAACTGACCGGATTCATGTTTGAGAGATCTCTGTACAGCATGTGGCCACCTGGTCAAAGGCCACTTTCCACAAATGCAGTGTGCTTTAGTGTCCTTATTCCTCTTCTGTAACTTTTTCAAATAACATTATTATTGCTGTAAGCACTACCTGGTATGTTAATTGGATAGTTCACTTAAAAATAAAAAGTTGCTGTTTATTTAATCACCCACAGGCCAGTTATAATAGTATAAATAACATTTAGACCTTAATAAAATACTCTATGCCAGGGGTCGGGAACCTTTTTTAACCAAAGAGCCATTTTTCCAGTTTTGGTTAATTCATTTTTGCAAAAGAGCCATTGCAAAAACTACTATTTTATATATGTATAAATAAATAACATTTTTCAATGACTGACCACAGACCACAGTTTCACTAATGGTCCCTGTGGGGATAAATTGTTATTTTCCTTCAATAAGATAACATGTCCACAGACAACTCAAAAACAGTGAAACAAACGAAACAGTGTATACATCTGGGGCTCCAAAGATGATTTCCATTACTTATAAACAACTTACAGGTTTACATTAGGCCTCCAATCAATTAAACTTAATTATATCTAACATATAACAATTACATTAAGTTTTAAGAATTAAGTGCACGTTCCTATAAGTACTGATACTCACAAAATACTGCATATGTGTCTTCTGACTTTGCGTTAGGTATGTTCGACTTCTTGATATGCTGCAGACTGATTGGCGAATGTCTGACATCAGAGTACCGCGAGAACGTTTCGAAAGCGCAAGGAGCTCTGCTCTCGCGGAACTTTGACGTCGTAAACCGACCCGTCTGTACAACCCTCATGAAAGCGAACATCACTAGCGTCTTGCTAATAGCTTTGTAGTTCGGTTCGTACGTGGTCAAAACACTTACATACCGGCATTGAAACTCCTCTGGCAACCTTGACAGATGTATATGGACTTAATATGCGGCTTCTAACACGTCACGGATATGAGGAGTTGAAACAGCGCATCCATACTGACCCGTCGCAGTTTGCTCACCGGATACTTTGCTGCATGGTGTGTTTTTAAAACTTTTTACACGTAATTACATGGCGAGGCAACGAGTTCTGTATCATACGCCACAGATAGCCGTAACTTTCAATAAAAGCATGACGCTGACTCTTCTAAACTCCTCGCGCTCTGGGAATCTTGAATCTGGGCTGCGGGCGCGAGAGGTTACCATAGAAAATGTATTTGCCGTTGATTAGTGTCGTGACGCTTGCGCATTGCACTGCATGCGTGTATTGGTCAGGACAACCTGAAATATTCATATATATTATGATGTTTATCACCTGGCGAGCCACATGATTTTTGAAAAGAGCCACGTGGTACAGTATTAATTTTAGTTTTTTTTCTGTTGCCTGTTCAATGGCACCAGTGGACTCTTGGTTTTATAAACCAAGAACCACAATTTCAGCTAAAACGTTTCTCTAGCGAAGAAAGAAATCCACCTACAGTTAGAATCATTGAAGGTGAAAAAATTGACAGCAAATGTAAATGTTTAGGTGAACTGTTCCTTTAAATAAACAACTACCTAACAAAATTAACATGGTGTAAGAGTAGTTTTAAAGCTTTTGGTGTTTTGATTGTAAGGCTTCTACTGTATCCAACAAATACGGATCGGCTCATATTTTTGAATCCAATAAACCCATATTCAGGTTCAGTGTAAACTATTTATTTTAACCCTTTAAGTATCACCGAATTTATTGAAAATACACAAGATAATGTACAATCCATACATCCATATGAATGCTTTGGAATATAGACCTAAAGTTGGTCTCTTAAGATAATAGTTGGCAAATTATTGCTGACCAAAATCACTTAAATAATAATTGTGAGGTTTTTTTTAGACCAATTACTTTTTCCTACATAATTTATATTGTAATAGCCCAATTAAATGTGTATTATAGAGGCTTAGACAGCTGAAACAAAAATCTAAATTATGTTCAGTTTTTCTGAATTTACTATTTAAAGGTTTTGTTTAGGTAAAATGATTTTGTTTCATTATTTAAACTACTAACAACATTTTTTCCACAATTCACATAAAAATATTGTTTCTATTTGCATTTATTTGCAGAAAATAAAAACAGGTGAAAATAAAAGATGCTCTGTATTTTTTCAGACCTCAGAAACAGCAAAGAAAACAAGTTTATATTCACTTTTAAGCAACAAAATAATAAAGTGATATTTCTACATGTATTTAGGAAAAGCTCAAAAAGTACTTTTATGTGATAACGCAAATTTCATGTGTCTTGTCATGCTGTCAGTCTTTCACATTGCTCTTGGATGACTATGTCACTCCTGAGGTTTAATTTTATTGAAATGTAACAGAAACTGGGCTGGAACGGCCACAATACACCTAGAAATGCTGATTAAATTAAAATATTTTTTATTTTATTTTCAACTTTATTTGTTTAGCGGCTGTATAGTGTTCCATGAATAAATTAGAATTTAAATGTGAAACTTTAATGTAAACTTAAGCGTTCCTCTGGTGGAACACTGACAAGGTTAAAAATCTAAAATAATGTTAATTATTGAGAATACCTGGTTGAACAGAAGAATGACAAGATGAGTAAATTAGCACAATTAAAGTTTTTATTTTATAACATCAGTGTAATACACTGCTGTATATAACAAATTATTCATATTCATGCCAGTGTGGTAAAAATAAACACTTTGCCCCATCTCCCTCAGAAATATTTTCATAACAATATTTTACACTGATAAAAAGGCAGTCTCATTTACGTTGAAAAAAAGAGCTTAGTAAAGTCAGTGGTCACTGCTTCCAAAAGGGTAAGAGGAGCCTGGGCAGCACTTCAGATATGAGAATATTGCAACGCGTGGCTACATGTCATTCTGCTAAACTGACTTTTAAACGTGCAGAAGTGAAAGGATTGAAAACCAACCCTGTTTGCAATTCAGTCTAATATAATAATTATTTTACCTGCCACATATTTGTAACCTAGTGCTTCTGAACAATTTTAAGGAAACTTCCAGATGTACTAGTATTTGATCTCTCCGCACATTTTGAAATGGTGATTATTGGCCATTTGTATTGGTATGACGTGTCTTCATTCACAACATAAATGTTAATTTTGGTTATGTGATTTTTTTGGATGTAGCGCCCAGGCTTTTGCCCATTTTGCATGTCTGCATGAAAAGATGCAGCAAAAACACTGCTTTGGCAGGCAAACATAACATAACATTGGCATTAAAATGTGATGGATGCAGCATGCAGTCCGATGGCTCACTGGGCTTAAGTGGATGTTAGGATTGGGTAAAACATCTCAACCACACCTTCTCTTCAGGACATTAATCCCGGGGGTTCAGCAATGAGTCACTTCCACCATTTTCTAACTTCACCTGCAACAATACTTTAGCTTTGAGCATTATATCTAATTCTTCCAAGTTAACAGAAGACACAATGAATACGTTTTTCACTGTCTGTGCTTCTCTTCGCAGGGCTGAATGACAAGAAAATACAGTAACTCACAGAACGAGGGTATACAGAAGCATGAAAAAAATGATTTAAAAAAAAATTCTGATTCATTTTATATGATTCTCAAACTTTTTCTCAAACCATTATTAGAGGCTATTGTTAATCGTATTTCTTTGTTGTGACAGTTGTAAGACTTCACATGCAAAGTGAATTCTACTGTCAGATTTCTGATCAGATAATTCTCTGCCAAACCATGAGGTTTGTAAATAAACTCAGTACACAATATTTCGGTGAATGCTGTCATTTTCCAATGTTTGTGTTGTTTAAAGAGCACAACATTGATATGCTATTTGCATTTCAGTATTACCCAATAATGCTTTTCTCACCATACTTTTAAGCAGCAAAATGAATATACAAATGCAAATTCAGTAGTACAGTACAAACATAATGTCTTTGGTCCTTGTGAACATCCTTAACTCTTGCAATGATAAATAAACCAACAGATTAGTTGTGAATTAATATTATCTGAACCTTTGCAGTTGTGCACATTTGCAAGTAGGCTAAATGGGTGTATAAAGTATACATGGATGTATTGCTTTAAAAACAGCAGTGTTACTGTGTTGCTTGTTTGTAGGTTGCTTAATGTATAGCTTAACTGTAAGGATCTATAAGCCATAACAAGGAATACTAGGGATGCACCGATACCAGTATCGGTCCGATACCAAACTCATGTACTCGTACTCGTAATGACACACCGATACCAAAGGCCGATACCTCACGTGACATACGTAGAGCCCTATGATTTCCGCAATGCGCAAAACAGGGACGGAATCTAGGAATCCAGGCATTTCCTAACAAGAAATTAGCGCTGAACAGCTAACGTAACAGTTAACGAAATATTCAGATACTGTTTAAATATGTATTCTGCTTGTTTTGCGTTACCGTGTGTGAAAGAGTGGTGCGGTTGCGTGTACTGAACGCATTGTGCTTGTGGAGCTTTCAGCGCCAGCGTTTCACTGCACGAGGACACGAACACATAAACAAACACCATTTGCCGCGATCCGTCAAAATAAAAGTCCGGTTAACTTAAACGCTCTTTGCGGCGTCCCGTCAAAATAAAAGTCCGCTTGACTTGAACAAGTTATAATACACTCACATTTTACCACACCACCCCCCTTGAATTTTTTATAATCCGACCACAGAGTATATTGTTTACTTTAGTAAACTGAAGTAAATGTGCTAGTAAAATTGTGCTACTTATCATAAAAAATAGAACTTAATTAAAAAATAGTACTAAAATTTAAGTAGACCTAAAAACAAAAGAAAAAAAGAAAATGTACCAGTAAGATACTGGTTTATTAACATAATTGTACATTATACAGGCATCGGTTATAGGTATCGGTATCGTCTTTAAAAATGGTATCGGTGCATCCCTAAATACAACCACACTCCTCGCGTTGTTGTTGTAATTATCTTAATAGTGTCTTTTCCCTTGTTTGTTAAGAACATCACCAGCATGCACTAATAACAGTGCAATAGACGTAATGGAAAATGAGATGTGAAGGGGCATTAGTCATTATGCCACAAGCTCTTTAAACCACCCATGAGTATGTTGATATGTGATGACTCACCATCTGTGGATATACAGTAATAACATAATATACAGAAACAGCGAGTCCATATGAACAAAAATGAACACCTTATGAACTTAACAGCTGCTGGCTGTTTACTTGTGGAGCATAATGCATAAAAGCTGGATTAAAATAGGAAGATTATGACATATGCATCTGCCTTTAGATGAATTATGCACAGTACATATCTATTTCCGAGTTGGTAAACAATACTCGAAATCCATTACTTTTCATGTCTACTAATGTATCACGCAATGCTGATGTCATGCAAAAAATTCAGTGCATGCTTGTACAGTTTTCAAATGGCCTGAAGATGTTCATGCTTCTAATAATGCCACCAGAGTGAGCTTTCCCACCAAAATGCAACCCCCACCCCCACCACCCCAGAGACTTTGTGTGTTTGCATAATTAATAAGGGAACACAAGTTCTACCATGCCAGAGCTTACTGTACCACATATCCATCCATGCAAGTACATCTTTCTAAAACATGTAAAGAAGACCCCTGAAAATCTCTTATTTATCATAACTTTCCACAAAATAACCAATGGGACAAAATTAATATGGAGTTTAAAAGGTAGTGTAGTAATGAAATAAAGTTCTCATATCCAAAAGTAGCACGCTTATTGGATTGTCACCTTAAGTAATCGTTCCAAACATGGAAAGTCTATCATAATTTACTCACCTTTATGCCAGATGTATGTGACTTTTTTTTAAGATCAACACAAACACATCATTTTAAATAAAATGCCATCATGAACACCTTATTGAAACAAATTGAAACAATACCATTTGCTCTGTATATTTTCTAATTTATCACTTTCATTTTATGATTTATTTTTCCTTTTTTGTCTTGTCTATATTAATCAAGCGTATAGCGTTAGTTCTGGCAGGTGACCAGCTGATCCTCATCTACCCACAGAACTATTACACTATCACAGCTTCCTTTTTAAAATCGATTCAGGTAACAGCAGCTTACCGCGTCGCTCAGGAGCAAATTACCCTCCTCCATCCCCAGCTCCACATACATTTAAGTCTCAATAGACATAAGTCTCAATTACTTTAGATAATGTGTTATACTTAAATGTCATTAAGAACTAATGACATCTAATGACATCTTTTGTTATGTCCCGTTTACCCTAAGGGGGTTATCACTGCGCACCCTGCTCTTATTCATGCTCACTGCATGGATGGGCAGGGAGTTTTTGCCCAGAACAGAACCATACCGCCAATCTAAACTATATGCTAGTGTAAATCCCTTTTGACTATAGTGAACCTGATAGAAATCTGTCTTTACTGTAAGATGTTTTGCAACAATGTAAAATTGTAAAAAGCACTACAGAAATAAATTAGAATTGAATGTTATCTTCTGGTACCTAAAATTAAGCACCAAAATGCACATTTACACTATATCATTAAAGTAATCAAAATGACTCCAGTGTGTTTAAAATATCTTCTAAAGTGAAAGGATGCAGTTGTGACAGAAAACTTTAATATATGAAGGTTATTTCGCAAAATCAGAACCTATATGGTAAAAAAAAAGTTGAAAAAAAATACTTTTTTTATAAAATGCGGTTAAAATGTCAAATTACAAATTAGACTGAAAATTTACAGGTTGGTTGTAAAAACATTTTACTTTTCAAAAAATGTTGTTTTACTTTTTTTGGTGGCCCAGCTGCCAAAATATTTTTTTTACTGTATAGGGCTAAATTACCTGTATATGGCGGCATGTCGATAACTTCAAATCTCATGCTAGATACTGTAGATATGATAACATAACATGATAGCATTGTAATGTAAAAGTATTTGTGTTCAGAGAAGAAAGGTCATCTACATCTGAACGGCATGAGGGTGAGTAAATCACAAGAGAGTTTTCGTTTTTGGATGAACTATTCCTTTAACCACACCAAAGAAACCATCTCAATAAACAATCTTGCATTTCCAATCATTTTGCTTAATATGGAAAACTCTGCACATTGAAAAGGGGAAGAACATTCTGGGTAGGGCTGTCGCGATAAACCGACGATAAATATCACGTGACTTATGCACAGCTTTTGAGTGAAGTACGGGAAAATGCTGCTGCATCCGAAAGCCAGAGGGCGCTCTCCTGCGGAAACTCCAAATACGCACTGCAGAAGAAGACCATAACACGTTCTAGAATAGGAAAGGCCTATGGACATCTTTTTATCCCTGTTACTCACTGTTACTCAAGCCTCATCAGGTATTTTTATGATAATAAAGTATATTTATAATGATCATGTTTGACGGGTGTTGCTTTTTCAAATGCACATTATAAGCGACTCAAACTCGCACTGCTTTTAGATCGAGCAGCATTTCCTACTGATCCCAGAGCCGTGCTTCACGGACAAGCTACGCATTGCAAAAATATCGACACATTGCATATCGCAGCCAGCTTGATTTCAATAGGATTTAGTGGTATCGCGATAAATTATCGTGAAGCCCTAATTCTGGGGTATTTGTAAACTTTATAATCAGGTCACTATAAAGAGTGCCCTGCTTAAACAATGTTTGTGGTATTAAACCAAGCCCGATTCTCACCTACAACAACCCAAGATCACATGTCTGGGGCATCAAGCCATCACTCAAAGAGAAAATGCCCTGAAATATCACTCGGTTAGGAGATCGCATGTGCAAGGTCAGAATAAAAGTGCCTCTTGAATTATCTCTGCATGCAGCCCACTCCGTACATGTACAAGCAACTACTATCCATAGAGAAGATCTCATTGGCAGGCCAGATTCCAGCTGGACATGCAAGTATATATTTACAATAGTATGAATTCTTCCCGGATTCATCTGTATTCACCTTACATTCCTGAGTCGAAGTAAGGTGAGTAATAAATAAAACCAGCATATCAATATCTAGTAAATAAACATATTTATCTTAATTCAAAAAGGTTCGTCATCTTCTTCTGTATCTGGAGAGACAGGCTGAGAAACAGCGAAGATGTCCTGGCATTGAAGTTTGGCTTTCAAAGTAGAGGTCTGAGGTGGTGAGGAGGGTTTTCTCTTCTCCGATGAGAGGAGTCTTAAAATCTCCCCCACCTGAGCCTCCAGCGCCGCTAGCCGGCTATTTAAAGTCTGGATGTCCCCCTTTAGTTCCAGCTTTGCCTCATGCAGGCTGTTTTGAAGCAGACCCTGTTCAGGAACAGGCTGAAAATGAAGACCCCTAAGGGTCATGTCGCCCAACCCGGGGCTGGGCAGATCGTATGGGCTCTGCTCCGTCGGGCCCTTCTCATTGGGGCTCCGCGAATCACCCACCCTGTCAATACGCAAGTCACTCTTTGTGATCCCACTGTCACATGAATCAGTCTTGTGTAGAGCACTGTTTTCATCTGTCTCATCACCATTGCCATTTCCACCTGGACCCCCTTCTCCTGACCCTCCTCTCTCAGCTTCTTGGTTTTTGGAATCCTCAGAAATCACATTCAGGGGTTGAGATGTATCCCTACACTCCTTTTCTTTCTGAGGCTGCTTCTCCAGTTCCAGTGGAAGCACGGGAGGTGCTACAGACGTGGCGTTATGGAAACGCATCCAACCTCGTCCTCTTCCTCCTCTGGGTCTCACAGGACTCGTAACCTTTAAGCAACTTTGGTCCTCTATACTAAAGCTGGGCTTGAGCTCCATAGCTTCATGGCCATCGCTCCTGTATGCTTCCTCTGTCTGAACATAAGCTAGTGCACTTTGGATAGGGGTTATCTGCGAGACGGTCACAACACTTGAACCGCTGTTCCCGTTGCCTGAACCAGGGGCACCATTTTGCATGGGGGACACATGTTGATGTTGAAGGGGATGGTTACCCTGGTACTGAGGCTGATATTGCTGGGACAGTGGATGCAGATGATGCTCCACCTGAAACTGGTTCCTCTCTAGGTCGGGTTGCGATGAACCTTGCGTACGCATCTTCTGCTGTTTGAACTTTTGGAATAGTTTCCGGACAGGATGGTCCACGGGGATGGACAACGTGACTTCATTCTTCTGGTGTCTCCTTTCCTCTTCCTCCTTCTTGACGTCAAGAATCTTGCGAAAAATGATCTGTGGGGACAAATAAACATAAGAAATCGATGTAGTTTACTTCATATCTGCGCTGAATTAACGAAATCAAGAGTTTAATTCAATTCAATTTTATTTATATAGCGCTTTTCACAATGTGCATTGTTCCAAAGCAGCTTTACAGGACCAAATAAGAAAAACACAGAAAGGTAAAACACAGCACAGTGCATGGTGTTTATAGACCAAGCAAGATCATTATAATAAATAATATCTAATAAATAAATAAATAAATGCAGTCTCCTGGTGAGCAAGCCAACACTGCCCTGCTGTGGCGAGGAACCCAAACTCCAATGATGAATAAATGGAGAAAAAAAAAACTCAGGAGAAACCAGGCTCAGCCGGGAGGGCCAGATCTCCTCTGACGTGTCATAGCTGCACTCAGCGACCCTGACCAAAGCCACCGTTTACCAATATTTAAAGTACTTTTTCTAAACTTTTAACACAGTAACACACCTACATCACACAATAAGCCAAATAGTTAATTTTCTTGCCAAAACCACATTTTGTTAAATAAATACAAACTCTACTTTTCAAAATGCTGAATGACGTTTTCAACATATGCTAATTCTATCAAAACACAGCAAACCTGATTCAAAATCGAGTCATTCGGTCAAAACATTAACACTAGTTTTCTATCCAACATTAACATATAGTCAATCATAGCGCATAGACTGTCAAAATGATAACAATCAATGGCATTACAAAAACTGCATTACTTGTCATGTTTCAGTTCGACCTGTTTAGAACATACAATATGAAAGTCTTTTTTTAAATAATTCAGTCAGCTGTAAACACATATTTTTTTTCTATTGTGCTGAAAATAGTCTTGTCTTTTTCTTTTCTGTATAACAATTACTCGTCTTTAACTGCAAGCTGCTGTTGTTGCAAAAGAAGAAGAAGAAGAGGTTTTTCAATATATTTAGGGTTTGGAACATTAGGTCTTCATTTTTGTCATGCTGTGTTTAAGCATTTGTAAAAAAGATAAGATTCATAATTTTGGTGTGGGGTAAGCTTGTGTGAAAAGAACATTTAAGCATTTTAGAAATGTGTTAATCGACTGAGTATTGTGTGACAACAAAATTAATTGTGTTAATGGAATGGTCACAACAGACGGATGTTGTGCTAACTGTGTTCAGAGTTTTGAAAATGTGACTACAGATTGGTCAAAGGGATGTTAGCAATTGAAAAAAACTGTAAACTGTTACCTGTGTAATGGGTGCCTCAACAACTGTATTTTAGCACACTGTTATAACAGACAATGAAAGTTAAAACACAAGAATCAAGAACCCAACTAAAGAAAATACTGATCACAATAATGATGTTTGTTGAAACTTCTACATTCTTTCAACATTAATTGCGGTGGCAAAAGTGATGTTGATTCAGTGAAGTTATCACTGACAAGTCAACAAGCTGAGAATGGGAACATTTTCCACTGGCAGCCCAGAATGTGATTGTTACACTACAATAAAAAGACTGGAAAATCTGAAGTTGCACTTTGGCTTTATGTGACTTTGGTGAAATTGCTATACCTAAAGTAAATAAAATGACCTAATTTGATCCGCTTTTTGATCGTTACAAATAAAGTATGTGGTCTTGATATTTGAAGAGGATTCTTTTTTCTGTCTCTGTCTGGACCGTGTCATTTGGACTCAAACCTTTTTGGACTTGGATTCGAACATCTTTACAATCGGTCTTGACTCGGTCTCGACTAGCCCTGGTCTTGGACTCAACAAAGGTGTACTTCACTACAGCCCTGATGTGTAGTCACAATTTCAAAACTCTGAACACAGTTAGCACAACATCCGTCTGTTGTGACCATACCATTAACACAATTAATTTTGTTGTCACACAATACTCAGTCGATTAACACATTTCTAAAATGCTTACATTTTCTTTTCACACAAGCTTACCCCATACCAAAATTATGCATCTTTCTTATCTGTTTTACAAATGCTTAAATACAGCATGACAAAAATGAAGACCTAATGTTCCAAACCCTGGTAAAAAATCCTTCTTCTTCTGCAACAACAGCAGCTTACAATAAAAGACCTGATAAGAATTTTCTAATGAGTGATAATTGATAAATAGCTGATTCCAATCTCAATATGAGACATAACTAGATGGTGAAGTCTTTCCATTACATGATCATGAGCATCCAAATGCTGAAGATCATATAGATTAGAACTACTGTATACTTTGTTCTGTGCATTATTTTTTTGTCCATTTTTTTGTTCAATTTTTGCTATCTTTGAACCAAAGGGCATGCATTTTTTTACATCCATAACATATATTGCTAATAACGCCTTTACTGCTGCAGTCACTTACGTTTTGTACATTCTACGGATGAATCCTTCACTATGTTGTCTTCTGTGAGCTTTTGGGAAGTTTTGAAAGTTTATATCTTATATCATCAACCTTATATCATCTAAAAGATAGCACCGTATTGAAACTGAAATTACAATATCAGCGAGAGTAATTGACAATTGTGATGATATATTTTTTATAATTGTGCATTTTCTCACATTTCTCATATATCTATCCATATCTATTGATCTATAATATAAGGATGGTTAGATGAGGGATGGCTGGATGATAGATGTGTGGATATCTATCTAATATAGACAAATGTACACCTTTAATTTATTGACAGAAAATTCCCAATGAACCCCACCCCCACCCACTTTTGCTGTAATTGTATGGTAACGTTTGCACTTCTGTCACTTTTGCTGTAATTGTATGGTAACAGTAGGTTCTAGAAACAAACTTTAAGTGATCATTGGTAGAGATGTGCATGTTGTTTGTGTAAAAATAGAATTAATCAAGATCACATATTTTTTATACCAAAAACAGTTACATTGTGCCCCTCTCTCCCATATCTAAAATGAATCCACACAGAGTAATTGTGATACAGAAAAGACAAAGACAAGACTAGTTTACAGCACAATAGAAAAAAATGTGTTTACATCTGACTGAATTATAAAAAAAAGACTTTCATATTGTATGTTCTATACAGGTCGAACTGAAACATGACAAGTAATGCAGTTTTTGTAATGCCATTATTTGTTAGCATTATGATTGACTATGTTCCTGTTGGATAGAAAACTAGTGTTAATGTTTTGACCGAATGACTCGATTTTGAATAAGGTTTGCTGTGTTTTGATAGAGTTAGCATATGTTGAAAACGGCATTCAGCATTTTGAAAAGTAAAGTTTGTATTTATTTAACAGAATTAACTATTTAGCTATGTTACGTATAGGTGTGTTACTGTGTTAAGAGTTTAGAAAAAGTACTTTAAGTATTGGTAAATGCTTGTTTACTGTAATTTAATGAAAAAAAACTGTAATTTGGCACAGTATCTTAGTGTTGTGAACCAGAACACTCAAATCAGTCATTTAGTCTAATTTCATTTAGTATTATTTATCATCTTTTTTTACAGCTTGACACCCATCACAAAAAGTGACCTTCTCAAAGAGGAAGTAGAATTAACTTAATGAAAGTCAAGAGTCCAACTAAAGCAAACATATATAATTCATCAATGGTTTTGTTTGGAAAGAGAAAATATCATCGGACTCGGTCGACTAGAACATTTGGCGAGTCCAATGACCGAGTCCGAGACAAGTCCGAGTGCAGATACCAACGAGTCCAAGACAACTCCGAGACTACAGAAAAACGTCTCGAATCCGGACTTAAGTACTACAGCACTGCTACAGATTGGTCAAAGGAATTTTAGCAATTGAAAAAAACTGTAACAAAACTTTTTACAGTATTTTTCAGGGGCTTCAGCTCCAGAATTTTACTTTTTTTTTACGTAGCCGACGCTACTTTATTACTACTATATACAGTAAGACGTTTTGCAAAAATATTACTGTTAGATGTTGTATGTTGAATATTTTTGTAGCCTATATATTTAAGATTGATTCTTTTGATTTAGTGTTGGGTAGTTTTTGTTTTAAACACTCTCAAAACGGATTATTAAAAGAATACATTCTTGTGTTATGAAACTTTAACACATTGATGTTTTTGCATTATGTTTTGTCATTTTGTGTTGCTTTTGTGTTAAATAAATAAAATGGACAGCATAAAGTTGAGTTTAAAGTAACACAAAATGTGTTGTCCTTAGACACAGCGATGTATTCAGTGGAGGACAGATTGTGTTAATAAATAAAAATAAAATAAAACAAAATGAAATGAAAAATATAAAGCATCACATGAAAAGTCTAATAACATACAGCTAGACCTACATTTACATCCAGCCATAACCTTTTCATCCAAAGCAAAAGTCAACATAAAAGCTTTCTTTGCTTACTGTACAATAAACCCAGAAATAACACACATATATATATATATACTTATATTTTGTCTTCATGGTTTTTAGTTGTTAGCTCTGTGTTATCTACCTCAACTTTGCAATATTACCTCATACTTATATTTTTAGACAAAATATAAGTATATATATATATATATACTTATATTTTGTCTTCATGGTTTTTAGTTGTTAGCTCTGTGTTATCTACCTCAACTTTGCTCTTTCCACATATTGAATGAAACATTCACAAAACGTACAGCACAAATCCACACAGTCATTCTCTTATGCCGCCTGGTTTCTGTTTCAGACAAGGTCCTTATTTATTTACAAATAAACTTATCTTAACACTCACGCTTGAGGACAGCGTGCCATTTTTGTAGTGGGTTTAAGAGGCATGAGTGGATTGAAGAGAACAGCAGAGAATACAAATGAGGTTAACAGCACTGAAACTGTGTCAGGTGGTCAACATTTAGGCATGAGGAACTACAGCTGACAACGGTGTGAAAAGTTTGAGCATTTCAACGAACAATAACTGGAGGCGAACACACATTTTTAAACTGTTTCAGATCCTTCAGCAACAACACAGTGCCTGGTGAAGAAATAATACTGCCCTCCGTCTTTCTTTCCATCTTTAATGGGTCTCTTTCGGTGGGGCTGTGGCTTTGATCACATACATGTTAATTAGAGAGTGTTAATTAAGCACCCAAGCCTCTTGCTGAGCACCCTAGGGAGGTGTATGACTGTACCTGACATACTGTTGAAGACATGTGGCCACACAGCTTGTTACTTTTAATAGGATTTTATCACACTTTTAAAGACCAGTCTGAAATGAGGCATTGCGCTTCTGTTCCACTTTTTCTTAAAGTCACAGTACAAATACAAATTAAGTTGTCATTTACTCAACCTCAATTAATTCCAAATACATGTGACGCTTCCAAGTATTTTTTTAAGAATGCTGATGCTGATCTTTTTCCAAGCAATGAAATCGATTAGAGAAGAAAGTAAGTCTTTCTCTAAATATTAACTTGGAACAACATGAGGGATGTACCGTTTTGGGTACACTATCCCTTTGAAGGGGAATTTCACGCACAAAATTAAAATTCTGTCATCATTTACTCACCATTTACTCATATTTGAAATGACTTGTCATTTCAAACTTGTATGATTATCTTTCTTCTGCAGAACAAAAAAAGAATGTTGGTAACCGAACAATGGCGATACCTTTTCACTTCTATTGTATGGACACAAAACCAATTCAAGTCAATAGGTACAGTTGTTTGGTTATTCTTGAAAATATATTTTGTGTGTTCTGCAGAAGAAACAAAGTCATACAGGTTTGAAATGACAAGAGGGTGAGTAAATGATGACAGAATTTACATTTTTGGGTGATCCCTTTCCCTTTAAGCTCATTGTGTAAAACACAACATCCAGAGTAAACAGACACACACACTGGGAGATTGCCTAATCTTCCTCCCAGTCCAACAATGTTTTTAGAAAATATCATAAACTTGCAGAAAATTGCTGCATCCTTCCTTATCACCATCACTGCTGTTTGAGATAACATAACAGTGACCGTGCTGACTTCAATAAAATGATTCTCCTCAGGGCAAACATCGGTCTGTTGGGTTATAAATAGAACAGGCTGTGTCACGTGCCCTTTATTTATCTGCATGCCTCCTTTCAGCACCCTGAAGTGCTGCGTCGCATGTCACTTCTCATCTCCCAGGAGGACTCGGGCAAAAAATGAATCCAACCCCCTTCTGCCGCTTCATATTATTTAAATGCAGCTTAGTATGAAAGCGAGATGGGTGTGATGGAGGGAACGAGAAAGAGAACGAGTGGGCTAGAGATAGTCTGTGGCAAATAAAGAAAAACAAGCACAAGGGTGCAAACAGAGAACAACAAATTAAGGGAGGTGTATGCTGTGATTGATATTAGTTGTGAAAATATTGTAAAACATAATCAACTTTAAACTTTTTATTTGCATTCTGATCTTGTGTTCATTTTAAAGTTCACCCAAAAATAAAAATTCTGTCATACTTTACTCATCCTCTTGTCATTACAAACCTGTGTGACTTTCTGTCTTCCGCAGAACACAAAGGAAGATATTTTGAAAAATGTTGTAAACTGGACCCCATTCACTTGCATTGGTTTTGAGTCCATACAATAGAAGTGAATGGGGCCCAGTGCTGTTCGGGTACCAACTTTCTTCAAAATATCTTCTTTTGTGTTCTGCGGAAGAAAGAAAGTCATTAAGGTTTGAAATGACTAGAGAAGTGAGTAAATGATGACAGAATTTTCATTTTCGGGTGAACTTTAAAGGGTGACCATCTGCTTATTACAGGAATATACTGTAATCACCGTTTAACGTAAAATACAGTATAATTACATTGCATTGACACAAAAATGTAGTGTACATGATATATGAATATACAGTTTTGAGGTTAAAAAATATGCTCTAGGATTTAAAAAATAAATGACCCATCACATGCAAATTGTGCGAAGTGCCATTATAGCAGTTTATTAAGATTTGACTCTTTGGCCTTACACACGCTGTTCAAATCCTTCGTGCAGGCTCTTATTTGATAATGACAATTATCACAAAGCTCAAGCTATCCAGTAAATAAAAGCAGAGACAGAAAGAAAATAGATGTGTCAACAGCCCGAATCTGTTCTGCACACAACTGATTAAGGATTTATAATGATCTCTTAGCATCCACTGGGAATGTAATGAAGAATCCAATATTTCAGTTGCGCCCTGTGGAGCCACTGAGACAGGGTTATTATTCTAACATTTCTCACCTGTGTTAAGTGACTTTTTTCTCTTTTAACGGAGACGGATGGTATGATTGGAATAATTGCACAGGCATGCAGGGTCACTCTTGTTTTATTTAATGCAGCTGCGAGTTCACTCGCGGACAGAATGCGCCTCAAATTAATGAGCTGTAGTATGAGAAAGTATTGTTACTGCATGTCTGAACAGCAGAATCCGTCTACCCTGTGATTCAACAAAACTGCCACAGTAGGAATAGCTCTGCTCTGTAAGATTTCCTGAAATAACACTACTGTATATGCCCACTTAACACAACTCAATTACAAACACATGTATTGACAAGTCTCAGTTCACTAGTGAAAATGCTTCTGTTTAGCAATTTTCTTACAAATGAGTATCTGTCATGATTCTCAATGAGGACCCAGATGCAGACAGCGTAGAAGGGGTTAACAGAATTTATTACACAAAACACAAATCAAACACCCACGATGGGGGAAGACAAAAAGAGAACAGCACTATAACCACATATAAAACATAAACCAAAACCTCCCACGTGGGGGACAAAACCGGCGGACGAGGTAACCAAAAGAACCATATAAAACTGAGACAGGACTAACACTAGATACACGCAAGACAGAGCAAAAACAATATATACGAGACAACTTACTAGAGCTTTGAGACAAGGACAATACCAGGTAATACAAAACGAATCAGCACAAGACAAGAGACACAAGGTTAATATATAGGGGAATACAAACGAGGGATGATAACACAGGGAGGGCGACGGGCAGGTGACAGGGATCAAACACTAAGGAGAAGCTAACGAGGCAACGAGAGGGCGGGGCTAGAAGACGCGACACCGGAGAGAACGCATATTATTGTCGAGACGACAATAATACGTTTCTCTCCACACATAACAAGGAATCCTGCCGTGAATCACGACAAGTATCTATATACTGTAACAATTTACTGAATGTTGAATTGAAAATTGATATAAATTTTGTTATGTTCATCTTTATCTTTAATCTGCTGGCACTAACTCCATAAACGCTTAAAACCATTATTTTTGCTTTTTTATGCTTTGCCTTTTAGAATTGCATGCACATTAAAACAAACTTATGTTATAGGATATTCACTGTTGTGACAATTGTAGCATTTGGCAGCTCTGATTTTGAAGTGTATTTAAAAGATGTATAACTGATGTACAATAGTTTTACACAAAGCAGTTACTTATCAGTTTTATTCTGCTTAAATCGCTCTGGTCAGGTATCTGACATAAATGTTACTGTTTTTGATAAAATACTGGAGGAAACGCTATTGTCAAATAGACAACAGAGCCACGTAATGAGACAGTCTCATGAAGACAGAGAGCAAGTGCTCTTTACAGTCTTTTGTTTTCAAGTTAAAAAGAAACCTGCTTTTAATATATTAAGATAATAATTATCTCTCTCTCTAATACTGTATATCTATTCTTTGAGAAGTTTTTGAGAATAATACCCAGAAATAACAATCCTGTCATCATTAACTCATTTGTGGCACTATTTTTAATGGATTTTTTAAGTACAGTAGTTAAAGCAAACGAGGACAAACATGACAACAAAGTATCATAAATATAGTTAAGATTTTTCACATTTATATTAAAAAATAATTTATGACAGCACACAAATTCTAGGGCTTCTAGGTCATTAGCCAGCGAACAAATGTATCTGTAAATCTTACCTAAAACATACTGTACTTTAGCTGTGAGAAAATCTAACCTTTTCATCATAAGAAGTGTTCTCACAATCTTAAACTCAATGGACGCTGACTTTATAAGAGAATGAGATGACAATTTCATCACTCATGACAAGAACCACATGACACATAACATGTCCTGACAGTGACTGAGTGAAAGACAGTAGAATAGGCGACAGTTACACCACCCACCATATCCCTGAGGAAGAGGTGCATTATGGGAAAAAAGACAGAGAAGTCAATCTTAGGTATAGCCACGGGCGTGTTTACCATTTTGGGAGCCCTAAGCAAAGTCAAGACCTGAGGCCCCCGACACATTACATTTTTGTTTGAATTGCACAGCAGTATTGAGTACATGGAATTAATGAGACAAGGCCTACACTGTAAAAAGTAATACCTTAGATCTGCTCAATAAAATAATGGCAACAGATTACAAGCAATTTTTTTAAATTAAATACAACTTATTAGAAATGAGTAAATTTCAATCAATTTTATTGCTTAAAAGTTACACAATAAAATTGAGTAAATGCAAATTGTGACATAATAAAATTGACTTAAGGTTCCAAGGTCTACTTAATTAAATATTAATAAAAAATAATCAAAAAGAATAATTCAACTTTAAATATTATTCAGAGGTGGAATTTACCTAAAAATGAACAGACACAAAAGGTTCTGAGGTGAATTTATCTTGGTCAAAACTTTTGGAAGAAAAAGTCAGAAACACAGACATTAAATGAAAGAAGCAAAACACACATATAACTCCGTAAATAAAAATAATAAACAAATTAATTCCTTCCCTTCTAACACTGTGGCCTAACCAAATGATACAAGAAGCCACGACATTTAAAAAAGCGATTTCGCCGAAGCGGCTATAGTAATTCGGCTTTAAACAGCACGGAAAACATATACCCAGCTAACAAAAGTTTGTTATAAGAACTTTCATGCTTTCAGGTTTTTCATGCTTTTGAAAATGTTTTAAAAACATTCAGTGTCCAGTTTTTTAATGTTTTAAGAACGTCCCCAGCTAACAAAAGTCACCATCATGGTGATCAGTGTTTTCTTGAGTTGGGCTCTTGACCCTTGACTTTTATAGGTTGTTTTTTTAGCATGCTTTTAAATTACATTCCATATGGCAATGCAGTGAGAAACTAATCGAGTGTTGATTGGGGATCATTAAAATCACCATCATGTTGTGGTTTGATTCACTGATTTCATCTCATTTGCGTGCTGTGCTGTTGATCATGAAAGAACACTACAAGATCAGTGAGTCTGAGTACATTTTGATATCTAGAAACGTTTGTGAAAACAGGACGTAAATAAAAACTTAATCTACAGCATAACTGCAACACACAGACATCAAGAATCAGTATATGAACCTCAACAATGGTGACAATCACCAAATGAAAATTTTATACCGCAGTGCATGCTGGGTAACATCATAGTACAAAACTCATTTATGATTCCCAGCATGCATTGCGGTTTATCTGTTTATCTGAATTAGTCTGTTGATTGTCACCATTGTTGAGGTTCATACACTGATTCTTGATGTCTGTGTGTTGCAGTTATGCTGTAGATTAAGTTTTTATTTACGTGTTTATGTAAATCTGTTGCCATAATTTTATTGAGTAGATCTAAGGTATTACTTTTTACAGTGTATATACATACAAATATAAACTGGATTTATTTTACGTTGAACCACATAACAGCACAAAATTCTCTACAGTTTGTTATAAGAATAAACCTTCTGGGTTTTGATGAGAATTTTTTTAAAACAATATAAACATAACAATTTCAATGAAGTTAAGTGTGATTTAGTTGAGGCCAGTGTTGGGTGTAACTAGTTACTAAGTAATTAGTTACTGTAATTTAATTACTTTTCCCTTAAAAAAGTAAAGCAAGTGATTACTCTTATTTTTTCTGTAATTTAATTACAGTTACTTCTGATGTAATTAAACTAAATACTTTGTGTAATACTGTATATGTGTGTGCAATAGTGGAATTAACATCAAAATTCAAAGTCTAACTATAGAATCTGTGCTTTAATGTATAATTCTCACATTTGTAATACTTTTGTCAGTTAATAAGAGTACTTTATGTAGTTTAATTTTATTTATTTGAATGAATTAAAAGAGCCGTTTCATGCCTATGAATCACTTAACTAATCAAGGTTGATATAGGATATAGAAAGTAATTAGTATTAAGTAACTAAATACTGTAATTTGTACAGTAATCTAATTACACTATTGAATATGTCATTAGTAACGAGTAATTAATTACTTTTTCAGAGTAACTTACCCAACACTGGTTGAGGCTTAGGAAAATAGGAATTGTCGTAAATCCAGAAAGCTAATAGGAATGTTTTTATGCATGTCAAGCATTCAGTGTGATTATTTTATGCATTCAAACAAAGTGTCAACTGTTGTGCTGTGCAATAGACCTTTTCTTGTTATTTCTGATTGTTTACTCACTATTGACTGTAAATTCCTCAATGTAAAAGGTTAAGCACCACACCAGTATTGTTTTACTTTCTCTTTAATACAAACAAACTATTTAGTTAGCCTACAGTAGGTACTCTTTCTCTAAGATCAGAATAGCCCAGACAGTACACTTTAATGAAAAATCTACAAGGCGGATTATTAAAAAAACTAGATTTACTAGAAGACTTTTTCAGACTAATTTTGCCCTTTAATTCAATCAATTAGCAACTACTCTTCTCTTTTCGAACCTGACAGTATCCCATGGCCTTGTGGGATAGCTAACTTTTGAAAGTCATCTGGGTATTTTTTGAACTCCTAACACAGAGTTTTCTGAAATTTTACTTGCTGTGTGCTGTGTGGTTACCATTGCACTATAGTCTCAACCTCAGACGTCACGCACACGGACCGTTGGCTAAACGTCTGATGCATAAGGCAGACTTTTCTGGAAACACTTCAGCATGTTCGAAGTCGTCATCTGATTGGTTGAATTTCACAGAATTTCCGGGAGACGTGCGTTCTTTAACGGTCCGCCTGGAAACAACACGAAGCCATCTGATCTAAGAAGTAAACTGTCATGTTTACAACGGTTGCATTAAGAATTCATCATGATCGACTAAACGCTTAATTCTTAAAGTATGCGAGGTTCGCGGCATAAACTTATAATCATTTTGTTGCTGTTAACTTTTGAAACGTTTGTGGATGTACACCGGTCTGTTACTGCGGGGACTTTCCACGCCTTGAAATATGACGCGGCACAAAACGAAACGTGATTGGTTGCTTTACCTGTCAGTCATATAGCCTCTTGGGTGGGCCTTGGACAAAGAAAGCGGCGATAAGTTCTTCGCGAGACTACCATTGCACAAACTTCAGGTCCGAACCAATTCTTCAGGTTTAGGTTTACTTGAAAGGCATGTGTGTTAGAGAAGTCGACATTTTATGGTTGGTAAATTTCCAAAAGCATGGTTACATCAGCTCTAAGCCAAACAAAAGCAAACAAATCCGATAATTGTTGAAAATTCATCACACAAATTCATCACAGCAAATAAACAGTGAAAAAAATTAGACCCACAAGTGTACTTCTTTTTAATTACTTTTATTGCTGTTGACATTTAGTTTATCCACTTGGAGATAATCACAGCAATTGAAAAACTGAGAAAAATGTGACAATGGTTTTGAAAGATTCAAATGATTTTCCGCACTGCAGAATGGAGGTAACGGGCAAAAAGCATGTGGGGGAATTGAAACAAAAGTGCACTTAGTCTACCAACACAGCAAAATCTAAGATTAATGGGATCTGGCAGACATTTATGCTGCCTTCGCCCCCACCTATCCAACACTTCTTTGCTTTGCTGCTTTAAGTACAGTAGGAGGTGCTGCCAGGAGATGGTCTCCACTCCCCATCCCAATGCTGAGGCATCTCCGGCCCGGGAACTGCCCCACTCAGCACTTTCCAATCATAGCCAGCCAATCAGCAGATTATTGCCCACTACTACAAAGTAAAAATCATGATGATCCCTTTTTTAAGGAATAACTGACATTTCTTTGCATTCAGTCATTCAACTCTTTTCGCTCGCCTATAATGCTGCCTGTCAAGAATGCCATTTTGAAAGCCATAAAATTAGCGTCTCTGTTTGGGGATCAATACCTATCTTGGCCTTTGCTCCATGAGCCAAAAAGCTGGAGTTAATCAATATATGTATCTACCTACAGACCAGACTGCCAACACAAACATCAAAGTCTAAAAGGATGATTTCCGGAAGAGCGCAAATGGAATGAAAACCAAATAGAATAAGTCACAAGATGCTAACATCTAAGAGCAGTTATACAAAGAGACATTTGTTTAAGGCTTTGTTAGAGGCATGGGTACAATGTAGAAATAAACACCTTTGAAAGAAATTCCAACCAAATGCTAAATGCATCTCCATGCATTTCCACTAATGCTCTTTATTTTTGTTTCTGGTACATATGGTGTAGTTACGTATCAAGACAACTTTTAAGTTCCACATTAATAAACATCCAGAAAGTTTAAAGGAGCAATGTGGAGATTTTAGTGGCATCTAGCAGTGAGGTTGCGAATTGCAACCAACGGCTCACTCCACCCCTCCCTTTCGAAGCACTATGGCAGCTGACACAGGACAAACATGTCGTCACGTTTTTGCTTCTTTGCCGAAGGAGATAACGTGTTTCCGAAATGCGCTCTGTAGAGCAGTTTGTCTGTTTAGGGCTACTTGAGGAACTCGCAGTGTATGTATATAGCAATAGCTCATTCTAAGGTAATAAAAGCATAACACTTCATTATGTAAGGTCTTTATACACCTCTGAAGACATAGTTATGTATATTATATTGCATTTCTGGCAATAGATCCTCCTAAATAATACATTTTTGTAACAATACATACATTTTGCTTTTCAAAACTTTCCATCTTATCAACAAAATCAACAGTACTGGCATAAGATCTGACATCTTTATTGTCTATTTAGGACTTTTGATCTCAGTTCTGTCTGGTTGTACCTCAGTTGCTCTGCCCTCTGGCAAAAAGATGGGACCGATCTCATTGTTCCAATTCATTATTTAACAAAAAGAAATGGAGAAAATGTGTTTTGCTTTTCTTTTGAGAGACCACAGGACACTTTTCTATATGTTTACAATTCTTATCTGAGTCTCACATCTTTACATGCTCATATACATCTATAAACACAAACACGCAAGCACACAAGCGTGCTTATTATCTGTATGGATACTCCATGTGCTTATGATTTCTCTATGAATCTTTCCCTTGTTGCTGAGAGAGCATCTCTGCGCTCACTGCTGGTAATGGAGGGGGTGATAAAGTTGCTTCGCCCATCTTATTGGCAGGGGTTTGTAGCATTCTGAAGGCCTTGTAAATCTTGTTAGAAAGAAAGCGTGGCAGGTGTGGAGGATTCTGCTTCCTCTTTGGGTTTGCTGCTGAGATGAATCAGCTCAAAAAAAGAGCGATCTGACACTAATCAGCAGTCAAAGACAAACAGTTGTGAGCCCAGCGGGTGATGCGGGAGTATTCCTAAAATGGTTTGAATTCTCTGCTGATTTAGCAAAGGGAAATAGGGATTGTGGATTGAGCACATGGCCTTAACACAAGTGGATAGACGCACCAAAACCAAACAGGAGAATGTACTTTTTTAACCGCATGGAAAACAAAGCATGCTGGGAACTGGAAATCTTCTGCCCAGTATTAACAATTTTAGGTTAACACAACACAAAGCGTTCATGTAGTCCCAACTTCAAAAAATCATGTTGTTTACAATTTAGACGGTGTTTAATGAACTTAAATTGGACAACTGGACATAAATTGGACAAGTAGCAAAATTCTGTTTGTCAGTGTAAAAAGCAGGTAGTTACTTTAGCAGGTGTCATCAGACCTTTGCAAGCAAAGTCATACAGTATTACAGTACGTGTAGGGCGTAGTGTCATGGTGAAGATGAGATGACAATAGGTATTCATAATATTAGTAGGTGGCCGTATTAATTCATTATGCATGACAAATGTGTGTGCGCGCCTGCTGATTTGACTCATGCTTTATTCAGAATGCGCTCTGTGGGAGGCAGTTTCTCTTCAGTAAAGCGGCCCATCAGCAGTGTTACCCAGCTGACTGGGCACAGCGGGGTGATGGGCGGCCTCTGTCACTCTATTGCCAAAGAAACCAACAGTCTGCCCTTAAAACACTTCACACCATTTTCACCTCACTGTGGTCAGCATAGACACACTTACAAAGTTACCATTTTCAATAAACAGCAAATAGTGAAATCAATAAAGACATCAATGTCTGACACAGTATGTATTGGAAGATATTTAACATGATTTTTCAGCAGTGTTGAGTAAAAGAGAGTCTACTAATGCAAAATGTTTGCAATGTCAAATATATCACAGTCTGATACCTCCTGCAGTCTGAGACCTTGGAGACATTTTAATCAATTAATTATACTATTAGCATATCCTCTTATGTAGATGCAACTTTTGCTGTGGCCAGAGGTTAAAAATTAATATTGCGTTTCAGTGATTCCTGTCTGTCTTCATATATTTCAATGCATTCAAACTACACTAGCTGCCCAAAGAATTTATCAAGCGTGTGACTAGGTATGCCAGAACGATTTTTGCTCTAAAGATGATCAACACAGCATTATTTCCTCAAAATAAGTAACAGCGGAAATCTTTATACCTAAATATAGGTTTACACTGCCCGCAAGTTATGTAACTCTCAATGGCAGTGTAAAAAGTGCACAGCTGATGTCTTTTTGTGTTGTGAGTGCTGAAGGTCTTTCTTTAGCCAGGAGACCCAGGCCAGTCTGTCAGAATGAATCATTGATGTATTTATGGAATATGAGGCCAGGTCTGAAAGCCACAGCGAAGCTGTGAACTCGTACAGCCTGAACGCATGCAGGACTGCACACCTCACGTTCAGGCGAGGTCAAAGTGCACCAAGATGAGTTTAAATCTCTGAGATAAACAATCTGCGACATGCAGTACAGTAAGAGGAACACAAAACACAAGAAATGCACAGCATGGTGGGTATTGCTCAAAAATTCAAAGGGGCCCCAAAAATAAATTACATTACAATGAAAGTCTGGGATGTAAAATCTGTTAAAAACTAGAAATAAGCAACGGCACAAAAAAGGTCAAATTGATCATGATGTAAAATATTGTGACCAAAAAATTATAATATTATTTTTATACATAATATTACATATAATATTATTGCGATATCTATTTAAATTTAAGAAATAAATTCTGCAAGTAGTCAAATTTATATTTTTTGTTTATTCTGTGTTTATAGACCAAATAATCATACACAAAATGCGTGTATGAAGGCACGGAAGGAGTTTGAAACTATTGGGCCCTTTAAAGTAATAGTTCACCCAAAAATGAAAATTTTGTCATTACACAAAGAAGATATTTTGAAGAATGTTGGTAACCAAACCACGGTGGTACCCATTGACTTGCATTGGTTTTGTGTCTATACACTACAGTAGAAGTGAATGGGTACCACCGTGTTCGGTTTTGGGTGAACTATCCCTTTAAAGCAAAATGTATATAAAATGTATATCCCAAACACTAACAAAGTATACTGGAAAAACAACGTGACAGGATCAGTTGACATTTTGTGATGAAAGAAATGAGTGTGCAGTATGGTGCTTACTCGCTTGCGGAGGTTGCAGGTGAGAAAGAGGTTGCGGGAGAAAGAGTTCGCGAATGCCGTGTAGAACTCCAGCACTTTGAGTAAAGCATCCCTCCTGATCACATGCAGATCGCAGTACGTCAGAGCCCTCACGTTAGCGCACGCATGCGCCAGAGTGGTTTCCTTCCAGAACACGTCGCCAAACACGTCACCCTTACCTAAAACAGACAGAAAGAGGTTGTAGAAAGAAACAACATTTAACATTGAACGTTCTGGTCATAAGTTGACAATACACAGACAAACTATACAGCTGGCATTTCAGTTTATCATGAGTGTTTAATGGAGTTCATTTTTGGTGTTTGACCAATTATGTATTCCACTTTGTAAAAAAAAGGGTCTAATTATTGTCAATTTTCATTTAAAGAGCATCTATAAACATCTATTATTCAGAAAGCAGTGTCCGTATACAATTGGCCTTATACTGCATTCACTGAGCTTCGAATCTGTTTTTCACATGTATCCTCACAATAATTGTGCATATTTAAAAGTCACACACAACACTTGTGAGAGAATCTGTCCAAAGAAGCCAGCGTTCAGTGCTTTGATGAGGGGCATCATTAGGAGCCCAGCAGGTTCAGTGTGGTGGGTTCAAGTAAATGCCTTGGGGCTAATTAACTCACAGTGCTCACGTCTTATTTCATATAATCATTAAAGCAAAAGAGCATCTGATCTGATTAACCATTAGAAGAAAGAGACCTTACTTTCCTTCCTCTAGCGTCTCGTAAGGTCTAATGTGAGGTCCTCTGAGGACTTTGTAGCAACAGCACATCAGCACAACTCAAGAGATTACGAGAATAAAAGATAACGTCCAGACTGAGACAAAAAGACCCAAAGACCTCATAATAAACGTGCCTGTTTGTGCACGTGTCAACTCAAATGTCTTTATTGTTCAGAGCTTGAATTGGCTTCTAGTCCCTTATCTGCACTTACAGAGATACAGTAATAACTGCCGCTTTGCTGCGGAGGAATTTGGCGAATAAAACTATAACAAATTAGATAGCCGTACAAACAGAGAAAACTGCAAAAAAAAAAACAACTTTCATGGAAGAGTTCTGCATTTGTGTTTAAAATACCTATATGCCCCACATCTGGTCATTGTTACAGCACTGGAGACTATGAACTACCCCATGCACATCCATGTGACCCTAACGACCCTAAAATCGATGAAAATCGGTCCCCCCAGTTCGATTAAAGCAGGATAAGGAGACCGCGTGGCCAGAGTAACAAATGCCACATGCAGTGAACGGAACACAGTGTGGGCTTTTATGTCACCTCAGAGGTTAAGAGTGACGACATCACTGTGCGAGTTCCTGTATGAACTTGAGCTGCAAAGCTCTGAGGTAGTACTAAAACAAGCACACACCGGCTAATTGTGCTGCATTGGGCTTCCTGGGATTTAATGAGAATGGTGTGATCCTGTTTCATGTTGTGCAGAAAATATGTAACAACAGCAGCCAGGTACACAGAAACCAGGTGTAGAAAAAATGTTGTAATGATGATTATACATTATTAAAATCAAAAGTTATTAAACATTTCCACTATTGTCCAGGATAAAGGTAAAGGCCAGTTTGTATTTAGTGATGCTACATGGGGTAAGTTGTCACAATTAGAGCCTGTCATTTAACGCCTGCTATTTAAGACTTTTCAGCTAAATATAAACAGTAAAACTATTATAGACGAAACAAATAAAATCCACAAAACAGGGAAAATGTTAAAGAAAACAAACAAAAGTATTAAAACAAACCACCAGGTAAAAAATAGCTCCCAACTTGCAGATTCAGGACAAACTTTTAACAATAATGGGTGTGTCATTCCGAATTTTAGGACTCCTACATTAAGTATATTTTCAACGTTTTAGCACTAGGACAGCTCCTAAATCTGTGAAAAGTTGGGGGTACTCCTAAATCATAAGAACAACTCACAAACATCTTACTATCAGCTACGGTTATTCTAGTCGGTTGTGTAAATCCCTGCTTATACCTACTAATTGTTTACTAAATGTAGACATACCGTATAAGAGGCTGATAATTAGCTGATCATATGTTTCTTTAATTTGTGACTCATAGCCTGCCTTTTAGAATCTGGCAACTTTTTTAATCTTTATTTAAATGGCAACATTTTTATTTTAAAAACTTTCTTTGAATATGCAACATTTTTCATCTTTATTTAAATATGGCGACATTCTCATTTTAAAATCGTTATCTATTTATCTTTATCTATCTTTATTTACATATGGCAAGATTTTAAATTCAAATGTTTATTAGAGTATGGCAACATTTTTATTGCAACATTTATTGTAAATCTTCATTTCAATCTAAATGTAGATCTTGGATGATCTTGCTGGCATTATCCATAGAAACGGGCTCAACCCCGCCTTCTCCTTTCTATTTCTTCTTAGTAAAAGTTGCTGTCAGCAGCTGTGTGAATAGGTTTCAAGAAAAAACTTTAAGAGAACTCTCAACTAACCCCACTCTCTCCTATTAAAGAAAGTCCTAGCTCACCTAAAATGGCAATAACCTCATCATCCTGGATGACCTCCAGTGATCCAGACACCACAAAGCAAAGCGTGTCCACACTCTCTCCTGCGTGGAAGATAAGGTCTCCAGGAGCACAATGCGTAGTCTGGAACTCTACCGCCAAAGAGCGCAGACAGCCATCACTGGCCAGTCGAAAAGCAGGGTGCTCATTGAACACCTGACGATTCAGGTGTACGCAGATGTCCGCGCGCATGTCTTTAGGACAGATGGACAGAACCTGCAGGGTAATGAAAAGAATGCAAGAATATAATGAGCAAAGTAAACATCAATGGAAAGGTAAAATAATCGGAGCATTTTCAGTTTTGAAATTGCAATTACATTAGTCTGGGTCCAGATTACGATTAATAAATATCAACTGACAGTGCATTATCAAGCTTATTTCATGGCTACTTAACAAATAAATAAGTAAATAGACATACAAGATTCACTGCCGTTTAAATATAAATAAGCAGACTTCCATTCACTGTTGCACACGTTACACAAAATGTCTATGCCTTTTTCTCTGACATTATTTAAATTGTTATATTGATATAGTTTAACTTTTGTCGTATATTTATATATTTTCTGTCTTTTTAAAGCCTTGTCCCAGCCTACCAAGGGACATTCCTTATACATGTTAACTCTTTGTAAAGTAGTCAAACATACAGCACTCATTAAACAAAAATATTTAATCTCAGAATGTTGCGATGGACCAAACACATCAAGTTATTTGAATTTTGTGTCAGTTACAGTTATTACATGGGTTAAAGAAAAAAAGACAACTCGGACTTAACTCAGATGCGGGTTGTACAGTTTTTAAAAATGTCAATTTCTCAAAGCACGTGAATATTTTATCAACAGTGAAAACTAAACAGTCAGCTTCAGAACTGCAAGTTATCATAAAAATGATCAATAACATTCATAATGTAATCAGCATGATTCGTTTACAGACACGGCAGATAACAATTCACATTTATATTTAATAACCAAGGCATAAAAGACAAAGATAATGAAACACTAATCATTGGTGTTTACTGTGTATTGATCCCAAAGGCAATCCAAAAACAGCAGCTATAATAAGAATGCTGAAGTGCCTCATTGAGCAGAGGACATTTACATTAACATTTAATCAGTTAGCAGATGCTTTTAGCCAAAGAACAATAGAGACAATCAAATCGACCAAAAAGAGCAAAAATGTGTAAGTGCTGTGACTGGTCCCAGTTTGTCTAACACAGCACACATAGCTTTTATAGATGAATAGAATAGAAAATTAAAAATTCTTTAGCTGCACAGTTCAGTATTGATTTGATAAACAGGAGTCGGGTCACTTTGGCATTACAGTTTAATGCCTAAACTGATACAGTTTAAAGTTCTGGTAAAATAATCTGCAGGTATTTTTTGTTATAATCCACTGAAATTGACATTTGTCTTTTGTGAGTATATCTGAATACATATCCAGCTTGGAATCATGCAGTGAACCAACTATAAAAAGCCTAACAAGGAGTGTGTGATATGACAAAATCTGACAATTTGTCATCATATCATACAGGGAATTATGTAAAGTGTGTGTGGTAACACAAACAGGCAGTGATTTTGGACTTGCAGCCACTTCAGGAGAAATCATGTGGAATTATTAAAATCGAGACAACAGTGTAGGCAATAACTGAAACATGTATAATGGCAACATACTAGTGCATGCATACAGTATGCATGTGTGTGCATGGGTTCATGTCATTAATATTAAATCATTAGGTGCCCATTAAACATTCGGCACACACTGAGTGCTCTCTCGCACTAATGGTTCCACTAAGGGCAGAGTATGCGGGTCATTCAGTGGTGCATGGTTGAGATCTAATTCATTTCACATCACCAGAACACAAAAGAAATTGTAAAAAACGATCATTTGTTTTTCAGTAACCACTTTAGGTGATTGGGTGCTTTGGCATAATTATTTGTAAGAATTGAATTTAGACAATTGTTTTTTACTGATATTTTAAGCTATAGATTTAAAATGAATAAAATTGTATAGATTAAAATTAAAGTATTATTTAAGTTATTATTTAAATATTTTAAAATGTTATTATTATAACTGCTCCACCAGGTAATAAAGTTAACTTTTTGCAGTTGCCATGCAACATTTAGTTGGATCTGTTTAATAACCAGAGAGTTGGTGCACGTTCTGCACTTTTAAGCTAAACTTACTTTATAACTCGAAAGTCACTTTGACAGGTACGTTTTCTGCCGTGCATATGTCCACCTCTGCTGCCCGCTCCTTTTGCTGAAAATGTTTCAATTTGCCTATTATGCCCAATCCGTACGTCAATAAATGGAGAGGATTTCTCACCCAGCGCTGCATGAAAATCACTCATGAGGATCCTTTCTAGGTTTAAGCTCAGGGTTGAATATCTACTACAATCCCCGGGGGCTGATGTCTCCTGGGAGATAATGCAATTTTCCATTTCTCTTCTAAAATGAAATAAAATTGGGGGTCTTGATGGAGAGACACTTGCACAGAAAAAGAAAGATGACCCTCTTTTCTCCACCTCCCTGTTTTTGAATGGTGGCATGCATCACAAAAACATAAAAGTAAATAATTTCCCTTTAGTTCAGTGATTTTATAATGGAAATAGTAAATTATTTCCCTTAGTTCAGTAATTTTATAGTGGAAAGTCTTGATTTGGGGTTCTTAGTCTATACTCGATTCATCACAACTTATGGTTATTTTTCAAAGTGAATGAAAACAATGCTTTTTATTAAAACCATATCATTAGCTGAGATGAACAAGCTCAAAATTTGACTAGTGAGCTCAGTACGCCCCTGGTGGTAGATGCCATAACTACACCGTCTCTAGCATTTTCAAAATGTTTGTTTTCTCCAGTCTGAAATCAATAACCACTGAAGTTCAATCCTAATAGATATGACTGTCCATGATGAAAAATGGTTAAATAATATTTCTGTACACAGTAATATAGCATTTAAGGAAGTTTACCCACCTTCTCTGTGTCAATGCCTTTGGTCATGGCCCACGTGGAAACAATAAAATCCATAACTCTCTCGCTAAGTCCTTTAGGCACCTGGTAAAGCTTCAGAAAGTCTCTCACGTTGTTCAGCATCTCGTGGTAGCGGTTGGTGTTAGTGTACATCTGCTGAAAGATGGTGGTCACGTTTCCAAAGATGGTGGCGTACAGGAGAGCTGCAAATCAGTGAGGGAAGAATGTGAGCTATGGGGGCATTTTAGAAAGCTTACTGTAAACAAACAAGAATCCAAGGCTGAAGTGAATTGTGAGAGTCTAGGAGTACTGCATTGTATCAGAAGTGAAATGACGGTGGTGAAATGCCGGCTGGGGAGAGGTTTTTACAGATCCTAGTGGGTGAAAAAGAAATGAGATGTCACGTGATCTTATATGTTGACTTCTTAGTGGATAAGATATACCATACAATTCTGTTCAATAACTATCAGCCATGAAAAAACTTAAGGGCCGTTCAAACACAATTAGTTTTACACATTTTGACTTGATTAAACAGATTAAACATTTTTACCAAATCCCATCTCTGACAGTCACCAAACCGAACTAAGCATTTCCAGTCAAAGTCCCCCTGTGGTGAAGATATTGTTTATGTCTATGTGCCATTTTAATATTCTTTAATATTGGCCTAATAAGACAAACCCTGTGCAAATTCATCATTCAACACCATTGCTGAATGTTTTCTTAGTAAATGAGCAGTTTACCAAAGACATTCTTAAAAAATGGTTTAAAACTGCCCCTGTTCTCACAATCATGTTGTAACCAATCACGTTACACGGTTGCTAAAGTGGATTAGATTGTCTGAGCTTGTTAGATTGAGTGGAGGAGGGAAAAATTTGCATATTCATGATATTGCGTATACTAAATGAAGCAAGGGTGTAGAGTCAATTACATTCAAGCTTTTTTGAGGCATAACAAAGTTATTTTAAGGATCGAAGATGAGTTTTAAGAGCTAAAATGATCAGATCGTCAGAAACGTGGCGTTAATAAAAAACTCTCAATACAATAGTTTGTAATATACTGTATATTGTAGTATGTGTAATGTCATAACGAAATAACTAAATCAAGGGAAATTGTTCTCATTGAATATAATTAAAGAGCTTTATCACTATGTTTCAAGATTCTTTTCGAAGCGAAAGCCAGCTATGTAGATTTTTCCGTCTGCTAATATACAGTATACTTGCCAGCAGACACTGGCAATATTCCCCCTAATCCTATCCTAACATACACCCGAGCGTTTCCATGGAAACCCAGACCAAAATAGTTTCTGAAATCTATTGTTATTTTGTTACCAGTATGTTCTCAGAGGGTGGACAGGAAAAGGGATCTGACACAAAGGATGAACAGCACAGCCGGAGAGGTAAGATTCCACTGGAAGAAGAGGATCGTGGGTAATGCACTTTAAATCATATCCGTGATTGACAAGATTCCAGTCATTGAGAGAGAAGCGCAGCATCTCTGCACCATTCATTGCAACATCGTCACTCTTTTGACTCTTAAGTCAAAGAGCAGCGGGAGCTTGATAAACATAAAGAGCCTATGAAGACCAAAACAATAATTAAGTTCCCATAAGAGTGAAAGCAGGCTGCGTAATGATAACAGCCTTTGTGCCCTGATGCAGCAATTCATTTCTGGTGAAGATTCCAGTGCTGCGCAATGATGCAGATCAGTTCATAGCTCATGATTCATACCGTGTGTCAGTAAACTGCCTGTTTTACCAGTGCAGTCAATATGAATGAGGCAATAAAGAGTCATCAACAGACATATTTTCAACTTGCCTGACAGTCTAGAAATACACACATGCACACACACAAGATGAATACTTGCCAACCAGCGGCGATTTGTTTTTAGATGCGCAGGAAGACCGGCTTCTAAATTTGGTCATACTGTAAATGCAGCCATGTACTGTATGATTAATCCGTGTATATCGCAATTATTTTGCAGATCAGTTTTTATCAGATACTGTAAAAGTGGATATGTCACAGCATTATTGTACTGTTTAAGAAACACTTTCATCTGCATGAATCTTTTTGTAGATTTCTGTGGTTTGTGTCCCTTAAGGTCTCACTGTAGCTGTGCCAAGAATTGAGTACCACTGAATAACTTTAATATTGATTTTAAACAGAACAAGAGGCTCTAAACAAGCATTACCATTGTTTGCATAAGTAAGAAATCGGATTCGTTAGAAAATCTGGTTTCTTTGGACATTGGGCTTTCATGAACTGTACATTTGTGTCACTTGTTATAATTGGCAAACTTTCAGATGAGTAGGAGTTTGCAACAAATGGCTGACAACAGCTGTAATATAAAAACACAGCTGTACACAGAGCGCATGACCGTAGGGATACAAACACTGTTAACTGAAGTCAGTCATCTTCAGGGATTTCATTTAGTATTTAACAGTTTGTAGTTAAGGAATTTGACCGTTAAGACACCTTAAGGAACTAAACACTGCAAACACAAAAAGTTAAATATGCGTTTTGAATCAATTTTAGATCCGTACTCAATGCAAATGCATAGTAGGCAAAAAATGTACCTTTACTAGATTTGATGCCTTCAAAGCATAGCCGTGCTATGAATAGAGAACGTACAGAAAAAAAAAACCATTTGACTAGAGAATGATATGACTCAGTAGAAAAAATACAAATTTCAAAAGCTGAACGGTTTGCCTGAACAATACATACAAAATATGTACACAGCACGATACCATTCAAAAGTTTTGAAACACTTTCAAAACTCATAATCTGAAAAATCTTGAAGGTACCATATCTAAAAGGGTGTGTTAGATAATAACCCATTATGAGTCATTTAATGTTGATTTTGTGTTTAATAAATAAAAGGGATAGCACAATGTTGAGGTAGAAGTAACACAAAATGTGTTGTCCTTCACCAGACACAGAGATGTCATATACCGTAATTGTGCCAACAATGACTTGGACCAAATAATAAAGAAAAAGGAAGCAATAAGTGCATGAACAATTCCTAAAAAAATTTAATCCAAGAGGCTGGCTAATAAATGTGTACAATTTTGGGTGGCTACTTTGAATTTAACATTGATTTGATGTCTTCTGTATGCTTTAACAATATAAGTTATATAGTTACAATTGTATTATTCCTTAGTTTGATGAGTTTACTATTATTCTAAAATGTGGAAATATACAAATAAAGAAAACCTTTGTGTGCTATTCTATGTTATATGTATTATAGTAATACCATTTTAACCTACTTTTCCATATTATAATTAGTTATTTGCATTGCATTATTACTGAACACAAAAACCAGAGAATGACATCACATCCTGTTGCTAATAATCACTGTGGTGTCCAGAGTAATATTGCCAGCTCAAAGCACATTGAGTCATTTCCGCATGCTATTAACAGCAGTTTAACACAGTGGCAACTACAGCACAATAAATGAAAGTTTACACAATGCACATCAGACAGCAGTGCATGCGTTTGATGAGTAATTAAGCAGAGTTTAGCCAGAGCTCACTGTTAATTGATGAGGCTGTTTTATACAGTGGCTGAGTCCACTGTTACCATAAAGGTCATGCAAACAGGCACTAACTACCTCCAGCGCAAAGAGCAGAGAAGCTGAGAAAACAGAATCTCACTGTATCTTAAAGAGAAAGAGCTTAATGGTACAATCCTTCTCCGAAAACAAGATGACCATTAAAAGTGAGGTTGCTAAAACAAGCAAAACAAATTCAAGATGGTCCCACATGGAATCTAAACACTTTTTTATATTTTCTGGGCTCATTGTTTTTTTTATTAAATACGGTAGAATTATGAGAGTGGAGTTTGAAAAGCTGCATTGCAACAATGCAAAATTATGAAAAGTGCTATACTGTAAATAGTTTTGAAATAAATTGAATTGGAAGCTCCAGAGTGATTAGTGAGATCTTCGACGGTTAAAAACAGGATGTTGAACTGAGTGCCTGTTAAACAAGAGTAGCAGATTTTAAATTGCATACAATGTAAAAAAAAATTGTTTTACTTTAAAGTTATGTCTTTTACAGATTTTTCACGTATAACATCCAAAAAACTGTAATTTTACAAAATTTTACTGTTTCATTAACAGATTTTTCAAATACAGTCAAAAACCGTCAAATTACAGAAAAAGTAAAAATAAAACAGGAAAAACATTTTTAAGGTATATGTCTGGTGCCCCAGCTAACAGAAAATTTCAGTTTTTTTACAGGATTTTCTTTTTTACAGTTTATTTTTGAAATAGTGTAAAAAAACATCAAATTACAAAAAAGACTGCAAATTTACAAGAAAACAGATAAAATCATGTAATTTTACAGGAATACAATTTTTCTGTTTTACAGAATATTTCTGGTGCCCTAGCAGCCAGAAAATTTCAGGTTTTTTTACGGGATTATTTTACAGTGTATGTCTGGGGGTTCCTGCAACAACACATCAAATACCATTAAGATGAAGTGGAACGCTAATGGAGAACTCTCTCGGTGTATTACCTCTCTGGAGGGCAGAGCACACGTGGGACTGTAATATCTCCTCAGCTTCCATCAACGCCCATCGTACTCACTCTCCAAGAGCATCAAACGCCATCAATTCTGCATTACTTTACATTCAAGACCTAATCAAATCTACTGAAGACATGACAGTGGGTGGTCCCCTCATGAGGAAGGAATATTATATCCTTATGGGCGTTGGATAAACGTTGATTGATGAAGGCAAAGAACGACTGCGCGTTGGCCAGACATTCGTCATTTCTGACACTACCGTTTTCATAAATGTATTCTCTCTTCTCCACTGAAGCAGACATCTTCTCATTAGGTCAGGGTAATAGCCAATTTGATGCCTTTTTATGAGGCGGTTATGGGGATAACAAAGGCCCCGCGGATGCACTTTTGATGATGGCTGATGAAATAATAGAGAGAGGTATCGGACTGCAGAGGATTTCAGAATGGGCTTGACCGCTCATGCACTGCCCGGAGAGGATGGAAAAAAGCAGCCTTACCGTTTGCAATTGCAGTATAATGATTCATGCACTGTGAAGGTTTCCCAGTGCTGTTACTGTATACAGATGTGATTGAGTAAGAAGATACTTTATCTTAAAATGATTCAAAGTTTTTCATTGATTTTAACAAGAGCGAGAGTTTATTCACAGTTTATAATACAGACGCGGTGTGGTGTCATTTGCCTGTCGAAAATAGCGCTTTACATCTTTAATAACTGGGGGAAACCGTCGCGCCCCACCTGCAGTACCTCTGCGCCCCCCCCAACCCCCCCCTACATAAACACGCAACAAGGAAACAGAGGTCAGACAAGGGTATTTATTGCAAACACTGATCAAAAACAGTATAAAAGTATTAAAAACAGGTCGCGTTGCGCTTCGAGTCTTCTAACGCCATCCAATATCGTTGTGTGAGCACAGCAGGTTTTAATCGCTGACGATCACGCTCCAGAAATGCACCTAGTCGTGTTTTTTTTAAGCGTACACTCAAGATTAACATGTGACACAATCGGAGCGGGACAGCCAATGCCGTTTCATAACGTAAACTTGCATAATGACGCAATCAGTCACAAGACACATGAAGCCAATGCCATTTCACTTTCGACGCTGACGTAACGGTTCACACATCAGCGGCAATTTTTTTATTCTGTCACTGTGCGCAGGTAGCGCAGCCCGTCCGGAGTTTTATGGCAGACGGAGAAGAGGATCGCTTTCAATTCTGTTCTTTGGCCTCGGAACGCTTGGAATAATTGCACTTTTTGAATAAACAACATAAGTAGCCGTATTTTTCTGTTATGTGTTGTGTTTATATTGCATAATATAGGCCTACAAACTGTTAGGTTTAGGGGCTGGGTCGGGTTACGTGCTCAAATACACCTAAATTGTGCGTATGAAATAATAAAAGTACACAAAATGCGACGTCTGATTAAATTCAAGTCATTACACCCCAATGTAATATGATATGGTGTTGTTAACGTTACTGTTATTTTGAAATTATGATACCGGGTTGCAATATGTACCTATGGTATGTATTTTGTGGTGCTGTAAAACGTGTACAGATGTACGTATTTCCTATGAGATCAGGTTGCCTAATTTTAATAGCACTTTTTTACAACAGAACTCTGTCTTGTTTTACATATTCCACCAGTAGTTTCACTTGATTGCTAGCACCTTAGATAGACCACTTACCCTAGGATGAACATACTTGGCATTTTTCCTGGACAGGTACCACCACTTACTGTTCCCAGGAGAGAATCGATTTGCTAAGCTCCGCCCATTGTACTGATACGCGCTCATGTGGACAGAGTACCCAGCTATCTCAAGTTGGTTTTTTCACACATAAGGGTTTGTTTCGGAACCTGGTGCGTTTTCTCTCTTGTTTCGATTTGTTTAGGCATATGTGAACACGGCAATCGCGCTAGGATCCGCCCCAAAACAATCGCTCCGAGACCGCCTGAACAAGGTGGTCTCGACCCGATTGCAAACGAACTCTGGAGCGGTTCGGTAGACGTGTGAAAGCCATCCGACCCAACGGACCAACGAACCAGACTGTATCACAATGTATGATGAGTAATTATGTAAAGTTGCGAGACGCAAAAGGGATTGTTTTGCTAATGGCTCCCTGTAACAATGTTCAAAGTAAGGAAGGAAGGAAGGAGGCGGGAACCGGCGAACGTTAAACCAAACTTTTAATAAAATAAACAAACAACAAAACGAAAGTAAAGTGCTAACAGCTCCCTCACAGTCGACTGCCGGCCACACAAACACAATAAAACATAACATAAAATCCAGGCCTGGTTCTCTCTCGTCCTTCTCCTCCTTTCATGCTTCCCGAGCTCCGCCGTGAGATACGCGAGACAACGCGCAGCTGACGCTCGTTATCAGTCGCGTTACCCGGAAAATAAACAGATGCACTCTGACCAATCCAAGGAGAGTTTACTCGCACGTGACTTTTATTAACAAAGTTTGGTCCGTTTGGAAATATTGCCTTGTGAATGCGAACCGAACTTAAATAAATTTCAATATTGTAGCGATTTAACCCCCGGTTTCGGAACAAAGCAATCGATACACAGGTGTGAAAACGAACGTTCGATTGCCTAGTCCGAACCCTGGACTGCGTTCATATTATTTTTCTGGGGTCCGAACCGCCGGTCGTTTGCGTCATCAAACCTGCAGCTGTTTACCCTGTCGCGTGTAACGACGACGCAGGAGAGGGCGCCAAAATGCATTACATTGCTCGCTTCACTTTTGTACATTTTTGTTTTTGAACCGTTAGTTTTGTTTCCAAAGCTTCAGTACATAACGGCACTTTCGAATGTACTGCAAATGCTCTTAAGAACGCTGAAGGCGAACAGAAATGAGACATAAAGCGCTCTGCTTGGAGCGCGTCAGTCACGCTCGTCAGAAAAGTGAGTGAAACACAAACACAAATTCTTACCAAATAATATGTCATGAATAGCGGTTCACTTCCGCGATTTGGTATGATTGCATTCATATCAGCAGCGAAGCGTACTGGAGTTCACATGAACCGCACCCCAGACCTCCCTTTAAGCGTACTCGGGTACAGTTCGCAGGTGCGCACCCGGGTTTAGAAGACAGTTCACATCACCCAAACGAACCGAACTATGACATTAATCCCGGGTGCGCACCAAAAGTGCTAATGTGAAACCGCCAGACCGCGCCGTCAGTGTGCCCTTGCCGTTTTCAACCTATTGCTTGTGTGAGCTAGGTCCGTGTATCATCTGATAATTTGATTATTACATTCAATATAACAAACGGAGAAAGAAAAAAACAGTCGATATTTCGTTTTTCCGTTTTTCTGTATGCACAAAAATAAAAAACCGATGTTTTTCTTCTTATTTCATCTTGAAACGGGAAATCCAATAAATAAATAAACCAAAACTAAATAACGACCCTAATTACTGTTTTTCTCATTTTTGGGTGATGTTGCACGGATTTCTGCGAGCGCGGCAGCGCGCCTAGAGCTCTTCACGAATCTCGCGATCGATCAGTTATCATTTACAATGGCTTCACTCGAGCTGTACATGTTTCATATTCATCAAATGTTTTTAAATGATATGACATATCACGAGATATCGGGAAAGAGACCGCATGCTCTCGGGAACACTGCAACATTATTATGGTCCCTCCGTGAGGTACAGGCTCTGGCATGTTACCTAAAAACAGTAGCCTAAACTGATGTAATGTAATAGTGCAAATAACTACATAAAAACCTCTGAACATCTTTTATGAATTACTCTATAGCAGGACAGTAGTTTTAGCTGGGGAAATCTAATGAACTCGGTTGAGTGAGGTTAAGGGGGGAGGGGCTGTTCGCATCACATAGCACATATGGATTTACACCTTTGCTGCTGCAAGCCAGCTGTGGCTACGTAATTGTTTACTTAAATGTCACATATTAAAAGCAATAATGCTAACAAACTTCGACTGTAAGCTCTGGAAAGCATTGTATGTGAACGGTATATTGTGTATATTTTTGAAATATTTTCCACAGTCATGACCTCCTCTCTCAGTGTGACTCTTTTAGTGGGAGTGAAAAGTACAAACAAAGCATATGCAAATGAATTCATTTCCATTTCGAGCTTTGCAAGTTCGCATGCACTTGATCCCGGTAAGCGGCTGTACATTGCGCATGCGCGCGCAGAAGACCCTGGGAAATCACCCAAAAGTGAAAAAACTGTAATTAGGGTCGTTATTTTGTTTTGGTTTATTTATTTATTGGATTTCCCTTTTAAGGCTGAAATAAGAAGAAAAACATCGTTTTTTTATTTTTGTGCATACAGAAAGACGGAAAAACGAAATATCGACTGTTTTTTTTCTTTTCCCGTTTGTTATATTGAATGGAATAATCAAATGATCAGATGATACACGGACCGAGCTAGCGTTCTCATCCCTGGCTTACGTGAAAAACAAAAAAAGGCAGCGCCTGTCAGTGGAGCAGGATCCACAATCTACCCCTGTATCAAGAGACTGCTCCCAAAAGTAGGCACGCGTATCCCATTAAAATACCCATAACACAGTTCCATGCACAGGTATTTTAGTTTCCTTTTTAGGTCGTAAGGTCAGGTTTGAACAAAGCAACCTTAAGAAAAAATGTAATGTGAGTTGTTTATTATTATTTAAAGAATTAAGTACCAATCTTTATTCTAATGTGTTTTGTTCCAACGATTCCCACATACAGCGAATGGTTCATATCAGTCTATGAGATTTGTTTACATGTGTCATCGAGTTGTAAATGACAGATGGTTAATTGAAATGATTTGTTTCACCTCATATAATGTCCGTTGTAATGCATTTGTAATAAATTCATGCGACTGTTTATACTTCATTTTTTGTTTGCTTATCTGGATTTAATTTTATATATGTACACATGTACATTTAGTTAAATCAGGGTTGGGGTGCCGTGGGGGGAAAAAAACACTACAAAGGGGTGCCTTGCTTTCAAAAAGTTTGGGAATCACTGCTCTAGAGGACGCAGTCGAAATCCTGGCCAGGACGTGTCTGGGAAAAATGGCACATATGGTCACCCTAACTTATCCCATTTCTGTGGTGCAAACAGTTGAAGTGAAGAGATGTGTCGAAGTATAGCACAAGGAGCAAACCGCTAGTTGGTTTTCACTTAAAGACGCTAGGCAGAATGAATGCCATCTGCAATTTACCAACATCAACGATTCATTGCAGGATTCAATCAACACTGATCCCTGGTCTAAAGGGTCTTGCTTCAGTAATTTATGCACAAAAGCTCCATTAAAGGTTAGCGTAGACTATATATAACAGTTGAGTCCCGTGTACTCTCACTTTAGATACTGAGAACTGTAAATCCCAAATGTACGCGGGTAGCTTGGGTTAAAAGTGTCGCTTTTGATGCATTCAAATCTGCGTCTTTCATACACTCATGTTTTACAAGTCTCCTCCTCAGAACAATTCCACAAAAACAGCCTTCTCTCAAAGCATCAAATGAATGATTCATCGCCGCACTGAAGTGGTGACAATCTCCAAGATGTGACAGTAATATTAAGAGCAATGACGGTACTACGAAGTCAATCCCTTGTAATAGCTCTGCTGCTCAATATCCAAGCTCTTATTAAATATTTACAGGACTGACTCATAGGCTTCTTCAGCGAGTCACTGCCCGGTGGCACAGTCGTGAGATGCAGCCCTGCCGAGTCCACACAAATCCAGCACGAGTAATTGCTATGAACACGTCGCAATAATGAGCACAGCAATGCGGTGTCACACTAACTAGACTTAATACATGGAAGTACAAATGACGAACACAACGCTAATCTACATTTGGACAATAATGTGGGGCTGAATCCCAGGGTTTCGCAGTAGCTTGTTTTTATTACGTGAGTCTGAGACACATTTGGAGGAATTTAGATTTATTTCAATTCAGCCTCCAGCCAAATACTTTTAGCACAGAGAAACATTCTGTGCAATGTTTGTGGTAGATTGCGATACTGTGATGTTCTGTTGCTAATGAGGCTGCCACATCAGGATATAATGCAATGTATTGTTTAGTACGAGGAGAAGAAAAACTAAACCGGATGACATCTTTTTTTTCACATCACCTGGGCCAAGCCCCCTTCCATCCACCCACTAAAAATAAAATAGTATAATGTGATTTACACTGAACGCTGAAGTCATTTACCAGCATGCACTGCGGCATGAATAAATCATGCAAATTGGCACTTTGCTGTTTACCTTTTGTCTATGTAGTGCTTTTTTGGACTGCTTTTGTTGCGTCTCTTATTTCCTTTGAATTATGACGATAATTTAGAATGCATCTCTTAATAATGTCATTTTGCGCACCATCATCATTGTTCTGTGTGCATAGCAGAACGAATATGCACATGCGTGTCACAAGCTATCATCTTATTATTCTGCAGATATCTCGAATACTGTAGAAAAAAAGCATTCAGGGCTTTTGAAGCTTCCGTTGTCTTTTCTATTAGGAGCAGGAACAAAGTGTGATGTTCTTCATCATCATGATCTGTTTTAGAGTCACTCTGGTGCTCACAAGTGCTTCTTTGATGTGTATATTAAGACTGTGGGAACTGCAGGTCTTTCACAGTTGGATCCAGGAAGAACTTTACCCCAGTGAGCAGATGCTGAAGGCCAGATGTTGCCACAGTCGCCAGATTGACATAAAATTCAGATCCTCAGAGGACATGTTATTGTATCTTGTATCCTTGGAGTTTTCTTATTTGGTTGGTCTTATTTAAAGGGATAGTTCACCCAAAAATAAAATTCCTGTTAACATTTACTCACCTTCAAGTTGTTCCAAATCTGTATACATTTCTTTGTTCTGATGAACACAGAGAAAGATTTTTGGAGGAACGCTTATTACCAAACAGTTCTTGGGCCCCATTGACTACCATAGTACGAAAAATTGCTTTATTTTTTTGTTCTGTTGAAAGAAGATATTTTGAAGAATGTAGGACAGCAAACAGTTCTGGGGCACTTTTGACTACCATTGTCATTTTTCCTATAATGGTAGTCAATGCGGTCCAAGAACTGTTTGGATACAAGCATTTGTTCAAATATCTGTCTCTGCGTTCAACCAAACAAAGAAATTTATACAGGTTTGGAATAACTAGAGAGTGAGTAATTCATGACAGAATTTTCATTTTTGTGTGAACTATCCCTTTAACTGTTTGAGGTTCAGGATGCGGTCAACATTTGGTTTTCAATTATTTTACCAATGATTATTGGCTTTCCTGAAAATTTCAAGCAAATTTAAGAAGCAAATTGGTTTCATTATCCTATTATTTCCTTCAACTTTTAAAAAACAATACTTTAGTTCAGGGCTCAACAAAACGTTTGTACATGCCATGAGTCCTGTACATTTTGGCATCTGAATATTTGTTAATATGCCAAAAACAAATTAGCTTAAATAGCCCAACATTGCTTATTTTTCATCTAAAGCTATTTTTACAACAGGTATTCCACATACAGTAGGTTTTTTGCACCTAACCACTGACTTCTCACTTGCCACACACCAAAAGGCAATCCTATCAGGAATAATGATTAACACTAATGCAATGGTGTTATGATAACATTGAGGAAGTTAGAATAAAAGGTCAACATGTTATGCTTCTACATTTGTGGGTGCATGAAGCATAATGGACTTTAAAGCATATCAAATGCAGGAAAAGCCTCCCTGAGGGCATCCTGGGGTTAAGCACTTTGCTCAGGGGCTTGATGGTAATAGGACCTTGTGCTGCACTTTAAGCAGTAATGAGCATGTAGTTCTGACTTAAGGAGACCAATTAAATCTGTAATTTGTGGACAACCGTCTCACAGTGTCTCTGACTTTTTCCATCAGTGTCATAGCCTATTGAGGGTCACTGAAGGAACGAGACGTTGACTAATGATGTATACATTGAGCGTACAGTACGAAGTTGCCCTGAATAAGTCATGTTAACACATTTTCCATTATGTTAACTCATAAAAATCCTTTTTATTTTAATCAAGTTCATTTTATAAGCTATACGACATACAACTAGATTTAAGTCAAATGTAGATTTTTGAAGTGACTTGAATAAAGTAGAATTTTTTTACAGTGTAGAGTATAAACTTTCAGTTTCTTTCAGACTGATATTTATTGTTTCTGTATCTGTCTGTCTGTCTTTCTCGACTGTGAAACAGTATGCTCTATGAAACATCTTAAACAAATCTCTTAAAAAAAACAAGAAAAAGTGGAAAAGAGACGAAAAGTTGACTGACATAATAATATTAAGTATTGCTTTTTTAGGGTCTTGAAGGAACAGAAAGTCACACACTAAATATATTTATAGATGTTTCTAGCACCAAACACACTTTATATAGATGCGATCAACTGAGAGGAAGAAATATAAAAGCAACCTTTCCAAAAATTACCAATCTGGCTGAGTGAGCTTCTTTGATCATTCTCGTTGTGCCGTCAGCAAAAACAAACACAAACAGTTGTTATTGCCTCTGTGAGAATACTAACCACTATACATAGCAATCAAACCAAGGAAAAACAGTATTTGTAGGACCTGCAGGCACAGATGAAAATTAAAAGTAGAAATACCAATGGGGTGAGACAAACACTCCACTTTTTCAATGTTCATAAGTCATTACTGGGAGACGTTATGTGAGCATGGCAACAAAGCACTCAAAACGTACAGTACATACAGATGGTAAGAGACAAAGTGTTGTGCAAAGCAACACATAAGCTAGACAAGCTATTCTGCCATGAGCGGAATAGAAGGTCCGTCTGAAAGGTTGAGGATAACAGGTAAGGCTGTGTTCACACTTTACTTATTTTTTGAAGCTGCTAGCGTCTGTTTTACATTATAATGCTATGGAGTAAACAGTGTTTTCAAATAAGTCCCGAGCGCTTTTTTTAGCGCCGGCGTATTTTTCTTCAGCTCAGAGCGTCTTTTGAGGTTGAAAAAAGTTCCACTTTTCTGAAAAAAAAACGCCCTACATCAAACACCTTTTTCACAGCTAACCAATGACAGACACCTGTTGTTTCCATAACAATATGTGAGGAAGGTGGTTGGTCGAGAAGCCTCAAGCTCGAAAAAATAAAATGGTGGCCGAAACGTTCGTTGGAGCATAGTTTTGTGTAAATGTAAGTTTACTTTTGATTGCATTTCTAGCGATAAATTAGTAGTGTGGTTTTTGAAAATGTGTGATTAGTTATTGCAAAGACTTTCTCTGTTTATAATTCAAATAGACTTCTGTTACACTGCCTATGAAGCCTGTCTCTCTGAGCTGCCTGCGTGCACAAATGCTGCCTCTGAACATTGCCGGCTGCTATTTGTAACCACAACGCTGCGAGCGTTTTGTTTTTTACTAAAAAAGCACCACTGTCAACTTTTTCTTGTTAAAAAATTAGTCAAGTGTGAACACGGCCTAATTGATCATGTCATGAGGAATATCACTGCTGGAATTACCAAATAAACTTTTCCCAGAAGGCAAAGTGAAACATCACGACTTGCATAACAGTTCAGTCTAGACCAATATACTGAGTTTATTTAATGCACTGTCACAGTCAGGCTGTAATACAAAAGTCATTTTCAGTTCCATGTTTCTGTGTATATACATTTTTATCAAATCATGTTTTTTTTTTTTTAGGTAAAATGACCGTGTACAACCCTGTGTAACATACAGCACTGTGATGTTATCTGCTTAGCTATTTTTGAACATATACATTCTTCTAGCTGTAAACTTGTTTTGGATTCACCACACCACAACACAGACAATTAAGTAACAAGAAAATAAACACAAATCAATTGAATCGATTGCCAAAAACCAAGAGACTGACATATGAAGCAATCAATAAGAGTTTTTTTGTTCTAGTATGATGTTCAGAGCTGTATTAAATTATATCCCTCATGTTATTCCAAACTGTATGACTTTCTTTCTTCTGCTGAACACAAAACAAGATATATTTAGGAATGCTGGTAACTAAACAACATTGGCCCCCATTGACTTCCAGTGTATAGACACAAAACCACTGTGACATTTCTCAAAATATCTTCTTTTGTGTTCCACACAATAAAGAGTCATATCGCTTCGGTCTGTCTGAAACCTTGTATTTCATGATGTTTCTTTTTTTTGCCATAAATCATTATTATTAGTCGCCCTATATGTTTGTCACTGAGTTTTGCAAATATCCAACCAATAAAAAGTATTAAAAAGTGCTCGTCAACGTAAACGACACCGTATTTAATCATGTGAAAAGTACAGTGTTTTTTTTCCATTTCCTGAAAAACAGCAAATTTGGACATACAAGGTTTTGGAAGGACAAAGACAATATGCAGGTTTTGAATGACATTAAGGTGAATAAATGATGACAGAATTTTTATTTTTGGGTGAACTATCCCTTTACCTGTCCCGGTGATATAGCACTTACGTTTGTGAATGTGCAAAGTCTATAAGAATAAGGAGCCTAATCTGAACAACAAGAATATTGTGCCGAATTAAACAATAAATTAAATTCTAATACACCTGTCCATAAATTGCCTGATTAAAATACACAACAGATGGTTAGGGAATAATTACAGTGCACTTAAGTGGTGTAAACTCTTTTGGAGTTTTTTTATGCAATAAATTTTTCAGTCTATTAGAAGCAATGACCCAGATGAGTCAGTAATTGTAAGCTACTGAAATGCTCTTGTGCTTTGAGAAATAACGCTGGCTGAGTTCCAGTATCAGCCCAACATGGATGGATGCCTAACACACTCGGTCAAGTTCAGTAATTACTACAGGGCCTGAAGGCAGACACAATTTCTGTCCATCATGCTAGAATTCTCTGTCTCTGCATTGTATTTTCGCTCACATTTTTATCTCTCCCCTGCTCTTTGAATATTCCTGAAGAGAAAAAGCGATGCATATTCTGTTCCTTAAACTGTAATTGACTCATGAATAAGTGATACAAAAAACTGTCAATTAAATTATTATAAGAAGTCATGATAATATCATTGGCAGAGTTTTCCTCGCAGCAAGTTGACACTACAGAATTAAACCAGGAGAGTATGTTTGACAGCATGTCTCTTCACACCTGTCATACAGTATGTGGCATGAGACTTCTGTGTGCTGTCATATTGGTGGAGTCACACCCAGAAGAAAATCTTATTGCCAAGAGGTTACTCTTTTTGAGTACTGGAACAGAATGTTTTCATGTAGGTATCAACTTTATCTCAAATTTTCTGAAACTGGTTAGGAGATGAAGAAATAAATTGTTGATACATTAATTAGTAGCTCCATATTTTGAAAGTCGATTAAAAACAGCTAAGTATCGCTAAATAAATCTGGTTTGGGGTGATTTGATGAGAACTGTTTGCATATTAAAAGTGTCAATAATCTTAATTGTTGTTTGCAGACCTTAGTATTCACTCATGGCATGCTGTAAAGAATAACCACAGTCCTAACCTTTATCTCCATAACGAAATCCCAGCTCATGTGGACCAAGCTCAATGTGTCAAGTTCGGAACTCAAACAGACAGAGGGGACTTCAGACCACTGAAACACTATTGTGAACTGACGGAAGGGGGTTTCCCGACCAGCAGAATGCGATCGCAAACAAACGGTTGGTAACCCTGCGACAAATGCTAGTCGCATCGTTAGAGTGCCCGTCTCCCATGCCGGACCTATCGCCACTTCAAAGCCCGCTCGCCATGGATGCGAGCAAGGCCATAACAGTAACAAACGATTTTTCTGGGGAAAGCTTTTAGAAATGGAGACAAGTGGACTTTTGGACTCGCAGTGTGCGTCAGGAATGCAGTACCGTGACCCAGGGGCGCAGATGGGATTTTTTAACTGGGGGGGACCAAGCTGTCAGCAAATGATTTCAACTCAATTAGTTATTTTGCATAATTTGGGCTTTAACTAGTGCTCAAGTAGTTACTTTGCGTAATTTGGGCTAATGGTTTGCACTAAAGAGCCATTGGAGGATTCTTATTTGAAATCATGGATAAACAACAATGAACAAAGGCCTACCTATCAACACTAGCAATGCATGATCAAACTGTTGTTTGTCTAGTATGCCAATCACCCACCAAAACTTCATGACTTCTGCAAAATATTTAAACATTTAAACATAACCCTGATTAATCCTCAGTTTTACCGATGTTTGTCGCCTTTCGTAGGGACAGTGAGGGGGACGGATTGGGTCACTATGAATCGGAGGGGGTCATGTCCCCCCAACCCAAGTGCCATCTGCGTGCCTGCCGTGCCTGAGGACTTTTCCATCTCTTCAAATGCATATTTTAACTAGAACAGTTATACTTGCATTTTGTTAAAAATAAATACTCATATTACATTTAGTGGTTTCTGTAATACCGCTGTGGCTTGAAAGTATGATTCGTGTAATGACTAACATATTTTAAGATATCGGATCACTTTCTCTCGTGCCCAGTCCACTCCCCCACTCTTCTTCTCACAGCGTTCACGCCCATTTAAGTTTCATTTTTCAAAAAGACAGTGAGGTAGACCAGTGGTTCTCAAACTTTTTCGTTGCAAGGCCCCCTTTGTGTAGAGTGCATCGCTTTGCGGCCCCCAAAATGAAGACTTAAATTTAACATTTTTATTTAAACAAAAACATATTCGGTTATACAATGCTGAAACATCAATTCTTTTGTCTGGTGGTCTTATTTTTCTGATGTTTGATTGCATAAAATCTATGATCAATTTCTATATTTCATAAAATGCCACAAAATTTGTGGTCCCCCTGGATCCATCTCAGGGCCCCCCCCCCCAGGGGCCACGGCCCCCAGTTTGAGAACTACTGAGGTAGACTGTAGCTGAAAGGGGGGGGGTTCCTGACGCTTTAAGTAAACTACTCCTCTCGGCAACATAACAATCAATACAGTATCTCAGAAAGGCCCTTAGTCCCGCAGGCATGAGGATGTACCACAATAGTGTCTATCCTTCACATTTTCCACATCTGTAGTCCCCGTCAATTTACACTCATTTTCAGCTCCAGCACTGGTGCAGATATATTTGCTAGCCCATTAGGCACTAACAGAGGAAAACCTCTTGGCCTCTCTACGCCTTAACAGTTCACAATATTTCGGTCTGTTATCTGACCTAACATGTGCTTGTCGGCGATCAGGAAAAGCACAGAGGGACTTATGTGTTTGCTGCCAAATGTGGGCCAGGCTATTAGACCAGAACATTGTCGACTAATAGAGGCAGATAGGCAAGTCACCCATGGCCAAAATAAACACGGCTTCAATAAAATGATTTATGGTTTTCCGACACGCAGAGGTTTGCTTTCAAGCTCTATTGCTTTGAAATGTAAAGGTAATAGCAGATAAATCAAACAGTGTTATTGTCTTACAATCTTAACAGTACTGTATAGACAATGGACATAAAACAACAATCCTCTTATAAAATATTCAGACTTCAAGCAACTTTCTTTTTCTTGAAAAACATTTAAATGTAAATTGTAAAACAACACATTTTGCATGAGATATTATTCTGAACCAAAACTAATTTTTAGTTGTGTTTAAATGTACATATTTGTATATATATTTTGAGTCAACACAGAAGGTATATTCTATTAATTTTTCAATTTTCAAGTATACAGAACTCATGTGCAGCGTTGTTCTTCAATGAGACTCAATTTGGTAACAACCTCAGCTATTCACGGTTTCTGTAATACATTGATTGTAGAATCAATATACAGTACTAGTCATTTAAATTGACTCGATAAACCACAGATACAGTGAGCAAGATCAATAAATCCTCTGGGCCTTAATCATCTGACAGATTCTACCTCCCACCTACAATGCTAGTAAATAATGACGTATTTCATTATACATGCAATCTACTGCCCCCGTTTGCCGTAAGATATGTATAATTATGCGTAATATACATAAAATATGTCAAATTTGTATAATTGGCGGCGGAGTTACTCTTCCCATGTCTGCAGCAAGGAAAAGACTAGGTTTTGCATAATAGGTTCAAACTGAATATTTCTCGGCAGAGAAAGAAATGGGGATCATGAGGGGCAAGCAGGCAGAGGAGACACAATTTGTATTATATTACTAATTTTACCAATTATAATTTTACTAATTTACAAATTATACAAATTTTATTTAGTTATATTTTTCAAATACACAGTCTTCCACGCCCTTTGAATTCATCTATTCTTTACATTGTACAGTAGAACAAAATTCTGGGTTAACATTGTTTAAGTCAATCAAATAACATACGTTATTAATTGTGATTCATTTTGAATCGTTACTCAGTAATTCATGTAATATTTAAATGAATTTAGCTTAAATTAGGATCTTTTTCTGACATATAGTCATTATTTTCAAAATCTAGCCGTGAAGTCTAGAGAAATCATGATGCCCTCATGTCTAGAACCGCAGAGGAAACTCTTACAACATGCACATGGTTTTATGGGAAAGCAAATGGTCAAACGCCATCTGGCCAGCCAGAGCAAAGTAATTAGTTAGAGACAGCAGATCAATAACTTCACAAACGCATGAATGCATCACTCCCACACACTGGATATAAATAAGCATCACCACCTTGATTTGTCAAATTATTTACATACGGAAAAAAAACGTGAATAAAGAATAAACAACATTTTTGGGTAAACTGTCCCTTTATGTCTCCCTGAAATTTTTGTGGTTTCCCCTTCCTCACTTAACTAAACAAGAAACTACATTTAACATTTACATGTATGCATTTGGCAGACGCTTTTATCCAAAGCGACTTACATTGCATTGTATTATACATTTGTTTCTGACTATGTGCAATCCCCTGGGATCGAACCCATGACCTTGGCATTGCTAGTGCCCTGCTCTAACCACTGAGCCACAGGAAAGCAAAAAAACTCATAGAAATCTGGAGGTTCCTGAGAATCTGGAGGTTCCTGAGATGAGATCTGGAGGATTCATCAGATCAGTTAGATACAATGATGATGCTTACTTTCCTTATTTTATCAGTCACATGAACAACAATGTCACCTGTGGCACACCGAAAAAACATACTTGAAATTCAAAGGCACCTCGATGGAAAATTCACCTTTAAAGTCATAGGAAATTGTTATTAACTGGAAGCATTTGCCACCCAGTGCACATAGCCGACTTTGACCTCTCAAATGCCTAAGGCTACACCATAACTGCCATCTCATTTCAGTCTAATCAGGAGTGAAGAGCTTGTCAAATCATGTCACATTGTTGGGATGTGGGAATGTGGGAATGGAGAGCCACTAAGGATGATGCAATGCGGCATTGTCACTTCTTCAACGCAAATGTTTAGGATGCAGGGGCCATTACGGGTACTGCAGAGTTCCGTGAGATGGGAAACCCATGGGAGAGACCATTGCTGCTGATTGAACACTGCTGCAGAAGTGTGGTCACTGCCAAACAATGGAAAATGTAAAGGTAGAATTGGGTCCTAAGTGGCAGTGGTCACATGACAGTGTGGCCCTGAGGAGTCCTGGAGCATATAGCATCAGTTTCCTTACTCAGCATACTGTCCATGTTACCCCTGACAGCATTAAATGTTTTTATGCTTTATCTTGGGTTTATCAGAACTGTTGCCGTGTGTGTGTATGTCAAGCATGTGAGCAAGAAGAATGCAGGAAAGTGTTTTATTAGTCTCTTAACTGAGTAGTGGGAATACTCTTTCTCTCTCAGTCCCTCTTAAAGTAAAACACACATTACGAGACTTGAGATCGGTACCCTTTTATGTTTTAGATATGCAGATATAGTCTGATAAAAAGACTTTTCAAACTGGTTTCAGACGGGTCTGAAATCTGGCCAGGCACTCATCATGTGTGTGCACTGTCTTGACAGGTGAGACGACAGCCAAGTAAACTGTGGGACAGCAAAGGAGCACAAAAGGAGGAGGCAGGAATACAGGAGCTAAAAAAATATGTTCCCTCAAACACTGTCTCATATATTTGGCTCATTTCTTTTCATTCTAAAAGCTTATTCTCTATATGTTATTAGTAGTTGTTATGTTGTAAAAACATATCTAGTGGCTATGTGCATCAGATTAAATTTGGGGAAAGTCATGGAGGAGAAAACCCGATGAGTGGGTTTGTACACGTAAAAACGTTAAACGTGTAAAAAAATGAAACCAAATGTAAAATATTAATTTACGTATAATAAGATGTTATTTTGCACCCAACATGTACATTTTCAGCCTACTGTATTTCTGTAGTTTGATATTTTTAAAGCTTTTGAAAACTATTGTCACTGTTTTTCTGAAGCCTCGTATGTCCTTGAGCTTTTTCAATTATTGGATACTGTGTTGTCAATGTTGACAATAACTTTTAATACTTTTTATTGGTTAGATATTTGCAAAACCCACTGATAAACATAAAGGGTTATTAATAATAATGCTTTATGGCAACAAAAAAATCACAAAATATGAAGATACAAGATTTCAGAAGGACAAAAAACCTTCAGAAGGTAAAAATTCTAGAAAATAAAACCGTAATATGGCGTAAAATTGCTGTTTTTTTACAGTGTAATGTTGTGATTCCAGTTAGTCTTGGTTGGTTTGGTATTGGTCTCTGTTTTTAAAAAACTGAACAGAAAAATATTATTAGAAAATATTTGATATAAAACAAAGATGTCTTAAAAAAGTGGGTGGGTACTATTGTGTCCTACTCAGACACGCATTCTGTGATTAGTTTGTATGTACCAACACATTAGAATTTGCAACGTTGTAAGTCTTGTAAAGTTAGCATGTCGACAAGCTTTACACACACACACACACACACACGCACACACACACACACGCACACACACACACACACACACACACACACAGCCCTAACAACTCCAGATCCCCAGGATTTATGTCAAAGAAGAACAAAGCAAATTTATGCACCAAAGGAGAACAAGGGACTCAGCGAAAGAAGCGAAGGGAGTTGCTCTATTTCACTTAAACAAATAGGCCCAGATCAGTACAACTGGCCTTAACATGGTAATTACCCTTATACTAATTCCCCAGATCTAATCTAAATCCACTTCCATTTATACTACACCAAACCCTGATTCAGCAACATCACACTGTGATGTATAGGCACAGATCGGTGATTAACATAAATATGCTATGGCACACAGAGAACTGGCAATTAAACTCATCTCGAGTAAATCCGCTAATCTTTACAAATTCATATGATTCATTAATGCAACATGTCTAATTCATCATAATTTAGTAATAGTGTGATTTAGCTAATGCACAACAATGCACCATACTGTAGCAGTGTGAGATAAATCCGCAGAAAGAACGCAGGGCCAACTCCCCATCTGCTGCTTTGTGTACAGAAAGCAGCATTACACAGGCTCAGAACAACCCAACGTAAACCAACAGCCAGCATCAGCACTGCAATTATCAACATTGATCCAATTTAAACCGATCTGAGCTCATCTGTGCTATTAAAGTAATCTAAAATCAGCCTCCAAAATCATACTTGTGTAAATGATCTTTAGTCAACCTTCCAATTAAAACTTGAAAGTCAAACTCTGTCATTTTTGTTTATGTTGTGCTGGCCCATATGACACTGAGATCACATCCTATCCAAATACGATATTTAAGGCAACAAGCAATGAATCATTCTACGGAACGCTCAAAAACGGTTTTAAAAAAGCGCAGCGCAGAACACAGAAGGCTTAAGACGCGCTTCAGAGATGTGACGCAGTAACAAAAACAACAGATATTGCCATGCAACTAAAGAGCAGCGCTGCATGTAGTTGAAATTATATTAACTTAATGTGGCATGTTAAAGTCCCCATGAAATCAGAATTATTTGAAAAAAATATGTTTTTGACTTTTAGTATGAATTTGAACCTGAGGATATATCTCCAGTTACGATCACTGGGGAAGGTACCGTGAAGATAATAACAAGTGACTAGCCAGCCATAAGCCAAGACTGGTGGCTGTGGTTTGTTTCTGATTGAATGCAGGTTAGAGAGAGAAGTTTCAGGAAATGTTTTCAAATATCCCAGGTCTTATCGGGACATGATGCAGATGTTATTACAGACAAAAAGCCTGCAAGGATGGAAAATTGCAATACAGTATATCAAATTATGTGATGCCATATGATAGCTATCAATGTGTCTGCAGTGCTTCTGAGTAGCACTTATGGTTCCTGACATGCCTTGATTGGTGTGAATGTAATAAGCGTTTCGTCTAATGTTGTTTTAAGTGTATTCCCTGCTGAAAAGACCACCATCTATATCCATGCTCATTCAGACTGGTTTGGTGCAGGTCTAACTTAGACACAACATCAATAAAGCAGGAAAATCTAGTAGTACTTACAGCCCACCATCATCATGGCCACAGAGAAGATCTTCTCCCCATCTGTAGTTGGAGCAATGTTTCCAAACCCAATAGTGGTGAGACTTGTCATGGTGAAATAGAGAGAAGATATGTAGAGCGTGTGTTTACTGGGACCACCCTCCCATTGGCCAGATCCACTGGCATTGTACCGGTATGGCATGCCAATGCTGATGGCTAACTGGTAAAGCCAGCTGTCCATCTTGATGCTGTTGGTGGCCTCGTCGATGACCTCATAATCACCAATGCTGTACCAGATGCAGGCCAGCCAATGTGCCACCAGACCAAACACACAGACCAGTAAAACTAACACAGCAGCACCGTATTCCAGATAGTGGTCCAGTTTGCGTGCCACTCGACCCAGACGGAGCAAACGCACCACTTTCAGGGAGCTGAACAGGCTGCTTAGACCCTGGTGAAGAAAATGATAGTAAGAGAATGTTAAAATTTGACCTATTGGTTCATGCATGTCTTTTTAGGCCAAGCATGTTGGCTATTCATAAAATGCTCTTGAAAGGCATACTGTAGTTAAGACTGTATTGTGACTTCAAAACTGAATTTCAAGGCATGAAGACCCCATGAAGCTATGTTCCCAACATGAATAATTCTACATGGATCTGTGTCATATACCTCCACAGACCTGCTCCCTCAGGCCACTTTGATCTGACACCTTTCATGTCAAAGGAGGAAGAAAAGATGGGAGGTTCCCTATGGTTCCTTGACTGCACAATGAAGATGAATCCAACAGTAGATCTCCTTAATGAAGAAGACCACTTCATTGATAATTCCTTCATTGATAATTTCTTGGCAAAAGAACAATTAATTGTTTGGTTTTACAGTATGTTGTCAAGTCTGAATAATTAAAGAGTGGAATAAATATAATATTTTGTTGGCTCTGAAAGCAAACAACAGTAGAAGACGCTTTTACGCAGGCACACCCACACGCGCCCTCATATCGCTTAAAACAAAAGCTTAAACATTGCTTGTCAACTTGAGCCCAATGCAGATTATAGGTCTATAACAAATGTGTGTTTATTAGAGTGAGATTGTTTTGTTTAGAGGTTTCTTAACATACACAAATAGACCACAGAATATGCACACTTCTATACGGCATTGTTTGAGGGGGCGGATCTGTGAAGTTCTGTAGAATGAATTTAAATAGTAAAGCTTGTTAAATACAGCTGAGAGTACTATGCCCTTACATGACACTTAAAGGTCTAGAGTGGGATTTATAGCTGCCACTAGCGGTGAGTTTGAGAATTGCAACCAATCTCTCAGTCCAAACACGACGGTGGCCACCACTGTACAAAAAGACGTCATCTCTTTAGAAAGACTGTAGAAAGAGCGATGTCTTATTTATTGCATGAAATAAAGGGTCTGTGGATTTTAAGTATAAAAAGAGGGATAAAAAAGTCAGGCAGGACCTGCGTTAATATTATAAAGACTTTCCAGCAGAGACGCGTTAGGACCCGCGGTACTAAGGCTTTTAGCAGAGAAACTCATAGATATCTCTGGAGATACTTTCCATCAGAGAAACGTTGGAGAGAAAGATCATCTAAAAATCACCCCCGAGGAGGTTGCTTTGATTCGGACCAGAATGTGAGTAAAATTGTTTTTTCTGTTTGCTAGAACCAAGATGTGTTGTTGTAATATTAGCTGTGTAACGGAGCAGTTTTGAGCGTCATTGTTTATCTGAACCCAGTGTGCTGCTTGTATATACTCGTGTTGTCTTCACTTATTTTATTCATTTGCAATATTATTTGCGTGGTCTAAACTATGATAAAGCTAAGCATTTCATGCTTGCATTGCACAGCACGTTTGAGGGCAGAGCTAGCTAACAGTAAATAGCAACGCTGTTAAAGGAATTTGATCTGACAGCAAGATAGCAGTTAGGAGTACGTTAGTAGACGTTTTCAGGGACAACCGGACTATGTACCGCAGGTTAGAGGGAGAGGAAATGCGCTTTGTAGAGTTGTTTGTTCGTTTAGGACTACTGTACAAAACATGGCGGCGAATTCAATATATGTAGGCCCGATAGAAATAGCTTATTCTAAGGTAATACAAACATAACGGTTCATTACGTAAGGTCTTTATACACCTTTGAAGAAATAGTTTTGTATATTATATTGCATTTCTGTCAATTGATCCTCCTAAAAATCCCACATTGCTCCTTTAAGTTCACGCTAGCAACATTTTATTTTCTAGAAATGCTGATGCATGGTAGACTGCAGTATCCAAATTTGATATGCAATTTTGATCATGAGCACTGGTCTGCACTTCTGTTGGCAATCGTCATAGCACATCACTGCTGATTTGCATGACCTTTTGCTTATGTACCTTTAAGTAGCCAGCTCCTACTGAAACAAATGACATCAGGCAGCTTTGTTTCTGTGAAAAGGTTTCAGTGTGAACATCATTTCATTGGTAGCCAAAACCATTTTGGTTGCATTAAAATACAGTATGTCCACCACTTATCCAAATTTTCAATGAAAATTCTTTCATCATTTACTCACTCTCATGTCATTGCAAATCTGTATAATTATCTGTATAAACCTGTAAAATATTTTTTAAAGAATGTATAACCAAACAACATTGACCTCTATTGCATTGCGTGGACACAAAACCACTAAGACATTTCTCAAAATATTTTCTTTCCTATACAGGTTTTGAACGACAAGAGGATGAGTAAATGAGGGCACAATTTTTGTTTTGTGTGGCCTATTTCTAGGTTCAAGATCGGTACATGGTAAACATGGTTAAACAAGTACATGTAAAACAGGACTGTAAAATAAAGTGCAACTTGCATTTATCTGTTTCTGTTTGAAAACGCCGGACTAATGCAACTTCTTTGTATCACCCCAAATGTTTCATAGCCAAAAAAACAAAAAAGAATACAAGGTTCTTTTTGAGCTTCTGGGGGACAGCTTGAGGACCAAATGGAACGATGCGTTCTGTTCACACACTTGATAGAATTCACTTTGTAAGCAGTCAGAGTGAAAATGAGGGACTGAGATGTAAGTACAGTATACCTAATTGTTGCATCCTCAACTGCTTTGGAAGCAGACTGTAAGACCGGCGCTGTTTATAAATAGTGACCGTGATACCTCGCAGGTTTAATTAGCATTTCCTCCACCGCCGATTTCTGCCTTTTTGTTCCAGCTGTCATGTAGTCAAAAGGCTAATTTCTCAAACATGCTTTATGTTCCTGAAAGGAGCAATTTTGCCTAGACACTGACATGGAGGAAGCAAGGTAAAAATAGATGCGTTCTTCAGTGTTATTGCATGAGAACATAAGGCTCTTATTACACTAGCGAAGAGCTGATGCTAATTTTGTGCATACGCAACTCTCCAGGCAGCGCGGCTGTTAATGGATATCCAAGTAATTTGTCATTTTAGGGGCCTAATTTGCATGTGTGCTTATTTAGCATTTAGCAAACCGTTATCTTGTTTGTGAGGAAGGGGTCGCTTGGCTATATCAATGGGTAGCGATGAAATTTCCCCGACTAGCTCATGTAAACATTAGAAGGTTATGTGTGCTCATCAATGTTCGGTTAGATGTGACAACCCCAGTGTTGAGTCATGAGATAATGGAAGACGAATATTAACTGCTATTCATGAAAAACGCCATAGATATTTGCATGTCAGGGCACGGGGAACCTTGTGCTGTTTAATTTGAATTGAGTCACATCTAAAATCACTTTAGATAAACAAACACACTAAAGGGTGCAGCATTCCAGACAACATTAGCATAAATGAGAGAGCCATCAGGGCATGTTTTCAACACTGAATAGGGGAGAGGTTAACTGAACTGTTGTGCAAATAAAAATGGGGCAGAGAGGCTATAACAACCGAAGAAAAAAGGGCCACTTCAGGCCAGGGCCAGTTAGAAAGCGAGTTAACTCACAGGCAACACTGAGTCCTCTGCACGTGTGCCGTTTCGTGGAGAGTGGGCCGCAGATGGCAAGTGGCCCACTGCAGAAGAGTCTGCGATGGGATCCTAAATCAGAAAGACAAAAGCAGACGATTCACATCAAAACATCTTATGAGCTGCACTTGCGCATACATATAATAATCCCTGAGCTGGACATTAGCATAGACCTGTTAACAGAAATAACATCAAGGGCCAGATTTACTAACAACTTGTGGCAGCGCAAATGCCTTTTTTGGCCTAAAAAAATTACTGTCGGTATTTACTGAAGACAGGCAGTGAAAATTAGCCCTGGAAAGGCGTGGACACAGATGTTTTTGCGACTGACCTTATTGTAGGCTACATGCAATTGTAGGAGTTTCGTCTTCATACGCAAACTTTTTTTTGATTTACTAAGGTTTGCGCTTGTCATTGTACTGGTATTTGCGGCTTTATTTAACGCACGTCTTAAACCCTGCACTAGTGGTGCGCGGATGAGCTCTAACGTCACCCGAATCCGCTTTTAAAAACAAATCACCCATTTGTCCATCTGAGCTGCTCAGATGGAGAGATGGGGATCTGTGGCGGGTGTCAGTTTGCGTTCCGTTATTAGTAGATTCATGAGCAAAACCTCTTCGAGAAGCTTATTTTGCTGTTGAGCATACAGCTTCCACATTGTTTTTGGTTGCTTTTTGGACCGTTTATAGTGTGCGTTACAGACACACCGGTCAACACTCCCGTTTTTCCCGGCATCTGTAGTAAACCCCGAGAACGCGGAGACCGATCAATCACAAGCAAACAGACGGGGACTCCCCTTGAAGGCGACTGCGAATGGACGCAAGGAACACTTAGGTCACCCAGATTCTGTAACCCAAATGTTGACAGGTAATACCTGTCAGGTATGGTTAAAAACAGATAAACAGCCATTGCACTTTATTTAACCTGAAAAGAGGATTCATTCATTAAGTGCAGGGGAGAGTGACAGCGTGATGCCATTCCCCTCACAAGTTCACAGTTTGGCGAGAGACTGTACAGTGCCTGGTGAAAATTAGGTTTTTAACACGTTTACATTTTCGATAGTGTTGATTTTTCATCATTAAAATTTTATCTTATCTGCCCGCGACCTATCCGCAATTCATTACAATGTTAAAGGCGGGGTAACCGATTTCCGAATTACGCTTTAGACAACTGAGTCGGCCCGAGTACCAAAACAACCTTGTAGCCAATCAGCAGTAAGGTGCATAGAGCACAGGACGGACATTAGCCGAGCCGAGCGCTGACGAAAGCGAAAGATGGCAGTAGGGGTGTGTTTGTTTTGGTGATTTGAACATCAACAACGGCTAAGAGAAATCGGACACCCCGCCTTTAATTTTATATCAATTGATCCCCCCAACCCGCAGATTATCAGCATCACTACCCTGCGCTAATTTGCGCAACTTTTAGTAGAATGCGTTGGTCATTATGGGAATGAGATATTGTGCCTGTGTTTTTAATGTGCGCCTTTTAGTAAATCACCCACAGAAATTCCCACACCCATCGGCGCTTTTTTGAAATTGCGCTATTGCGCTATTTTGCCTTGTTTAGTAAATCTGTCCCCAAGTGTCAACAGAACATGCTATAATAAAAAAAGTCTTTATAACAATCAAGAAATATTTTTTTACTCACAATCCATTATTTAGTACATATCTGTAGGTAAAGGGGAACAATATGTAAAGTTTGGGGAATAAAGGGGTAAGAGTAGGGAAAATTGTAAATAATATATATGAGGGAACTGCATGCCATATAAACATCCAAATCAAACCACTCTCGAACTACTTCATTATAGTTTCAAAAGATCAACATTGATTTAAAACATTTTACAGATTAAAACTCTTCAAAATAACGCATAGTGACCAACAATCCTATAATCAATCAAATAAAAATGAATCCTAAAGACAGACAGTCTGCGTGCTTCATTCGTGCTGTTTTGCTTGTGCAAAAACTGAACACAAAATTTCCCCTTATTTCATGTTTGCTATGATAATAAAATAAGAACCCATACTTAATTAATATCCACAGTAGCTTATTTATCGGTACATTGTGATTACAAAAATGTAGTGTATGTTCACGCTAAGATTGTTGTATAGCATACTGCAGGTTATGCATACACGTTATATTAAAATAGTTACCTCTTAGTTTTAAAATACTTACAGTATAAATATTTTTTGAATTTCCTGGCTTCTTTATTCCCCAAACTTTGCATATTGTTCCCCTTTACCTGCAAATATGTACTGTAGAGGTTCATAATTGTTACAATAGTTACTCTGTAAATTCTATTTAATTATCGGTATATTGCGGGCCGTAATCTAAAGCGGTACCGTTTTTTATTTGTTAATCAATGTTTTTGTCTTAAAAAACACTTAAAACTTACTTGAGAAGAAAAATTGTTTTCAAAATATCTTTTTGAAGAGCACATGTAGAGTTTAATGGGAGAACCAATGCCGTTTGGTTTCACTGTTTTCAAACCTCGTATGACAACACATTCTCACTCCTTGATGTTCGGGCAGCGCCCTTTGGCATCGTTTTTTCGACATGCGAGGTAATAACAGTTTATTTATTATATATTAAAAAATACAAGATGCAAGCAGTCACAGTGTCGTTCAAAAAATACAAGTAAGTGTACCAAAGTGAAATGATCGATTAGTGTGAGGAACAGATGCTGACCGAACGTCAATATGTGACGAGTCGGGAGTGAGAACGAGTTGCGTATGACAAGTGGATACTGAATGCTTTTGTTGTACTGGAAACAGCAAAAAACTTCAAAACTTAACATAACATAAGGACACGGTAAATGCGTAAATGGTGATGCTTTTTGGTGAAGGAAAATAAACATTTATTTAGTTTTAACACAAGTCAAGCGACCAGAATAATCAATAGACAGAAGCATATGGATTACTGGGGATTCATAGACAATCGGGATCCAGCATACACCTGAAAGCTACATGTCAATTCTTTTATAAATAGCTGCCTTGGATTTAACACAAACTTTACAGCATTTTAATATGTGCTGCCTTATTCTTACATGTTGGTAACAAGAACTGGAGTTCATTAAATTGCCCTTTTTTACAATGTACAGTAAATAGTGTTTAATAGATCACCTGCGGTGCCATCTTTAAAACAGGACTTACTGGTGGTCTAACACATTGCCACTAGCTCTAACACCTTTCAGTTCAACACGTGCCTTATTGCGGATGTGATTTATGTCAGGTTTGGGAGAGAAACAATTCACTGGTGGCCAACTGAGAAAGCAGGCTATGACATTTCAACAGTGGGGGTCCCAGTGGCAATAGCTTTAATAAAAACTGGTACTGTATATATAGTACAGATTTGTGCTTAAATATAGAGGAAAACATGAAATGCTTGACTCAGCTTTTCTTCTGTCCTGCGTGTAAACTCTTTTATGACTCTGACTCTCTGATGATGTGATTTGTATCAATCTAATCTTTTGTTCCACTTTCAAAAACCCTGTTCCAATTTCACTTTCCTTTTTCACAGTGAGCACTTTGTCTTCCATTCTCATAAATGTAATAATTCTCTTGATCTTCATTCTTTTTAAGCGGTGTTTGTTTCCATGGTGCCCATTCAAACTTTTTTTAATGCATGGCTAACGTTCTTTTTTTTTCAGTTTAATGGAGGCTGATATTAGAAATAATTTAACTTCCGGTCTGTGTTTGGTTTTTAATTCATACTATTAACAATTAATTGTATTAGATTAAATTAAAACATTGCTGAAACCATCTATTAACATCATCTTCTAGAGATTAGACACAGATAGACAAATGTTTATTTGCTTTTAAACTTGTGTATTTCTTTACACTCCACTTATGTCTATATATTATGTTAAACGAAAAACCTACAAGCTTTTGAACATGTCCAAAATGATTACATTACATTTATTCATTTGGCAGACGCTTTTATCCAAAGCGACTTACAAGTAGGAGAGCATATGAACATTTTGTCAACACGCTAAACAGTACCGTTAGTTTACAAGGCCATGCTACTAGGAGGATTAAAGCTGGAGTAAGCAAAGGAGAGAATGAACAACAAGATTTTTTTTAGACACAAGACATAGACAGTTATTGGTTAGTCAAATAGATGCAGAACAGGTGTGTTTTGAGCTGTTTTTTGAAAGAAAAATGTTGCTGGTATCATCAGAGAATTACCATCAAAACACAAAGAATACCGTAGTCTCTTTTGTTCATCTCGCCTCTCTTTAAACCACACATCAAAAATCGGAGACCCCAGCTGAACTCTGTACATGCATTTTCAACATGTTTCTCTCTCAACCACATATTACGCACATCCAGGCTGATACAGATGAGCTCGCACAGTCTCAAAACAACAGAAAGTATGCTTGAGATACAGGAACACGGCAGATTTGGGGTATTATTGTCTTCCAATAAGGCAAAAAATTAATGCATTCTGACAACAGCACGACAGTGGGAGATGATAACCGTTGCCGGGGAAACCGTGAACTGATGGGGACGGGTAAGAAACCGAAAAGCCTTTCCATTGGATAAATATCTCATACCATATATATGCATACTAAGATTACTACTGTAAAGAAGGTCAATCATATTTCTCTCAGAATGTTAAATGCAGCCCAACAGAACCTGAAGTCATGAAGTCAAATGCGCCCATTTAAAGTTTTTGGGGATTAGCACTTTTCTCTCAGCTTTTCATATTAGCTGCACCGTTGCCTTAAGACAAATAAAATACTCCAAGTACACAAAAGCAGAAAACAGCTTTAAAGGGGTCATATGACAGGGCTAAACGAATATTATGGTTTGTTTTAGATGTAATGTAATGTGTATACACGATTTAAGGTTCAAAAACACTGTATTTTCCACATACCGTGCATGTTTGTATCTCTTCTTTGCCCCGCCTCTCTGAAACACGCAGATTTTTTACAAAGCTCATCGCTCTGAAAAGCGAGGTGTGCTATGATTGGCCAGTTAACCAGTGCGTAGTGATTGGTCGAATACTGCAAGTGTGTGACAGAAATGTAACGCCTCTTACCATATTTGGAACATCAGGTTCCAAAGCAATTGTGCTGACAGGTACACCAATCTTGCTTCCGTATACATTTGGGCGGTTTTAGTCAAATCATACCACGAACTGACGTAGATTTGTGGGGGTGTGGTTACACGAGGCGTTTCAGGCAGGTCTGGGTGAGCATTCGCTTTTAGATAGAATGCATCTTTTGTTCCCACACTTTCATTTGTGCAATTTTACGTGTCTAATACATGCATGGGCAACTTATAACACACCAAAGACACAGAAAAGCACGTATTCGCGCCATATAAGCCCTTTAAGAAGTCTGGCAATGCTTTACACTCAAAACACAGGTGTAAGAGTTTATCTGAGCACCGGCACACTGTTATTTCTTTTAGGAGCACGTATCATTCAAGTAGAGAATCTCTAAGCAGCCACATAAAAGAAAAAATTATCTCGTTTGGCAGATGCTGCCCCCGGTGGCCACAATACACCACAGCAGCTCCATGCAATGCCAGTCATCAGAGGGTCTCTTGTTCTTCAGCTCAAAGAAACTCCATCCCAGCCTCTGCTTTAAACATAGATCTACACAGACCACTGCAATTCCACCAGCCCACTTATCATCAAACTGTCTAGCTGGGTTGGAATCATTTAAGCTAATGCCCAGCGCTGTGCAAGCAACTGATTCGGAAAGTGATGGCAATAATTAATATAGTTTTCAGGTCACAGTTACAGCCAGTGGATCTGATTCAGTAATGGATGGGGCTGGGTGAGAGTTGATAGGTCTAAATTTCTCTTTTTCCACTGCGTTGCAGATACACACAAAGTCGAGCACACACACAAAAGATAAAGGAATGCGAGCCGCATTTCTGTCCTCATAGAAATCTATGCTGGAGAAGTCCTGCACAAACTGTAATTACCACAAACACGATTCAGAGATGAATAATCACCTTTAGCAACATGGAGGAGGATTCATTATAATGCAAAGGCTGGGCAGAGAAAATTTAATTGGAATACTGCATAAACATAACTTCAGTGGTAATAAAAGCAAAGAAGAAGGTTTATTAAATTTTGCTTTTTCATCGGGGTCTTTTGAGATCAATCAGATGTGTTACATCTGATCGAATGGATTGTGAAACAATTACCACTCAAAAGATTTTTGCTAAGCATTAATTTGAATGAAAAACATAATGTGGAAAGTAAATGATGTCGGGAGGAAACCTTGCAATATTTCTTTAATTATACTTTCACAAGTATATAGTGTCTCCCTATCCCCACCATTTTATTTGCTATGTCTCTAAGCAACGTTGTGCTTACCTCATCCACGTTTTCAAAGGCGTTGATGATGTCATAGGGCAGGCAAGAAAGCAGGTCTATGACAAACCAGGTCTTCAAGTAGTTCATACGTATGAGCTTTGGGTCAGATATAACCTCCCCTCCAGGACCCACAAAAGTGGTATGAAAGTTCAACACAATATCCACAAGGAAGATGACGTCCACCACGCTGTCCAGAACCAACCACACCAGGTTGTTTTGTTTGGTCTTAAAGGAGACATTGTAGGGAACCATGATGGCCGTGTAGAAGGTGAGGATGAGAATGACCCAGTCCCATGTGGTCTTAAAGGTGCAGTAGTGCAGGATGATGTGAGGTGGAGTTTTAGGAGCCTCTTGCTTGTATTGAGGAAGAATGTCGGAGCCTAGCTGAAGAGCCTTGGAAACAGAAAAAGTTTAAGAGGTTGAAAGCTTGAATCTCAACTAATAACGTTTTATAATGAATATTAATGAATTCATAAAATTGCATCTGTTTGATTTTATTTTATTTTTTGTGAAAGATTGGTTGCAGTTTATTTGAAACATTGAAAGAATGTAGAGTGTTCATATCAAATAATTTCAGGTAATTTTCTGCCATTGTTTTCTACAAAAAACAACTAGTAGCATTTACTTAATTTTTGTTGTGTAAATTTTCACACAGTTTTTTTTTTATTAAATTTTGCTTAAATAAACTGTGTGCAAACATTGACAAACAATTTTTAATAAAAGAAAACTGTGCAAAAAATATGCAAATTAACACAAAAATGTAAATCGTACATTGACAAAAAAAATACTTAGTTTACTTAAAGTTTTCCATAGTAAAACTTAAAAATGTTTGATCTTTCATCTCAGTCCCCCAACTAATTCAGTTATACAGTGATGGTGAAATGGTGATTGTCTGATCAGTTTTTACATTTGTACACTAAAAAAACTTTAAAATTTTGCACATAGTTTTTTAAGTAAATTTTAATTTGAAAAAACTGTGTGCAAATGAACACAAAATTAAGTAAATTCCACTAGTTTTTTTTTGAGTGTACAGATGTAAAAACTGATCAATCTGACAATCACCGTTTTACCATCACTGCATAACTGAATTAGTTGCACATTTTAAGGGGACTGAGATGAAAGATGAGGGGCTAAAAATTCATGCTGACCCAAGCTGGTCTTTCCCTTCACCAAAATCATGCACTGTAAGCATACGCATCATGAATTAAGACACCGTTAATGTTGTAAAGGCACCATGAGAAATAATACACCAAAGACTTAAAGAGACATAGAGCTTACATCAGCAGTCATTGGGCAGCTAAGTTAACGATAATAAAAATGAAGTCAGACTAATTATTTCTGCTATGTGGGATGGAGTAAGAGAAGACAACTGACCTCTTTTGTGTGTAAATATGCGTGAGTGGGTCAAGCCTATAGTCTATGTGAGCAAAATAGCTTTATAAATATTTATAAACAATTGAATGTCCATTTTATAACAATGCCCTAAACAATTTCAACAGTTTTGGTGTTCCTCACAAAGAATCATAAATTGAAAGGCACACAGTGCATGTATTTTATTTTAAATCTAACAATGCCAACAGGTTTGTATGACGTTCAGGTGTACTATACCTTTAAGGTTAGGGGATAGAAAACATGATTAACCTGCTACAAGACCTTCTCACGAAAAAAAAAACAATCTGGTGTAGATAAGATGCTCACCTCTGCCAATCGTGAGTGCTTGTGGCTGACCTCGGTCTTGTTCACAGGTGCCAGCTGCTGCAGTGTACTCCGGCTATTTGTCAATGCCCTGGTTAGCCTGGCAAACTTGGTCCATCCTGCAAAATGGAAAGAAAAACAATAATGTATTAGGAACTAGGCCCTCTTCTTGGTCCCCTCTTTTTCATTTTTCTTCAAATGATCTCAAACTCACTTTTCTATATTGTAACTAGCAGGGCTCCAAAACCTTATTGATTTCCACTGAGGGAAGTTCAACTACATTCTCTGCTAAAGCCATTCGAAAGTGAACACTGAAGAACATTTTCTCCTGAATCTCCCTTTTTTTGTCCCAAAGGTTCCATTGCAAAAACATCCCATTTCCCTTCTTCGACATCCTATGAATGCGTTAAGTCTAATGTTTCCTCTTCTGTTCACTGTTCCTTGCAAAAACAGATACTGTTGGGGCTGTTCATAAAGGCATAATGTTTCTATATGACTTTATAACGAAATGCATTATGACATGTGGGAGACATGAAGAGAACAGAAGTTGCGTCCAGCGAGGAGCATCGTTTGAAGTCACTGCGTCTCATTAATGTTTAACTGGTGTGAAGTTTCTCCTTTGAGCTCAATGCCCCAAAGTCAGTTGGGTCACTTGAGTCCTACTCGGGATACTGTCTGATCTAAATGAAGATCTTCATCAAACAACTACTCAAAAATGTAGGTTTATCATTAAAACAATGTACACATGGTACAGAAAAACGTGTAAGTTTCCTCACCATCCCACCCATCATTTATTCACCTTTATGTTGTTCAAAACCTATATGACTCTATAGGTGGAACACAAAAGCAGATATTTTGAGATGTCTCTGTGGTTTTGTGTCCATACAATGGAAGTCAATGGGGGACAATGTTGTTCGGTGACCAACGTTCTTCAAAATATCTTCTTTTGTGTTCTGCAGAAGTCATACAGGTTTGCCACAACTTGAGGGTGAGTAATCCATTACAGAATTTTCATTTTTTGGTGAACTATCCTTTTAATTAGACTAACCATACTCTTAACCTCACCCTACTCATAATTTCTTCATGAAACAGAACATACTTTTCATTTTGCTTTCATGAAAGACAGCATTTTTTTAAAGGTTTGCTTTGTGGGAAAAGAGGATAAAACGCCCATTAAAGTCACATCACATGAATGTTCAGACACAACAGTACAGGACCCAAGAAAGTCTGAGATCACTTGGCCTCTCTCCGTTACAACAGGCACACAGAGAGAAAGTCTTTCTGCACGGCCACATGAACAATGAACTCAGTGAATGTATAAGTAGGGGAAGTCAGCCGTGTGCACTTATTCGTAGGCTGAATAAAAAAATAGCACTCTGGTCTGTTCATGCCTTTTCAGCATTTTATATCACAAAGAACAAACAAGCCACATTTAAGTTAAGGACTTGACGTGTAGCAGGCATATGTACTGGAATACAACAACAAGACTTATAGTGTAAATTGAATCCTAAAAGACAAGAAAAGATTTTGGATGCGCATGACTCCTGAGGCTTCCTCCAGATACAGCCGCCCCATAGGGCGAAAACAGTGCTAGGTAGCCAGCACTGAGCGGCCATGAGGTAAAGCTCCAGAGAGGTCTCTGTTTGGCCATCACACAGCCTCAGAGCGAAGTCTCAGACCAAAGCTACAATGGAACATATGTTTTCCCAAACGCACCGCATCTGGCGAAAGATTACCAAACAGCACTGCAGTGTCTGCCCACATTAACACAAAACTAAAGCTCTGTTAAAAAACCTAGCATACAGAAGAAGAGTTTTAATTCAATTTAAAAATATTTATATACACATTTAAAAATAAAGGTGCTTAAAAGTTTCTTCACAGCGATGCCATAGAAGAACCATTTTTGGTTCCACAAAGAACCATGCAGTCAAAGGTTCTTTAAAGAACTATCTCTTTCTTACCTTTTTATAATCTGAAGAACTTTGTTCACCACAAAGAACCTTTTGTGTAACAGAAAGGTTCTTCAGATGTTAAAGGTTCTTTATGGAACCAAAAGGTTCTTCTATGGCATCGAAGAACCTCTTAAAGCACCTTTTATCCATTGTTGCAAAGCAGCTTTACATAAGTGCAGCCGCAGAAAAAATATAGATGACTTTTGTTTTGCATTTCAGCATATAGAGTATTGTGGCAATTCCAGTCCAATTTTTAGGAATGATATAAAGTCACCCAAGTCGCTGGATTATTTACAACATTACAAGATGTTGGCTACGTAGAGCATTCCATAAAACAACTGGTTATAGAACATAGCCCTAAGTTACAATGAAACACCAAATAGGGCGAATGAGTGTCTGCAAGGTCTGCAAGAGTGCAATGTCTGTATAAAAGAAAATACAGAAGACAACAAAGAACTGCGAATACAAAAGATCTACAGCACTGAACTTCCAGGATGTAACGGAGCATAAACACAGATTCCTCTTTCCCGTTGAGGGAAGTTTTTTTGCTAACCACGTTCCCATTGGGACTTCTGCTAGTTAGCTCTCAATTTATCTTGGTGTCAGTGCTGAGGAGCTAAAGGATGTTTGCCGGAATGAGCATCTTTTCCAGGTAACTATCAGATGCTTAGAGAAAGATCTGGAAGGATCTCAACGGGTTTCACTGTTGCCATGGCGCCCATCTTCATTCTTCATTTTGCTTTTCTAGTTGCTATTATCAGAAGTTTGTGCCCCTCTGGGTAAGTCACCATCAATGAAATCACTGCGATTTCATCGTGATTGTGGTAAGAAACCATCTCTGAGAGAGAGGATACATTCTCACCTGGTTTAAAAAAATATTCATAGATAATTTAAACTCTGGAGACACAAACAAACACCCCTACAGGACTGGGAATACTGATGTCTTGTGTTGAATTCTTGATACACAGATGCTTTGCATATTTCATGGATGGGCAAAATCTATTCCAATAGGATTTCTTTGCCTTTTGGGAGCAACTTACATGGAAACCTGCATGACTACACACACACACTTCTGCCTAAATCTCTTTTTCCACCAGAGGTATAGGGTCACAAGGACCGAAGCTCTATGGAAGAGCATTATTATACAACTAATTACAAAAAGCTCCAGTCATGTAAATAAAACAGAAATATCAAATAGTGTTTTGTATAAAGTGTTATGAAGCCGTACCATAGCTTTATGTGAGAAACAGATCAAAATGTACTTTATTATTTAGTGATAAACTCTCCCCTATGTGTTTTGAGCCGAGCTGTGAAATAAGAGTAAAAAGATGTTTGCCCAACTAAGAATATCTAAATATCATAAATGGATCCCTTTTGGCTGGAAGGGTGGAGGAAACTCTCCATTACAAGTTAAAGTAATTCAAATTTTGCATAGATATAGGCTGTTTATTGACTATAATTTACTTTCATTATGGAATCCAAAGCTTAGACCCTCAGCCCCTTTTTATGCACCCTGAAGCATACAGCAATTGACTTGATAAAAAAATAAAAACTCTTTGATTATTTACTCTTGCCATTTCAAACCTTTATGACTTTCTTTCTTCAGCAGAACACAAAATTAGACATTTTGAAGAATGTTGGTAACCAAACAATGGCGGTACCCATTCACTTCTATTGTATGGACACAAAACTAATGCAAGTCAATGGGTAAGGCCATTGTTCGGTTACCAACATGCTTCAAAATATCTCCTTGTTGTGTTGAAAAAAAGTTATACCGGTTTGAAATGTCAAGAGGGTGAGTAAATGATGACAGCATTTTCATTTTTGGGTGAACTATCCCTTCATATTGACTATAGATGTGCCCTACCTACAACTTTTCGGTGCATGTAAGGTCAATATAATAAAGTTAAGGGTTAAACATCATCAATCATTATATCAGTATCTACAGTATTGCATACCCATGATGCACCTCATTGATAGAAACAGTCAATTACTGTCAGCTGATGCTTTTAATACCAAACCGACTCTCATTTGTTATTTGACATGAGCTATTCATGAAGCAATATTTAACCCACACCTGGTGTGTGACGTTTAACAAATGCCCCTTTAGATTAACAGCTCTCGTATTTACCTAACAAGGCCATGTGCCAGTCTATGCATAATCTGATTGTGGAGTTAATATGTATTAGTACATCAAGGGTCACAAGCAGCATAGATTAACATTTTGATAAGGGCAAATAGTTCTTGATTTACAAAGTGATCACTGTAGATGATTTGAGTGTTTTTGGCTCTGTGTGATGTCATGTATAGTTTATATATTCTATGCAGGTACAGTTGAGGGTCATCTGTGCCGAAGTAGTGTGCATGCAGTCACCTGTGATGCATAATATTTTTTTAACTATTTAAAGAAACGTGCCTGATACATTCAAGTTATTTTGATTACCAGATAAAACAGAAAAACGTCTCGGTTACGGATGTAACCTCGGTTCCCTGATGGAGGGAACGAGACGTTGTGTCGAACCGACAGATGGGGTTCGTCCCTGAGAACCAATCGCTTCCGACTTCTTAGAAAAGGCCAATGAAAATTGGCGAATGAAATTTGCATGCCGGACTCCGCCCCCGGATATCCGGGTATAAAAGGGAGACGGCGTGCCTCATTCATTCACCTTAGTTCTGAGGAGCCTGAGACCTCTCATGACTGCTGCAGAGGACAGCACGTGTTGTGGCAAGGAGGACACAACGTCTAAGGTTACATCCGTAACCGAGACGTTCCCTTTCTGTCGGTCTCTCGATGTTGTGTCGAACCGACAGATGGGGTTCCTATGGAAAACGCCATAACACTGTGCCCTGACACAATCTCTAGCGAAGCGGTGGTGACTGGCCTGGGCGTGTCAGCCGTGAGCGCTACCGCAAAATTGTAACCTACCAGTGGGTAGGTAGGGGGTCCCAGAGCTTTCTTGAAAGGTGGGAAGGCCCCTGCCTTCGGCCTCAAAGGAGGCGGCCTTGTTTCTCTAACAGCGAGAAGCCGCCCGGTACCGTAAGGCCACTGGGTAAGCGCTACTTCCTCAAGTGGGGGATGCGCTACAGAGACCACTTCCTACCGCAGGGAGGAGTCTAGTGGAGATACCAACATGGTCTCACCGATAGGGGAGAGCTCATGGGAAGAAAGTGCGGACTGAAGGAGTTAACCGCGAGGTGGAGGTCCACCTAGGGAGGTCATGGGTTACCAAGGTGGCAAGCAGCATGAGGATACATCAGACGGAACCGCCCTACTGGGGGGTTGCAACATCTGGTAGCACTAGGTCCGGTTAGAGCTATGTTGCGAATAACTCCAGAGATACCCGGCCTAAGGGGCAGGGCTGCTCTGCCCAGCCCGCCTGCAGGAGGTGCTTGCTAGTGATGGATGGAGTGCCTGTTCTTCACCCAGTGGGGGAAGAAGGGAGGCTAGTTAGTGCGCTGACCCCCTTAGGAAAAAGGGGGGAAGGTACTGTCATAGGCGTACACCCTACCGGCCGCCAGTCTTGCCTGATGCCTGCAAGACTCGAGCCGATACCGGTTTTACGCGGAGGCTGTAGGACCTCGCGAAGGTGATGGGTGTAGCCCAACCCGCAGCTCTGCAGATGTCTGCCAGAGAGGCGCCTCGAGCCAGTGCCCATGAGGAGGCTGTACTCCGTGTGGAGAGAGCTCTCACCCAGTGGGCGTAGGCGATCTTAGGACAGGTATGCCACAGTGACGGCATCCATGATCCAGTGCACCAATCTCTGTTTGAGACAGCCCTCCCTGCTGATCTCTGAAACAGACAAAGAGCTGCTCAGAGCTACTGTGGCTCTGCATGCGGTCCAAGCAGAGGCACAATGCACATACTGGACACAACACGGATGAGGTTGGGTCTTCCTCCCCGGTGGGGAGCGCCTGTAAGTTCACCACCTGGTGTAGGGGGAGTGGTGGGAACTTTTGGCACGTAGCCGGGCCGGGTTCTCAGGATAGCGTGAGAATCACCGGGCCCGAGTTCTAGGCAATCTGTGGACACGGAGAATGCTTTTAGGTCCGCTACCCTCTTGAGCGCCATCCGGAGAGCCGTCTTCATCATGAGGTGAGAAAGAGCGGCATCTCCAAGGGGCTCCAGGACCGCATCAAGGTCGCAAGAGGGTACGGAGCGCGAGTGAGGCGGTAGCCTTCCCGCGTCCCATAGGAACCAAATGATCAGGTTGTCCTAGCCTGAGTAGTGGTCTTAACCGCCGCAGGGGGTAGGCCACTCAGGATCTCCTCGTTCCGTCCAGGGGCCAGACATGGAGGTTCCAGAGGTCTGGCCCGTGATGCCATAATGTGCCCTTCCCCTGGGAAAGCAGGTCCTTCGTCAGGGGAATCGGCCAGGGGGGAGCTGTCGTCAAGAGCATTAGCTCCGAGAACCAAGTCCGGTTGGGCCAGTATGGCGCAACTAGTACACTTGATGCTCCTCTTCCCTGACCTTGCACAGGGTCTGTGCAATGAGGCTCACTGGGGGGAAGACGTACTTCTGCTTGTCCCACGGCCAGCTGTGCGCTAGAGCATCCATGCCGAGTGGGGCCTCGGGCGGGGAGTACCTTAGCGGGCAATGGGTGGTGTCCAGGGAGGTGAAGGGGTCTACCTGAGCCCGCCCGTACTGTACCCAATGAGCTGGCTGCGCGGGGGTGGAGTCGCCACTCTCCGCGAGGCGTCAACTGACCAGAGAGCACATCGGCTGTCTGGTTCAGGTCGCCTGGGATATGTGAGGCTCGTAGGGATCTGCTCACCTGCGGACTCCACAGGAGGAGGCGTCGGGCGAGTCGTGTTAGCTGCCGTAAGCAAACGCCACCCTGCCGGTTTAATACGCTATGGCAGCTGTGCTGTCTGACCGGACCAGCACGTGCTTGTTCTGCACGAGAGGTTGTAACCCCTTCAGTGCGGGTAGCACGTCCAACAACTCTAGGCAGTTGATATGCCTGCGCAGGCGGGGGCCCGTCCATCACCCCGACACTGCGTGCCCATTGCACACGGCACCCCAACCCTGCAGGGAGGCGTCTGTCGACCCTGACACGTCTCGACCTGCCTGAGAGGGACCCCCGTCACCATCCGCCTGCTGCCGGTGTGCCACGCTCTCCAGGGAACTCGACTCTGTAACCAGTGTTGGAGCGGTCTCATGTGCATCAACCCGAGGGGTATCACCACCGTCGAGGATGCCATGTGCCCAGGAGCCTCTTCCCGCTGACTGCTTGAAATATTCCAGGCAGTTCAACACTGACTGAGTGCAGTCGCGCTGTAATGGAGACAGAGTTGAGTTCCATACCAAAAAAGAGGATGCTCTGCACAGAGGAGAGCTTGCTCTTTTTCGGTTGACCTGTGGTCCCAATCGATCTAGGTGCCGGAGCACTAGGTCCCTGTATGTACATAACAGATCTCACGAGTGTGTCAAATGAGGGGAGTGAGGGCGGCTTCCACAATCTTCGTGAAGACTCGTGGGGACAGGGACAGACCGAAAGGGAGGACTCTGTACTAATATGCCTGACCCTCGAAAGTGAACCGTAGGAACGGGCGATGACGAGGGAGAACTGAGACATGAGAGTAAGCGTCCTTCAGGTCGATTGCCATGAATCCATCTTGACATCTGATAGATGCCAGGATGCGCTTCTGCGTGAGCATCCTGAACAGCAGCATGAGTAGGTGCCTGTTCAGGGTACGCAGATCTAGCGACCCCCGCTTTTTTTGGGAACGATGAAGTACGGGCTGTAAAACCCGTTGAACATCTTGGCTAGAGGGACGAGCACGATCGCTTACTCACCAGAGGGGTGGCGACCTCGGCCCGAAGCACGGGAGCATCCTTGCCTCTGCTGTAGTTGAGAGGATGCCCCGAAACTTGGGCGGGCGTCTGGGGAGTTGGATCGCGTAGCCGAGATGGACCGTATCCCGTAGTCACCGTGACGGTTTGGGAAGCTCTTGTCAGGCTCCCAGGGACCGAGACAGGGAGGCTAGGGGTACGTTATGCTTCATCGACCTCCCGGGGGTGGTTCGATGGCTGGCAGTGCGGATCTCTCGCCGTGGGGGGGACCCCCGGAGAGGAGACCGGCTCTGCAGTTTTACCTGCCTGGCGATGATGTAGCACAACGCACCATCGAATGAGAGTGCTTAGGCTGATGATTATCCTCGACATTGGGTCTTGCCACAACGTCGAGTTGCCGAACACCGTCGTGTAGAGGGTGAACGCGGCTGTGATAATACCCAGACGATGATGTGGCACAACGCACCATCGATTGAGAGTGCTTAGGCTGCTGATTATCCTCGACATTGGGTCTCGCCGTGACGCAACGTCGAGTTGCCGAACACCGTCGTGTAGAGGGAACCGCCCCGGATCGACCACCAGCAATGGAATGGCTGGGGTCGGGCCCGAAGGTATTCTCTATCTCCCTGGGGTCTTCCCATGAGGGCCGCTTTGGCTTCCGCCGCGGCTGCTGATGGGGTGGTGGTCTCCTCTTCGATGTCTCGAAGAGGACCAGGGCTGCTGGGAATCAGACGGTGCACGGGATCTCGGCGGCCAGAGGGTGGTCGAGTCGCGGCTGGGGAGGACATACTTGATATCCTCTGTCTGCTCCCTAACTCTCGAGCAGACAGAGCATCACATTGGTCGCCCGAGAGCGAGGTCGGTGACGCCGCGGAGTTCCTGCATAAGCGCTGGGTCGGTCTTACCCTCGTGGAGCTCTCTCCTCGCATTGGCCTGCAGGAAGGCCATAGCATGGAGAGAGGGGACAGCTTGGCCCGCAGCAGAGTAAGCTCTTGACACCTCAGATGCCAAAAAGCCTACGTGCTTTGGACGGGAGTCTAGGTCGAGCCCCTGGGGGGCTCAACCTAGATGAAAATGATCTAGCTGCCCCACCATCGAGGGAAGAAAGGGTGATGGAACTAGTTGACGTGTACGCGCCGAAGGGGGCGTTCCAGGTCGTACTAGGTTCCTCATGCACTTCCGGGGGAACACGGCACTGGGAGCGAGTGCGGCTTGGAGCCGCTCTCAAGCCCGATGTACCGTGTATCCAGCCGCGAGTGTTGGGAGAGGCAGTGCGGTGCACCGCAACCCAATGCCAGCGGCCCGGGAAAGCATGGCTGACATTTCGACGTCTGCTTCTTCCTGATCTCGACCCCCCGAGGGAGGGATCTTCAAGGAATCGTCGGAGTCTGATGCCAGTAAGTCACCCTCCGATGCTGTACCAGACATCTCATCATCACGTACCGTGTCCGATACGTGATTGAGGAACAAGACGGTGGGACCGTCTCATGGGGAACAGTCACACGAGCAAGACGAGGTGCGAACGGTCCGCGAGCCAGTGGCTGACGGATTAGCGCTCACAGTAATCCTCATATCACCCTCGCTGCTCGCCGTAGCGGGCGGCAGGGCCGTAGTCCTGCCGTCATGGAACGGGAAGCAGACGAGGTGGTGGCTGAGTCCCGTGGGAACACAGCCACCCGTGACGCAACGTCTGAATCGTCAACTGCCCGCAGTGCAGGCAGGACGTATCCACAACATCTGCCCCAGCGTACTGGAAGCAGACATCGTGTCCGTCCCCCTAATCGATGAGTGTGTTGCACCCAGGAGAACAGCGGGACATGCCACGCTGGAGAAATTTGCTCTTTTAGAGAAAAAACTCGAACACTTCTGGAACCGCCGAGACGCCCAGGGGAAGTCGCTGCAGGAAGGGACAGTCCACTGCACCACGTCGTAGAGCCAGCAGTCTTGTAGTTGCTACTTGAAGCGAAGTCTGTTGATCATGAGCGAAGGCTCTGAAGAACAAAAGGTGAATGAATGAGGCATGCCGTCTCCCTTTTATACCCGGATATCCGGGGGCGGAGTCCGGCATGCAAATTTCATACGCCAATTTTCATTGGCCTTTTCTAAGAAGTCGGAAGCGATTGGTTCTCAGGGACGAACCCCATCTGTCGGTTCGACACAATGTCGAGAGACCGACAGAAAGGGATCTATTGTTACTATAGTAAAACAATGGTTCATTCTCATAAGCAATATTAATATTGAACATGCAGCTATTATAACCATTAGATTTGCATTTTTGTTCTAAGTAGATTTTTTTAATGAGCCATGAAGCTTTAGATCAGTACAAGAGTAACCAAACAGGCTCTATCATTCATTGCATGAAAGACTTCTAGAAAGACTTTGTAGAATTAGAGAAGATTGTATCTCCTCTAGTGCATTTCAGCTCTACGAGTTCATTTGAGAATGAGTCCTCTGTCTTAACCCCATATCTTCTCGTCTATCCATCCGATTGGATATCACCGAGAGTGTGAATGTGAAGTATGTGCACACCCACTGACAGCAACCTCAGCTGGGCACAGGTGCCCAGCCACTAAAGACCAGAAACTGACATCTGGTCTCTAAGGGGACATTCCAAATGTGTGTGTGTGTGTGTGTTTCAAGAGATCCAGTGTGGGATTAATGTCAAAGGACAAGTACTTCAGTTTAGCAGTGCCACAATTTGACAAGAAAAATAGCCACTGGTTAAAAATAGATTTTACAGAAAGAAAGAGAGGGAGTAAATGGAGGGAAAAAATTGGGATATGACAATGGCCATCAATCATGTATACAAAGATACACAAGGAATGCTCCACAGTTTACTCCAGCACAGGCCTTATACAGCAATCCCGAACATAAAGTGACAGCTTGTCGGTCTCATTACACTGACGAGAGCTACTGTGCTAACACACTCTCCACACAACCACACAAACAGGCTCGGTTAAAAATGCATTCCATTGACCTGGTAATGGTCTTTTGTGTTGTGTAAAAACAGCAATTAATATAATTCAATTATTTGTCAAGTATGGTGACCCATACCCGAAATGTGACTCTGCATTTAACCCATCCAGAGAGTAGTGAACACACACACAGCAAGTGGTGAACACACGTACACCCGGAGCAGTGGGCAGCTATCACTGCAGCGCCCGGGGAGCAAGTAGGGGTAAGGTGCCTTGCTCAAGGGCACCTCAGTCGTTACCCGCCGGCCCTGAGGATCTTACCGGCAACCTTCTGGTCACGAGTCTGACTCTCTAACCACGACTGCCTTTTTTAACACTGGCGATATTACTGTGCAGGTCTCATTAAAAAAATATGGAGTTATTGGTGTGTTTTACCAGCCACAGTATTGATTTGTTTCATTTAAAACCAAGTCGTTGTAACAATAGCCACTCTTTCACTTTATCAGATTAATAATAATGCTGAATTAATTGTTAATTGTTTTACATTGCACGTTGTTCTACCCTGTAGCTCAGTAGTTAGAGCATGGCGCTAGCAACGCCAAGGTCATGGGTTCAAATCCCAGGGATTGCACATACTCAAATACAAATGTATAGTTTCATGCAATGTAAGTCGCTTTGGATAAAAGCGTCTGCCAAATGCGTAAATGTACCCCACAGGCAATTATTAACTTTGTGAAGTAATCACATGAGCAATTCTAATAATATCCACCTGATAATACCCTACCTTTTATATTCCATTTTTGTGTAAATTATATTCCATTATGCTGTATAAATGTATTGTTTATTGTTATTTATTGTATTCCATTCTTGTCTCTGTGTACTGCTGTTGTTGTTGCTGTGCACTGGATGCTTCTTTTACCAAAACAAATTCGTATGTGCAAACATACTTGGCAATAAAGCTCTTTCTGATTTCTGAATTATATCCTGTATAATGTCAAGTTAAAGAAATAGTTCACCCAAAAATGAATCATTTACTCACCGTTTTGGCATATCAAACCTGTATGACTTTCTTTCTAATGTAGAACACAAAAGAAGATATTTTGAAGAATGTTGGTAAACGAACAATGGCGGTACCCATTCACTTGCATTGGTTTTGTGTCCGTACAATAGAAATGGTAACGGTGTTGTTTGATGTACCAAAATTCTTCAAAATATCTTATTTTGTGTTAAGCAGAGGAAAAAAATGTCATACAGGTTTGAAATGACAAGAGGGTGAGTTAATGACAGATGACAGTATTTTTTGGGGGGTAAAACTATACCTTTAAGAGGAATGATGTTTATGAAGAAGTACTTGCGCCCTACTGTTTGGCAAAGACAGAGCAAAAAAATTGGGGAAATCAGCGTAAAGTTCTTACCTCTGGTGGTCTCATCTTCAATGGGCTGCTTGAAGACAGTGATATCCTTGAACGTGCAGAGGAACAGGACCACCTTATCGTTCTCGTTCCTGATGGGGGCCACCTGCATGTAGAGCCACACAGGGGTTCCTGACAGCACCAGAGGAAAGCAGCAAGAAGGAGGGGATGAAAGCAGGACAGAGTATGAAAAGTGATATGTGGAAAGACAAATTTATAAAACAAGGATGAGAATATTGGTGGAAAGAGGATGTCATGGAGGTTAGGTGTCAGGTGAACAAAAGAGGAATTAATGACCGTGGGTTTATGGTGCAGAATAGAGATTACAGGAGAAGGACAGACGAGATGGGAATTGAGAAAGAGGAAGGAGACGGGAAGATAATTGAGAACAGGACCCTCAGTTGACCAGTATGAGAATTTACTCTATACCCGTGTGCCTAATGGGTCATTACGGCGGAGTTTAACAGGATAGCTTTATCTTGCGGAGGACTGGAGGCAACATGGGGATATTGATCTTAATAGTACCTGCATTAGAAAAATCTGAGAGCACAGAGGACGTCATTGTGCCCTAATGTCAGATGCCTTGTGGCATAAATGAACAAATGTACCAGCAAGAATGCTGAGTTTCAATCTACTGTAAGTGAATATAGTAGGGTTGCACGGTGTACCGGTGCTACGGCAGCATTGCGATGCTAAAGCTTCAAAATACCCGCGATGCCTCTCTATTTTTGAAAAAGTAGTATCGTAGTACTGTAGTTAATGTTGCATATGCGCATTAATATTTATTTGAACACTTACATCTGGCTTTTTGGGGTATTTATCTCCAAAATGAATGTGTGTTTTGAATGTCTCAGACGAGTTAATGATTCAAATTGGCGATTTGAACGAGTTGGTTAAATGATTCACTAACTCAGTGGAAAATTGACGCCACCTAATGGCCGTTATAGTTCTGCATTTAAAGTAAGCCTAATATTTCCCTTAATAAAGACTGCTGTATCAATTAAATTTGTCCAACATTTGAATTAGTTCCTACGTGAAAAATGATCTAGTGTACTTTAGTATTTACTACAGTAAACTACTAAAACTCGTAGATACTAGTGTTTTTGAGTCTTATCATAGTAAATATTTAAGAATACTACATTATTTATAGTATTTACAAATGACTAAATGTAAATGTATTTGCTACAATTTATCCAATTACTACAGTTAACACAACAACATTCTAGTGCAAAGTATAATACAGTTTACTATAGTAAATACAAAATGTTTAATCTAAATCTGTGTTTTTTGTATAGATTTGAATTATGGCACAGCATCGTGATGCTACTTGGTATCGAGATACTTCAGCTGATATAGTATCGTAAGACATGTTTATGGTACCGTGACAACCCTAGAATATAGGCATATCAAACTGAGTAAAAAGTTCACTTTCACAGGCATTTCAATGTCATAAAATACACATTATAAAAAAGTCCATCTTTAAATTCTGATTACACATTTGATAAATATACTATAAATATACCTGCAACAGCAGATTCGAACTTAAAGGGATAGTTCACCCAAAAATGAACATTCTGCCATTATTTGCTCACCCTTTTGTCATTTCAAACCTCTATGACTTTCTTCTGCAGAACACGAAAGAAGATATTCTGAACAATTTTGGTAACTGAACAACAGTGGTGCCCATTCACTTCTATTGTATGAACACAAAACCAAAGCAAGTGAATGCATCACTGTTGTTCCGGTGCACCAACATTCTTCAGAATATCTTCTTTTGTGTTCTGCAGAAGAAAGAAAATCATACGGTTTGAAATGAAATGAGAGGGTAAATAATGACAGAATTTTCATTTTTAAGTGAACTATCCCTTTACAGGAATATTGGCATGGGGCTATATTGCCTTGTAACCGAATTAACCTAAAGTTAATATAATAAATTATTTACATAAAATATATATTTTTAAATAATTATTAACAATAAACATAATTTTATTTTATCATGGGTACGGGGTCATCACGTTGCATTGAACCCAAGGACCCCATTTCACTTGGGTGGGTATAGAGAAAACTTATCGTTCTCTTCAGCCATCATTTTCATTTATTCAGCTTCAAACATGAAGCATTTGTCTCACTCACCGCTAAGCAAAAAATAATTTCTGGAAATACTCACTGTTCTTCTTATAGAGCAGCACTTCAACGCAAATGGATTCATAGTTATCAAAGGTCTGTCTGACTTTGTCTATCGTCTTCTTGTCTGTCAGCTCGCCGTACATGAAACTGCCAGGTGGACGGGGAGAGAAAAGGGTAAAAGGTATAAAAAAAAAAGATGGCAGAATGAGAAAGGTGGATGTTAGAGGAAATGAAAACAGTGAGACAAACAGAGAGAGCAGAAAAAGAGAGTTAGGTGAGGGCACACACACCTGTCCTCCCAGTAAACCCTATCATGTCTTTCATTGTCAATTAATTCAGTGAGCATGTGCGCTGGGGGGCGTGGCTGATGACACGGGCTGTCAGGTAGTGCAGACGCTCTATTTCACATGAACAGAGAGGGGAGGCTGGTCAAGCAGCCATAGTTCCGACATCTACCCTTTATGTTATGTATTAGGAAGGGAACATGATACAGAGGCTACTAAACCAAATGAGAATTTACATTTTGTAAATATGGTCTTTGTCATTACCTCTTTAGTTTTAGAACAGACTATATATAAAGTGCATCTAAATACAGTATATAAAGATAAATATACTTATCTACTTTCAACCAGGTTTTAAAATGGCTGATGTCAACCATTAAAGAGCAGAGTGTCTCAAAAAGCTCATTTAATAAACAAATTAAAACAAACTTAATCAACATTTACAGAATTGTTACTCAAATTTTACCAAAAAATGTTGAAAGACAGTAAATTATCACTATACATTGGCAAAGCTGTAGGTTTTTTAAGTGGCTCAAGGGAAAGTTGGCGGTTTAAGCTTGTAGGCCGAGGCTGATTGATCTTTATCAAAAAGGAAAATTTGGAGAAGATCTGAGAGGATCCCATAGTGCCATAATGTCAGATGCCTAGAAGCGTGAATGAACAAATGCATCAGCCAAAATGCTGGGTGAACAAATGCAGGAAAAACTGGGTTGGAAAAAATAATGGGCATTTTAAAGCAACACTCTGCAACATTTGCTCACAGGCTCCCCCATGTGGTTGATAAGCACAGTTGTCTGTTATCAGTGTTGTAAATAATGTCGCTGTATAAGCTTCCCCGTGGGAAGCGCAATACAAGGGAATTTGTTTACTAAGCTGATTAAACCGGCGAATGCAGAAACGTCATTTGGAAATCACATCGCACTCTTCAGCATGCAGGGGATTGGCGGGGCTGTGCGTACCGACCCGAACACAGAATTTACAGAGTGTAGTTCTAGCCGTTATGAGGCTGCTCAGGTAGCAGCGTCAGTAGAATTCGTCCAGTTAAGAATTGTTCTACCACTGAAATCATTTAAGAGACATTATTTTAAGGTCGAAAAACTACAAAGTGCTGCTTTAAGGGTAGTATGACATCATAAACACACGTTGTCCCAGTTTATATCTAGTGTGTTCTGTTTCTGATTAGGTAAAATGGTAAAGGTACTAACAGCTTTTGCTGTTAGTAATGAATCTGCCCAGCCAATACATCAGTCAGTTAAAAATATATTTACATGTTAATTGTTTTTCTAGCTCAACTTCAATACAAATTCTTCATTTTTTAAATCGATTTGTGCAAAGCCCTGCACATGACATTAGAAAAAAATGTAACTATATTGTTCCCTTGATTTATTAACGTGAGCATGCTTTGCTAATTCCTATCCTTTTTTAGATTGTGCCCATGTTTTAGGTAATCGTGCCCACATTTTACTAATTTATCCTCCTACGACCTGGCGTCCACATATGTGGACATCACATTTTTGGTTGTGTGCACGATAATACTTAATTCTGTGTAACTGGAACCTGTTGTTACAAACGTGGACACTTACACTGCCATCTGGTGGTGTCAGAAGAGAAGAACACTTTACATAAAAATTTCAAGATGGTGGCAAACAAATCTGAAAAATAAAGACAGCTACGGCAGGACAAAACTTCCACAAGGTAAAAAATGTAATAAAATGTCATTGTTGCTTCTTGTTAAGTTATGCATAGTAGTGTTGCATGATTAATATGGCATGCAAATTTGACAAATTTTTGCAACAGTAAAGATTTACTATGCCTCTAAACTTGATGTCCACATATGTGGACAATGGGACTTTGCTAAGTTGAAAATGTAAAAATGTATAAAAAATAACTGTTTTCAAATAACTGTGAATACGTAGTTTGGGAAGAATTTGTTAGAAAACATCAATTTACACAAGGACTGCAAGCAGTACCACGGGGCCAAGCCCACAGTTTGCCCACACTTTACCCAGTGTACCCACACCCAGCCCACACTTCCCCCGGTGTATCCACAGCATTCCCACACTTCCCCCAGTGTACCCACAGCATTCCCACACTTCCCCCAGTGTACGCACAGTATTCCCACACTTCCTCCAGTGTACCCACAGCATACCCACACTTCCCCCAGTGTACCCACAGCATTCCCACACTTCCCCCAGTGTACCCACAGCATTCCCACACTTCCCCCAGTGTACCCACAGCATTCCCACACTTTGTACCCACAGCATTCCCACACTTCCCCCAGTGTACCCACAGCATACCCACACTTCCCCCAGTGTACCCACAGCATTCCCACATTTCCCCCAGTGTACTCAGCCTGTTAATAAAAGACATTTGTACTTTGTTACACAATGGTGTCTTGGTTGTTTTCTGTGGATACAGACAGGTTTTTTTTTTTCAAAGAGATCTTCGTGTTCAAATATAATATCTGGTTATTATATTTATTGGTTCCTCCTAACCCCAAATAGCTAGAAGAGATCTAAAATGCAAGCCAAACCATAGCTCGGATCTTCTCTTGTTTTTGGTCAATTGTGCTCATGTTATTTTCATTTCTGTCTGCAATTTAATATAACCATCACTACTTAATGATAAAACACTTAACTGCTGTTGGGGACATAGCAAATTTAATGGTGTTCATATAAAAACAATTAAGGCTGGACTGTGATGTGGAACCTGCTTACAAAGAGAAATAAAATCAATACACAAAGATATTTTTCTAAAACAAGGGAACAAATTATTATGAGCACAGTTTAACTACACTATACTATAAAATGTTACTGTTTTTTTACAGATTTTCCACATACACTGTGAAAAATCTTAATTTTACAGAACTTTTCTATTATTATTTTACAGTTTTTCCACGTATCATTTTTTAAGGAATCGTTCTGTTTTTTTTACAGATTTTCTTTTTTTAAATACGGTCAAAAACATAAAATTACAGAAGAAGACCGCAAATTTACAAGAAAACTGGGGTAAGCTGGTATTTTAAGTTTATTTCTGGTGTCCCAGCTGCAAGAAAATGTCTGTTTTTTACAGGATTTTTTGTTACATCAAGTCTACACCGGACGCAGCGTGATGCGACGCGACACACAGGTTGTTCTAATGGGATTGTCTTGTCGCCCCGCGCCGCATCCAGTGTGGACACAATGTAAAATTATAATGGGTTCTAATGCGTTCTATTGTCTCTTGTCGCATCGCGCCGCGTCCGATGTAGACACGGTGTTACAGTTCATTTTTGAAAATACAGTCAAATTTTTATGTGAAAAAAACTAATTTCCTTTTTTTTATGGGCTTTTTTCACAGTGTAAAATGAGGGAACGAATTTATAAAACATGAGCATGATTAACCTAAAATGAGGAAAATAGTAATTAGGAAATTAGGAATCCGTGCTGATGTTTTAATAAACTGTAGGAACAAATTCTTGTTCATGGCCACGATATCATTATTTTTTCTATATATGTGATGTGTGGGATCAGTAGATTTGTGCTGTAATGTAAACATTTAATTTCTTTAAAAAATAAAACATGCTTCAGAATGTTACACAAGCCCCTTCCTCGTGTCCTCACACCTCATGCTGTGAGAAGAGTTAGTTATCCTACTTGAAAGTGAAGCGTAAGTAGTCTTAGTAAAGTGAGGAGGTCTGAAATGTTCTCATTCCCAGGGCAATTGTCAGATCTGTTGAAACTATTTTGTTGAAAAGCTTCTTCATTCCGCATAAGGGATATTTTAAGCTGAGGACAGTTTGCAACAGTTCAGGGGGAACATGGAGTTATTCTACACCCCCATCCCTTCTGTCTGATTCGCCCTCGTTGCTTTTTGTTTTCATCCCTTTCTCTTTACCTCTATTTCCCATTCTCATTTTAGCTCACCCTTTAATTTGGCATCTGATGTCCATCACATCCTCAAGTGGACACAGGAGGACAATCATCTTTACGTGATTCCTGGCTTTTGGAAATGACTACGGTCAGGATTATGCTGTTTTGCAGTCCCTTTAGCACCATACTAAACCTCTCACAGCTCTTAAATGTTTTATTTGTTTTGGATCTTCTTATCAGTTCAGATTCCATAAAGCCAAAAATACAAAGGTAATTATGGTGCATGAGGGTTTTGTGGCTGTAAGCGGCTCAGAGGTGTACAGTATCAAATCTTCAGCCGTTATTGCTTTAGCCAACGAAGATTTGTGCCGAAATTCCCCCTGAATCCTGAGTGACACAGGATTCATATCTCAGTCTGTGGGCAGATCCATATCACTGCATGTAGGTAGAGCCAAATCACTGTAGTTGGTATTTCTATTTCTACTCCTATGATTGGCACCTCGCTGAGTGTATTTAGCGCTAACGAGGAGCTCAGCGGAGACTCTGGGGAGAGGCCAGGGTAGCAAACGCACTCGCCGAGTAGCAAACTAAGCAGATTCTAGGAATAAGGGAGCAGTTCACCCCGAAATGACAATTCTGTCATCATTTTGTCACCTTCATGTTGCTCTAAAACAAGGTGTGCATTCTTCTTCACAACAGGAGAGATTCAGAAGAATGTTCCGGATGCTATATAAGCAGTGTTGTGTGTAACTAGTTACTAAGTAATTAGTTACTGTAATTTAATTACTTTTCACTTGAAAAGGTAAAGTAAGGGATTACTCTTATTTTTTCTGTAATTTAATTACAGTTACTACTGATGTAATTAAACTAAATACTTTGTGTAATATGTGTGTGAAATAGTGGAATTGACATCAAAATTCAGAATCTAACTTTAAAATTGTGCTTTAATGTATAATTCTCACATTTGTAATACTTTGGTCAGTTAATAAGAGTACTTTATGTAGTTTAATATTATTTTTTGAGTGAATTAAAAGAGTCGTTTCATGTCTATCCTTGAATCACTTAACTAATCAAGGTTGATATAGGATATACGTAGAAAGTAATTAGTAATAAGTAACTAAATACGTTTTGGAGAGAGTAATTTGTACAGTAATCTAATTACACTGTTGAATATGTAATTAGTAACTAGTAATTAATTACTTTTTGAGAGTAACTTACCCAACACTGTATATAAGGCAGTGCAAAGTGACTCTTTTTCAAATGTTTATATACTGTACTGTATGTGGTCCATGCAACACGCTGTATTAAATCTTTTAAAGGTTTACAAAAGGTTTTGGTAGCAAACAAACAGATTTAATTTTGAGTGAAATGTCCCTTTAACACAGTTGACCTTAAATGAGAAATCTGCATTTAAAGGAATTCACCTTCAAAAAGAAAATTCTGTCATCATTTACTCACCCTGTTGTCATTTTAAACCTGTGTGATTTTCTTTCTTCTGCAAAACACAAAAGGAGATATCATGAAAAAATGTTGGTAACCAAAAACCGTTGGTCCCCATTGACTTCCATTGTATGGACATAAAACCAATGCAAGGCATTGGTGACCAACGGTTTTCTGTTACCAACATCTTTCGAAATATCTTCTTTTGTGTTCTGCAAAAGAAAGACAGTCATACGGGTTTGAAATGACAAGCAATGGGTATTGAAATGACAAGCAATGGGTATTTGCTCTGAATGTGAAATATCCCTTTAAAACAATAGTGAACTCATGCAGAGAAAATGACACCCTATCATGTTGCCTTTAGAAACGTTTTGTTGGAGCTTTATTTTGCTTATAAAATAAAGACAAATAATTCAGTTATGATGCAGTTTGAAAAATATTAAATATGTATTTGCATTGATACAGACACTGTCTGTCTGTACAAATTATTGAAGTGAGAGAGTCACTCACCTGCATGTGCTGCTCTTCTGCATGACCTCAGCCCTGTGATAACCAGACAGCTTGCAGAATCCGTCATTACTGTAAACTATAGGCCACTCCACGATTTGTGCATTGCCCAACAAGAAACTTGTCTCTGAAAACAAACATTAGAGAGAAAATATAATGATTTATGAGTTAAATTTGGACAAATAAAACAGCTTTAGTTGTTACGTTCATTCATAATTTCCTCACCCTCACGTCATTCCAAACTTGTATGACTTTCTTTCTTGTGCAGAACACAAAAGAATCTGTTTGGGACTTTAAAGGGCGGTTTCCCAGACAGGGATTATTTTATACTCGGACTAGGCCCAAATTATATTAGGACATTTAAGTAGTTATTTACAAACATGTCGTACAAAAAACGTTACTTGTGTGCATTTTGAGACAACACAATGGCACTGATGTATTTTTGGATATGTCCGTGCAAGTTGTTTTCGGTATGGACAGCTCTAACATTTATTTTAGGACTAGTCTTAATTCCTGTCCGGGAAACCGCCCCTAAGTGCATTAATTGATTCTTTAGCTTGTCAAGTAAATTGAAATGCAGTTGTGAAATAAATACAATTGAAATACTGTGCTATACCAATGGCAGGTGAGTTTGCTTTTGCTGCTGTGAGCCCACAGCATTGGAGGTTTTGTTGCTCTTCCTGTAGTTTTATTGAGGTTTATTGTAGTTTGTGTGTGAAAAAAAAAAAAGAGAGTGTGAGACACAAGTGACAATTGACACAGCCATTAAAATGGTGCTTGCTTCTCTCCTCCATTAAATCATGACTAATCTTTTCTCCTCATCAGAAAGAGCAGCTGAAAGACGATGTGTAAAGAATAAAGTGAAGTGCTGTTCCCTTCGAGGAAGACGAGTGGAGACTCATTACATCGGCCCCAACACATGCAAAGCCCCTGGCCCCCTCACATGAGGGATCAATTGGCAGGAAGTTCTCCCCGGGGATGCGAGCGACCCATATCCTGTGATCCACGATGTGATAATCATATAAAGTTCTGTCACTGAAGATACATTGGCTTCACCGCGACGACAGCACACTCAGACTAATAAAGTCTTTGCCAAGAAGTCAAGAATTAATAACTAATAAAAAATAGAGTGCAGACAAGTGAAGCAGGCACAGCGCACTTCCGCGGCTCAAGTCTACGGGGTCTTGTTGCGATACGGTGAGGATAACAACCAATTACAATGCTAGTGGTTGAAGTCAGGACAGTACATCGGTAGTTTAAGTGAGAAAAGCAAACCCCACTAGGATAAAGCAATACAAGACGCCTTAGGGCAGCAAGAGCATTCATTACACAAGCTACTGTATAAAAGGACGTGGCTGTTATGTCCAGTGGTATGTACAGTACAGTAAAAACTAGGGAATATTTAGACTCTAGAAAGCCTGCTGTTTATAATCTAGCCCAAGGCAAACGAATGCTCGCACTTACCTGCGCCTTTCACAAGTTAGCTTTGTTGTTTTCAATGGCGGCTCACGTCAATTCACACAGACTTTAAATAACTCAAGTGGTTGTAACACACACATTGATCGCACTTCCAGTTCCACGTGAAGCCTAAGGGGATCAGTCAGCATTTTATGTTTGTGATGGGAGCCTGCCCAAAGCTTAGCGTGTAAATAGTGAATAAGAGACATGTTGACGATGATGAAAGACTTAGCACTGAACATGGCAAGCTCATGTGGGAGGTCAACAGACTGCTACGCTGCTTGCTACGATATCAGAGCAGCGTACATGAGACATGGACACATTTATTCATTTAAAAAATGCATTGTAAAAATACATTTTTAAGGAAAAATCATGGCAGTGTGATGTATTGAGACTTCTCAGTCCACTGCAAGCCTACTTTGTATAGCCGATTTAACCACTCACTAAATGCAAAATGTTCAGCCAATTAATTCTTGTCGACTCTACTACAGATGTCTTGTTCAACAAATGATCAATTAGCAACACAATGAGCTTTCATTTGTCACTATTCATTTCTCCATATACTTGGAAGAAGGAAAGGCAAAATGAATTATGTGAAACAGTTACAGTATATGTAGAGGCATATACAGTATTTAAAATACAATCGACAAACATTTTATTAGGTATAAATATGAAGTTTTCACCACAAAACAACATCAGCAGCTAAAATAAAGCCAGAAACAGTAAAAAAAAGAACACTAAAAACAAAAGCACATAATTTATTCATGCAGCAATGCATGCTTGCACACCCAAACAAATCACCAACATTATTATATATGAAACTGTATCACAGTCACTTTTGTTAGGCTGGTTGGGAACAACATATGGAAATATTGCTTTAACGTGTTTTTATGTAGATTCAAAGTTACTCACAGATGCCTTTCTTTTTGACTTAAACAGAAAAAACATAATGCCGGTGTTCTGCGTATTCTAACAAGACCTACCAAAGGCCATGATTCAGATTCAAAACTTTAAGATTTGACAATAAAGGGAAGTAGATTATAAATGGCTCTGATTATTAAACACTGGGCTCAACAGCCTCCGCTGTCAGACAATTTGTGACCTTTTCTTCGTCTCCACAGCCTCTTGCTGTCTTTCTTTATCTCGCAATAATTCTCTATTCAATTACAGTCTGACACTTTTTGTGTGTCAGCATTTGACTCAGTTACTTCCACCAAGAAGAGAGATGTCCAGGGCATGTGCATGAGGAAATAACCACCGCCAATCTCCGGCCGAAGGTCCTGCCTTAAGCAAGCGGCTTTGAAGACAGTTGTCGATTCAATTTCAAGCGCACGCTTCGTGAACTCCGACTGAGAAGGATCAGACAAGGTCGGAAAAAGTTTGACATTTCGTGAGGGCTGGTATGTCACCTTTAATAAAACACATTTGTTCACATTGACAGGCTTCGCCGCAGTTTGCAAATGTGCCTTTTGTACTGATTAAATGTTGTAAATGCCTCTTTACAGCTGCTGGCTTAGAAACAAGCTCAGAGAAATAACCCCTGGACAACTTCAATGTCTCCTGAATCATTTACTACCTTACCAAGAGCTGTTACTTTTTGAGCGTCTTAGATGGAAGTGAAACAGGTCTTCTTTCTTTACTTTAAAAGGATTTAAATGTTCTGTGGATAATTTGGGCTATGTGGGGTTTTGTTGGTGTTTATGACAGTTCCAGTTTTTTTATATTAGAAAAGAGTACTCGGGACATTCTATAGAACCCCAATAAATCTCCTTCCGTGGTCTGCAAACCATGCTAGTTTGAAATAACCTGAAGGTAAGAAAATGATGACAGAATTTTCTTTTTAGGTGAACTATGCTTTAAATCCACGCTTTCAACAATTTCCAGTTTATAAAAGATTTTTCAGCATCACTTGAACAAAGTGCTAGGTTAATTTCAACCCATCGGTGGGATCAAAAGGGGACAAATCCAGCATTGCATGAAATTGACCAAGCAAATGCCTAATTTTTGACCCAACACTAGCTTAAAAATAACCCAGTATTTTTTACTGTAATGTTCTCCATCCGTAGAAGACATGCGGCAGAGTAGAGCCAAAACAACTGGAGTTGGTGGTAGATCTCCATTGTGCAAGATAACCCATGTAAGCAGCTATCATCCATGATGGGAAATAGAAGATGATAGCATCCCACAACTGCCTGACAGACCACCGAACAGGAGACAGGACTGACAACATGCAGCGACGCCATACCACACCAGAGCAGTCTGTAATCTCCGAGATGGCTCATGTCTTTCAATGAGGACTGTCAAAGATGTTACCAGTCTTCTAGGTTGCAGAAAAGAAGATGATGGCGCATAATGAACAATTCAATGAGCACATGCGCTCCACACGGGACCCTTCCTGCCTGCATGCCATTAGGTGGAACAAAGCCATCTTTTCCTCTAACCTCATCTGCATGTAACTCCTGGAAATTACACCAGTGAGAAGTAATGACACTGAACAGGCAAACTTCTTTTATTTTTGGACCCGTCACTATTACTGCATAATGCATTTTCTATCTCTTTTGCATTGTATGTCTTGCACTTGTGGGAGCGTGAATGGATAACTACTAGGAAAGCTGAAGGAAAACAGATTCTATTAAGATAAATCTTGCATTTACAGACTACATCATTGTAAACACCTGTGATCCTAGAAAACTATTTTCTGTTGGCCAATATGGAACCTAAGCATGTACTGAAGTTTAGATATTGGTTTCAACAAAAAGAACAACACAAAGATAGCTCTCTGTCCTGAACACTGGCGATAGCACTTTCATTACAAATATCTTTGGCTTCTAACATCCATTCATTTCTCCTCACAGTTCTCTGTTATTGTCATACACTCTATGACTGCCTTGATATTTGGTATTCTGTTTTTTATTCTGTGTTATTTTCAAATGTTTCATCTTAGCACACATCCCACTTAACCAATTTGTTCACTTCTGCTACCTTTTGTGGTTTGTTGCATTCAATTTTCTTCTCCGCCTTGATTTGTTTGAGTTTTTAACTGTATCACAATTTTAGTATGTCTACCGCTTCCGTCTGTGTTTCTTTCTGCCTTTGAGACCGCGTAGTGTGCCTATACACCTCGCGCTGTGACAAACATTACAAAAGAGCATGCTCAGGAGGATGGCCGGGGGAAGCCATGCTCAGATGAGCCGCAGTATATTGCATAAGCCCCACACGCAAATGAACAGTTCTGAGGAGGTAGGAAGAAAGAAATGTGTGTGAGAGAGAACAAAGGAACACAAGACCGAGAAAACACACAGCACAACAAAAAATGAAAAATTTAGGAAAAACGCTAAATAATGTTGCCATAGAATTGTCAACCGTATTTACTGTGGAGGTGGGATAGCTGTCCTCAATGGAAAAAAAGACACTCTTTTGAAGTAATTTCATTTCCCCAGCGAATCAGCATCCCTGCTGTCATTGATTAGCCAAAAGTCAACCTGACAACAAGAAGCTTTTCTAAAACATTAAAAATCACCACACTTGATTCTCCACTTACATAAGAAAATTGGTGGAAATTACGCATTGCTCTCTGTTGTCGCAAAAATTACTTATAAAAGCAAAAAGCAATGTAAAAGCTGACCTTATTCAGCCCTCTTTAAGTGAGATGGGAAAACTCAAACAAACCCCTGTCTCGCCAAACAAAGAAATAATGAAGAAGAACTACATGGAGAGGTTGGAGTTGTAAAAGGGGACACATACACAAAAAGCCTTACAAACACCTTAATCATTCTGACAGCTGCACCTATGAAAAGCTTTATTATTTTTTAGGGGATATGCTGTGTGTGACGATTTTTTTGCCAGAGGCAAAAGCAAGTATATAGAAACAATATTTTAACTCTTGACAGAACTACAGTATGTTTATTATGCATAGAGATTAGATAATTTTGCCCTGTTACATAATTCACAACAGCAGAGATTTTATATTAGGCAAGCACAACTTAAAGCCTATAGGAGAGTTTTATCGGACTTCTACTTGAAGGAGCTGGCTCTGAAAGTCAAACTTTATCAAATCATCATCTTTCCATGACCCATGTCTGTTTTTTTTCAAATCTACCAATTTTCACATACAATACTTAGGAATTAAAGACCACCCCACCAGTTACATGAAATCTGCATGGAAATCTTACTACACAGAGCTTGTCTTTCTTTCTGCAAGATCGTCACTCATTCTCAAAGTCTTCAATGTCCACATCATCCATTTGCCATTGAGCACAAACAAAATTCAAATATCTCTAGACATTCTGCAATGGCTTCTTATAGCTACAAGCATCAGACAGGATATACAAACAGTCTTAAATATATGTCACCTTGACCTGACGACTGTGTTTATTTATGCAGGCACAGAATGTCAAGTATAATTCATTCATTTTTAACCTCACTGTACGTCTCTTTAAAACACTTGAAATAATGAAAAATAAAATCTTCATTGCAACAGATTATACGTAAATGTAAATTACAAGAAAATAAATTAATGTATATGTAAATTTAAATGCACACATCAATCACACATATTTCAATACTAATGGGATTTGATGGGGGGTCTAAAAATAACACGAGGTCTGCTGCACAACTTAATTTGCACTTACTGCATCAATTAATGCATTAAATGTTAAATGATCCCACAGTGACTCGGGGGAGCTCACAAAAACAAATGTCTTGTTAATACAGAGTTTATATAAGATTTCTAACAAATTTTGTGGTGAGAGTTGAGAATCCTTTTGGAACAGCATCCCTTTCCCTTCCAAAAATACAAATGTGTCGTAGTTGCTTTAGATTCGGAAGAGAGTACAGAAGCCCTGAGAAGTGAGAGAGCTGGCAAATGCCATGGTGTAGTTTTATGAGCCGCAGTAAGAGGGAAATGTATTAACACGCACACTTTATAAAATAGAACTTTCTAGCGGCAATGCATACAAAACCATTCCAAATTCCTTGAAGTGTGAGTGAGAGAGATACAAAGTCAGAAAGAAAAATAATATGAATAGGTTTTGTTTCAGTGTAATGGTATGTGACCTCTGCTGGTGAGGTCTATTTTTACAAACGCGTATCAAAGACGCGCACATTCACACGGGCTATACAGTATGTTTAAAGTGACACAAAAGCAAAAACAGACAAAACCATCTGAGAAAAAAATCCACCACAAATGAGTTTATAAAAACAGCATCAAGTGTTATATCCAAACATATTGTATGATCATTATTAAACATTAACATGTAAATGACGCTCTCTGACTGTTTCATTGAGACATTATCCGGCAGCACGCGCTCATTTTCTAAAGTGCCCGCAATAATCATAAACAACATAATAATTAAAAATGCTGTTATTGAATGCTTAATAATAATAGTCACTAGTTTAAATGTCAAGAGGAACGTTAAACACAACTGAAAAAGATCAAATAAAAATGGTCGTTTAATATTGTGTAACAATCCTGGTTACGCACTTTTGACAACTCCGTTTGACGCAATTAATATTTCCCATATGAGCGCATCATCACGAGTGTAAGTTGAAGGTAGCACTTATAACCAAATTCTTATCTAATTAATGGAAGATGATGAACAAAAAAGCAACCTTTTGAAAGCGACTGATTAATGATGCACAGTGGTGAATGATTCTTATTATTATTAGAGCGACACATTTAGCAGATTTTGTTTAAATGCACGACACTGATCTTCCAAACTCTAATGGCAACGAACAATAAAACAGTCTACGTAATAACATTCCTCTATAATAAGCCTAAATATAAAGGGTATGAAGAACTGAATTTACACATTCACAAGCCGACTGTAAATATTTAATCTTTGAATGAATAATTAACCTTTCTATTCTATAAAAACAAACTCGCGCGCAAAGCAAAAACATGCTTCACTTTAAAGTATATCAGTACAATTCCTACTGATCGTAAACTGTGAAAGTTCAAAACCAACTCATTGGTATTTCTACCCAGATCAAAGAGCATAAAAAGCTAGAGAAAATTTAAACATCTTCAGGAAAGATTCAAAACAGTATCAAACAAACGTTAGTTCATTTATTACATACTTTCTCCCTTTGCTTTGTAGTGTACTGCAATTTGAAGAAATCATCTTACCACTTGAGCGACGAACAATATTTTCCAAAAAAGTGTTTTGTGGTGCCACCAGTCCTCTTTTTCCTCCGTGCATTCTGCGATCGGGCAGCGACGGTCAGGCTCTCGCACTTGCTGGAAGCTGGTCGTTAAAGTGATACAGGCGGGATGGGTATCTATCGGTGGGATGGAGAAGATCATGGTAACGCTGCGCCGTGCTTGACTGGTATGGGTGCTTTGTACCAAGGAGCACTCGCAGCTCTGCAGGTTCCGTGCGCCCCTGGTCGAACGCGCCTGCGCACATGCGTACTGTAAACATAAAAAACTGACTGGCATAGGAATCTCGCGCTAGATGCCCGGTGCCATGGAGATACTGACATGCAACAGATGTTGCGAATTGCGCGTGATTTAGAAACTTATAAGGCTCCTGTAAATAATGTCAGATTTTATGTGAAGAATGTGAACTTTTAGCTTCAGAATGTTTATACATAAGGACGGTTACGCGTAATGAGAACTACCTACAAGACTACCGGCTCCATGCCTGAAGTAGGTTATTCATCATAAACATTTTATAAACCTTTTTATATTGTAAGACATTAATTTAACATGAATAAACTTGTCGTTTATTTGTCGTAGGCCTTTTCGTTGTAGAATAAGTCAACAATGAGCAGATTTTCTAGAATGATGACGGATAAAAGAAAGAAAGAAAGAAAGAAAGAAAGAAAGAAAGAAAGAAAGAAAGAAAGAAAGAAAGAAAGAAAGAAAGAAAGAAAGAAAGAAAGGCCATATGTACAGTTTGGCGAACCACCTGGAGTCCTTCTCTGTAACGCCACATTTTAGGAAATGCAGAGAGTTGGGATAAAGCCCCCTCTCTCCCCCTCCTGCGCTGCTTAAGTTTGCCTGTCTGAGTGGGCTGCGGACAGAGCCCCTATTGTTCTCAACCCACTCCTGCCTAATATGGAATCTCAAGGAAACCAATGATTTCCTGACACTGACGATGCGTAGCCGCGCAGGAGCGAATGTAAAAAGCTGTTTGGAGTATCGAGGGATTAAACCGTGGCCAGATACGCGGTTTCGTCGTTGGACTAGAGAAATGTAAAAACAACGGGATGCAAGTTGTAGGAGTTATCGCAAGTTCGCATACAACTGCTGTCGATGGCGTCGGATTGTTTGGGGTGCGAGAGCTAACGCGTGGGTCACCTACTTGACGGATTTGATCGGGCACTGATCGGCTCACGAGACGCGTCAAGTCGAGTGTTTCACGTACGGTTACGTTTACAGTAGCGGGATATGTTCTGATTTTGTGAGTGGTTTAGTACCTGTGGTGAATTTAGTTTAAAGACTTCAGGACAACTATCATGCCTACTCTCGGCTCGAAAAGTGGGCAGAATGCTGTGGAAATGGTTGAGGATGGAAGCGATCGGGATGATCCTCTCGATATTGCGGCCAAAAAGATGTTGAAATGTGTCGTGGTCGGCGACGGAGCGGTCGGGAAAACCTGTTTGCTGATGAGTTATGCAAACGATGCTTTTCCGGAGGAATATGTGCCGACTGTATTCGATCATTATGCGGGTAAGATGCTCAAAACCTGTTTTTATGAAATGTACCATATGTCTACCTAATCCTCACGTAGGCTACGACCCCCACTACAGTCGAGTAGGGGACGGTCCCAAGAATAGCTGTCTGAAAGAGGAGATGTATCCGACTGCCAGAGCGAGGACTGAGGGCCGATAGAGCAGTCAACACAAAGATTTTTAGATAAGGTTAAAGCACAAGACACAAGAGCTCAGGAAGTATCGCGCGTCTGCGAGTAACGAGCCGCGCATCAGTAAGAGCTCGCGCAACCTGTTGATCACAAGAAATTTAAGTGTTTGAACGCTCTCTTTCTGTCTGAACACTTGTGAATCACATTCATACACAAGGCGTAAAAGCTTTGGTTATCTGCAGGGGAAAGCCCCTCTTGCCATAAGCATGAACGCTTTGAGAATCTTATGAGGGTAATTACACAGTGGAGCTGAGGTCAGCCCCAACATCCTCTGTGAGTGAGTATAGCTCTGTTCCAACATCATGACTTTTACAAAGAACCTTTAAACAACTTGAGTGCAAGAATGACAAGTAAGGAGTTGCTCGTCCAGACTGTTCTGTTATGTTTTGTTGTGGTGTGCCCTGTTAAAATACAATTAGGGATATAGAAATTCCTCATTGCCCCACTGGTGGAATACCCTCAAATGTCCTCTTAAAGTGATAGTTCACCTGGAAATGAAAATTCTGTCATCATTTACTCACCCTCAGATTGTTCCAAACCTGTATGAATTTCTTTGTTCTGCTAAACACAAAGGAAGATAGTAGGGAAAATAAATACTATGGGAGATCTGCTCCGTTACTGACATTCTGCCAAATATCTTCCTTTGTGTTAAGCAGAACAAAGAAATTCATACAGGTTTGGAACAATCTGAGGGTGAGTAAATGATGACAGAATTTTCATTTGTTCCAAATGTGTATACATTTCTTTGTTCTGATGAACACAGAGAAAGATATTTGGAATACTGCTTATAACCAAACAGATCTCAACACCCATTGACTACCATAGTAGGAAAAAAACAACGGTAGTCAAAAGTGCCCCAAAACTGTTTGCTGTCCTACATTCTTCAAAATGTCTTCTTTTGTGTTCAACAGAACAAAAAAAGATAAAGTAATTTTTCCTACTATGGGAGTCAATGGGTGTGCATATAAGCATTCTTCCAAATATCTTTCTCTGTGTTCGTCAGAACATAGAAATTTATACACATTTGGAATAACTCGAAGGTGAGTAAATGATGACAGAATTTCATTTTTGGGTGAAGGATCACTTTAAGTGTACCGAGTTGTAAAGGTGCCTCAAAACCTTTTCCAGATGAGTAAGTTCCCCAGAAGACTGTTTTACTAAACCCTCAATGTCAGTTTCTATATCACTCAGAATTAACAGAACATTCATGTTCATTTTAAGGTTAATCTATTTTTAGTCAAGTAATGTATTATTCAAAAATTTGCTTTATTTATGCACTGCATGTTTTAAACCTCACTAAAACACATTATGTCTATTTCAAATGTGTTATTCTTCTAATAGAAAAACAGAAGGTACTAGAGGGCTGTATGCTGCAATTTCATATTTAGCCTTTAAAGCAAAATCTCTTTAAGGCTGTATTGATAGATGTTTGAATGTTCTTGTTTGCTTGATGCTGAATAGGAGTTTGTGACTTGGCAAAGACAAAGACAAAAAATATTACGTTTTGTCTGGAAATAATTGATTATACGCATCCCTCCAAGTTTTATTATAAGCCGGAAGTTCTAAACGGGTGTTGACAAAGCACTTTCTAAGACACGTTTCTTTCTAATGGTCCATATAATCACTAAATACGTGTTTATCGGGGCTGTGCCAAAAAAGACACTTTTCCTTTTTTGTACGTTTTTAATAGTATCCTGTGTTGTAATTTTCTCCAGCTGGCCAGTGAAGGCTCAGGACTCCACTGACTGAACTCAGTCAAGCCAAATAATGAGTAAAACCTCAAGTGGTAAACTCTTGGAAGCTGAATGAGATGGAAAGATTTACAGGAAGTATGAAAACACCAATTAAATGTGCGATTTTCTTATTACTTGTGTCTCAGAAATCACACGCTTCACCTTTAAGGACATGAAACAGTGGAGGGACTCCAAAAATTACTTTTATTTGGGTCTTTTATTCTGTACTGGCTGGCGAGCAGATATGAATTCCAATTGAAAACCACATAAACACTTTTTGGAGTTGGATAGGCGTCATTTACAGCACATTCGGTGAAAAATGTACGTAATCCAGTAAAACCCTTTAAATGAGTTCACCTTCAAAATGAATATTACTTTCTTTCTTCGCAAATGAAGATAAGACAAAAATGATGACAGAATTTTCATTTTGAAGGTGAACTACTCCTTTAAATTGGCCTGACCTGAATTTAATATATAGACTGTTATTTATTCATACAGAGAGATTTTCTGGGATCAGCACTCTACACATCATTGGGTATGTATGCAAAGTCCCACAGAAGTTCTTGCAAGTTCGTAATAGAGATGTAGAGTGGGAGAGAATAGAGGCAATATTCTTCCTCTACATACAACGGGACGCCGGACCAATCAATTGCCTGCATTCACATTAGGGCTCAATTGCTGTCTTCACATGGACGGGGTCTTGACACGGCATCATAATAATGTAGTGAATTGTCACACGGTGGCTTCATGGCCAGACTAAAGAGCACAGAGCTCCCATTGTAGGCCACTGAAAGCTTTACTGTGCAGCTATGATAGAATTGTTTCTAGAAACTGTCATTTATTCCATTCATTGTTCAGCAACTATAGAAAGAGTGCAATAGAAAACATTTAAAAATCATCTCAAAATTCAGTGAGGAAATGTTTTGTAGATTCTTTTTTGTGGACGTTTTCAAAATGCATCAAATACTGAAATGCTTATTTGAATTACTGGTTGTAATTTGATTATACGCAATAATGTAATGAATTAGGAAATGGGGAATATTCTTGTATTCAGGCAACATTGTATGACATTTCAGGGAGTGAACTGATACTCATTATCACTGCAATCCACCAGGGCTGGTGCTCTGCCCGAGGGACTGTGATTTCCGTCCATTAATCCCTTGGGATCAGAATTCCCTTGTCCAAAACAAACGGATGACATTCCCACTCCAAAACACGGTGCCTGCTAATGTGTTACAAGATGACTCATCGTCTGGTGACGCTCTCACTAGACCGCTAACAAAATCAGCTAATCTGCCAATGATACTGCCGTGTACATGAGGGAACAGACTTTTGGCGTGCTTATTTAAATGGCCAAAGCAGATGGAAGGCTTTCATTGATAAAACACTCGTTCACGTAGGGGGGTGGACTTCCAAACTGGCTTATAGGGTTTGGAAATGCATACGTTTTTCATACGCAAATCAGAACTAATCTTCTAGAAATCTGACGTTGCCGCTTTTGTTGATAGCTCATATCAAGCTTGCGGTTCAAATCAAGCATAATGTTTACTGTATTTATGCGATTTTATGCTGTTTGCCATATTTTCTGCCCAGCCCTGCATCACTCCATTCAGCACAGCTGGTGCCGCACAGGCACGGATCACTTAATTTAACACCTATGGTTTTCTCATTATGCTTCAGTCATTTGTGACTCTTTAGAATAGAGGCAGAGTGTGTTAAATAGATATCATCTAAGTTTCAGTTTAGTTAAATTCCGATCTCGGGGGTTTTACATCTTTACAGAAACACAACAAAAAGGATTAAGGTATTGTTTGATGAAGCAATTTAAAATGTATTTGTATGAATTACAGCAGTGGTTCTCAAACTTTTTTGTTGTAAGACCCCTTTGTGTAGAGTGCATTGCTTTGCGGCCCCCCAAATAAAGACTTATAATCTTAAACTTAAAATTTTAATTAAACCAAGAAAATATTCAGTTAAACAATGCTAAAACATCAATTCTTTTGGTTGGTGGTGTTGTTTTTCTGATGTTTGATTGCACAAGATGTATTATAAATATCTATATCTAAAATGCCACAAAATCTGTGGCCCCCTCGAACCATCTTGCGGCCCCCAGGTTGAGAACCACTGAATTACAGGCATTAAATACAAGTAGTTTAACCAAACATGAAAATTCTTTCATTTATTTACCCTCATGTCATTTCAAACCTGCGTGACTTTCTTTTCTTCTGCATAACACAAAAGAAGATATTTTAAAGAACGCTGGTAACCAAACAACATTAGCCCCCATTGACTTCCATCATATGGACACAAAACCACTGAGACATTTCTCAAAATATCTTATTTTGTGTTCCACAGAAGAAACACTAATATACAGGTTTTGCACAACATGAGGGTGAATAAATGATGACAGAATTTCTGTTTGTGGATGCCATTCATATTATACAGTACACATTGATTTGTTGACTGTATAGACTTGCTGCAGTTCACCACTAAAAAAAAAAAAGCTCAGTTTCACTATAAGTGCTGTGTAAGGGCCATGCTCAAACTCTTGGCTTCGGAAATCACAAAATTAATCACATTAATGCATTTTTTAGATAGACAATGCAAAATGTGCATGTGTATTTCCTGCACTTAGACACTCTGGCAGGAACGGTGCTGCAGCAACAGGAATCAAATCAAGATAAAACCCAGTGGCTTCATCTGCACTTTGACCCACGAGTGTCTCTTATAGAAACACGAGTGACAGAAGGTTTTGAAATCACACTTTGCTCTAGAAATGGCAAATACTAAAAATAAAACAATGCACACATCACCACACTGCAAGCACAGATATAAAGTCACTGGATGCATTTAGCATTTTTTTTCTAAGTACACAAAATGTTACATCTGTTTGGATCAGAATAGGGACAAACCCAAACCGGTGGGTTAAATTAACTTACCCCGGTAAAAAGAGCACTAAGTACACTTTATTTAAGTACACTTCCATAATGTACTTAGTTCTCTATCGTCACACATTAAATGTGTACTCAGTGTACTAAAAATATACAAAATTAGTTCGTAAAAATAGAGCACTTTAAGCACATTTGAGTGTGTGCACTTTTTGGGTAGAAAATGTCCATATTTAACCCAACCATGGGTTGAGAGAAACCAGAATATTGGGCAAAACCCAGCATAGTTCACCCTATCGCTTTAATTTATATCCTGTTTGTTGGGTTCATCCATTTTGTGTACAGCTGCTATTGAGTAAGAAATAATGGAAATCTAAGTCACGATGACCATGATGTATAGAAAAGGTTTGTATGCTTTAAGCATCCTTTCTTAAATATGTGAAAGAGGGCGAGCCTTTGTATGTTTGTGATTTGGGGTTTTGTTGATTTGTGTTAACCTTATTCCCTTTTCGAGTTGAGTTATCTTTGGCTGTTTATTTTAATGCAAATGATTCTACAGATTTGTAAGAGCAAAGCCAAATTTATTGCTGAAAGAGAATGTTACAGGTATTTTGCTTATTGGACACTCTCCAACTTTAAGAATGGGCGGCATTTACGGGCGAGCACAGTAATAGAGAAACTACAGCAAATGGTCGATACTTGTGTCTTAATGCACTGGTGCCGGAGTGGGAAATGTCTGAATTTAAATAGAAAACGGTCTGTTGATATTACCATGTGAAAATTTATACAATTGTTTACCTCTCATGGGCCGATTTCAGTATAGTGGCTGCAGTCTACTCAAATGTCACTGGCCATCTGTGAACGAGAAAAGATGTATAAAGAATACCGTGAAGAGGCCTGTAGGGGCACACAGGGGGGTTCTCTGACACCCCAAATCACGTTTCACAACATTGGACTGGGCTCGAGGTTAGGCTGTAAACATTCCGTTCTCTCCAGGCCACAGAATGGGGGCTGGGGTTTGGAGAAAGCTCTCGGGGAGAGGCAGCTGACCAGAAACAACAGCTGAGGGTCTAACTCAGAGTCTCAGTGAACCTTCTCCATCTCCACCCACGTGCACGTTCTGTCTCGCTCGCACAGATGTCATCTGTTTCTCAATCTTTTACCTCACGCCGGCTCGGTCTCAAGTTCACCTCGCTTATAGGCATAGTGAGAGTCAGAGCCTGCACTGCACCGTGAGATCAAACGTTCGGTGTGTATTCCTTATTTAGCCAGGCCCCTCGAGGCGAAGAGTATTGTGCTTGTAAATGGACCTGCCAGGAACAGCTGATATCCAGCGACAGACTCATGGCAACAATTTCGGTTTCGTCCTCATGCTCCACGGGGAACAAGTTCTCAGAACATCTAATCACAATACTGTCCGGACATCTTCTCACAGCAGAAATGCCTCATCGTATCTTCTAGAAAAACGTGACCCTGGAGGTTCTTGCACACCCCTCATTGTTGACCCCCCACATGCTCCTTTAAGAGGCTAAGCTAGGAGCATTAGCGCTTGCTCTGCTTAGTATTTGACTCTTGTCCCCAGCACTGAGAACACGATTGTTAAATTTAGCCTTGAGATTAGTTTTAGATACGACATTTGAATTTCAAAAGTGCCCCGTAACCTCTAAGGGCGCATAGTCCCTTCTTAATTGTACTCATAATTTATGAAACAAGTGCTTGGCACGATCAAATGAAACAGTAAAGCGGTGCATAAAGACCGCTGTAGGGCTCTGTAGTGTCTTTTTAAGGGTTCCTTTTGCTGCTTATCACTCCCCTGGCCGACCTGAACTGTTAAAAATATGTATTCAATGTATCAAGCCGTGTTTCAAGAACGCATTCCTCGTTCAGGGAACAGTAAATGCGACTCCTTCCAAATGAAATTCCTTCAAAAGATCTTTCAAAAACAGTTTTTGTTTCACTACAAGATACATAAAAGAATACATAGAATCAATGGAGTGGTCGTCCAGCAGAGATCTGCTGTTTATGTGACAGTGTTGTCTAACAGTCTAAAAGCGATTGGGTTCACCCAACATTGACCAATATGACAGGTACAGTACAGTAGAGGCCAAAAGTGGTGTCTGACCAAGGAGAATTGACGTCTTTACCATTATTTCAATATATAATTAAAAAAGCAATTTGTGTGTGCGTGTTGTGCTTGGAATTTAACCGAAGCGAAAAATTTAAAGAGCAAAACAACATGTGCACAAAGGAGAATGGCTTTTTTAATAAAAAAAACTGATCAATAAAAAATAATAACTTAAACTGACTGGTCAATGTGCTTTATTTCCTGTGAACCTTTTTTTATTATTAAATATAACATATAGGCCTGGTTTCACAGGCAGGGCTTAGGCTTAGTTAAAGTCGTGTTTTTAAGCATCTTTTATAAACGTAGCTTAGAAAAACATTACTGGTCTGAAACTTAGGACAAAACATTGGCACTGACGTTTAAGATATCTTTCAGTTAAGACAGCTCAAACATGCATTTTAATCTGGGATTACTGTAGGTTTAAGCCTTGGCTGAAACCAGGCAATTTTCTTTTATACACTGTAGTTTGCACTTTTGTAAAATTGTGCCTTCAACCAGTTCAGTTTTTCCTTTTCTTCCATTCACAAAAAATCTTTGCCACCTTAAATATTTAAGAACAATCAACTTAATTGGCTTTACAAGTGATTTCAACATAATGTTTTCAATTGCCCAGTGGTGAGATGATATGAAGGTTATATATAATAATTGATATAACTAAGAATAATTGAGTTAATAATTGTATTTATTGAGCTGAAATTGGCTTTATTTTGTGCTGATGTAATGTAAAAAAGTTGAAATGCCAAACTGATTGTATTTTAAAAAACGTTAAAGGGATAGTTCACCTAAAAATGAAAGCAAATATTTTTTTAGTGCTCACTTTTATTTGGATGCGTTACTTAAACCTTAACGGTCATTAAAACTATTTAATATTGTGCACATTTCCCCTCCAGGCATCACGTTCGGTATCCTTGTCAATTTTGGTTATTTTTTTCTATAGGTGGAATAACATTTTTAGGATTTACACTGTCTTTCTGAGTCATTAATTTTGAGTGTTTAATCTGATTAATCTAAATTTAGATTATTTTACTAGTTGTGTTTCCTTGTGTTATGCAGGGGTGTTGTCTCTTCTCTGCTATCTTCTTGTATGCTCGTCTCCAAATAGTGTAGCCATATATGGTTAAATCTATAGCTTTGGTTTGCGGGGGGGTTGGGGGGGCTTTGGTTTATCCAGGTCTGTCTTTACTGCGTTTGTGATAAGAACTGAATGAAGCTGGTGGGTTACCATGTATTGAATAAAATCCTGGGATTTACCTGAGGCATTGAATGGGAACATCAGTATTCCAGAAAATCATAGAGCCTAGGGTTTCTTTAAAAGAACTGGGTGCATGAACAATCTGATAGGGGCTATTTTAGTTCAGTTAGGAATGTATTTTATTCCAACCATGTTTTTTTTTACAATATTATAATTTGACTTCTAAATATCTTAATTTTTACAGCGTTTTGAACATGACAGAAATGTATAATGCACACTTGAACCTGAACAATGCAGGTGTAGGTGGTACCACACATGGCAAAAGCCAATAAACAAATTTGCTTTCTCTTCTTGTGCTGTAGTCTCTTCTGAAGACCCCATGGAAAAATATCTCGCAAAAACAAATTCCTTCAAAGTGAATCAGCTTTATCAAACCACTAAGTCCTCAGTGGGCTTGAGATGAGACCCTTTTGTTTGATAACTCAGTGAAATTCATGTTCAGTCCAGATGTTATCCTGTTATCCTCAGCAGAGTTTCCTTCATTGGGTGTTATTTGATGACAAAAGTCCGGCTTGTTTGGGTTTTTGTGTCAACACAGCCTTTCTCTCGCCCTCACCACCACGCAGAACGAAACGTTACACACACGCCCTCTTTTACAAAACCCAACACCCCTTGCTGTTGACCTGGTCCATATCAACTTTTGATCACAACCAACAGCAGATTCTGGAAGCACATCAGAGAGCTGTGTTACAACACGTGAAAATGTATTATTTAATGTAACAAACTGTCTTCTTTTTTTCAGTAAATGTAATGGTATCTGGGAGACAGCACTTGCTGGGATTGTACGATACTGCTGGACAGGTAAGATAATATTTCATAGCTCCGCATAGCATAATAACAACATAATATTAGTGTATGGTAAACCTCAAAATGATAACAACCTCAGCGTTTGACTGTTTAAATTTAATGGTGTTATTTAACACACGGTAATAGTGGTTGAATATTAAACTACACTACCTGTAACAATAGTCTCAAGATGAGTGTAAACTCATTTCGAATAGCAATTCGAGTTTAATAGTCCAATTTACAACCTGTTTTGAATAATGTTGTAAATTAAACTGCAGGCTGTAAAATCACATCAATGCTTGGTTTGTTGTGTCGCTTCTGGCTCACTGTAATGATTTTGGTTTTTGGCTCACGACAGTAGATCTTCAAAGAGAAACACACAATATAGCCTGAAGAAACGAATCTGAAAATCAAAGACTAGTAAAGATACACCCACATTTACTCTTCTTATGTGTCTTCAGACATTATCTGTCCCATATTGAGGGACCATATATTCATTTTAGAATGTATATTGCAAAAAATTGTACACTACCGGTCAAAAGTTTTGAGACATTTACTCACTATGTGCTTATATTTTCCCCACATTTTAGAATTAAAATAAACTCATCAAAATTATGAAATTAAACAAAGGGAACTATAGGAATTATGTTTAACTAAAAACCAAAAACAACAAATTAAAACCTGTTATATTTTATGATCTTCATTGCAGAAATGTTTTCTTGTCATTTTATCAAGCATGCTTTTTAAACAATATTAATGTGATTTTATTGGCTGTTCTTTCTTCATTATTCAGTCAAAGTCATCCATTTCAAAAACATTTTTTTATTAAATAATCATGTCAAAAAAACATGTATGTTTGCAAAAATTATCATTTTGTCTACTAAACTAATTTCAGACATTTAAGCATACGGCTTCAGATCAAAAGTTTTTTTTAAATAATGAGAAACATTTCAGTCAAGTGTCCCAAAACTTTTGACCGGTAATATCAAAAACATATACAGTATGAGGAACTTGTTTGTATGATGTGTCGTTGTTGACCACTTCCTCTTTTACATCCATTTAAACTATTTTTCAGCTTGTGAGCCCAATTTTTGTTAACTTAGGAATGTTTTGGTTGTCTGCTAGCTTTTTTGTTGTTTTATGTACAGCCTCAGTTGGGTTTCTCTTTTTCTTTTCATTCAGCATTTTGCATTTAGCACTTTTATTTGGAGATTTTCAAGAAAAAAAGTTTTGGGAAAATAACCTGCACAAATTGCTGATGAATAAGACAACAGCGTACCTCTAAAAAATGATGTTCTAAATTATAACAAATATTAAAAATGAGGCATCTTTTTGAGTATTTTTGTGTATAGGTAGTGAATTCATTTTAAACCATTTTTTTATTTCCATGATGACCATTGCAGTCATTTTTAAGTATTGGGGTGCTTTTGTCTAGCCCTAGTTAGTGTGGCACTAATTTAAGAATCATTTTATAAGCTGTCTGTCATCTTTGACTTGACAGTTTGCCCAAGGTCATGACATACAAGTTTCTAGCAATGCATACATTTGAATAAATAAAGACAAAATAAATAAATAATAAGTGGTTATACCAAAACACGCAATAAGCAGTCTAGCATTAAGGGATTTTTACAAAGGATGTTTAAAGGGATAGTTGAAAAGTCTGTCATCATTGTTCAGCTACCAACATTCTTCCAAATATTTTCTGCAGATGAAAGTCATACAGGTTTGAAATTACAAGAGGAAGAGTACATTTTTGGGTGAACTATAAGGTACAGATTAGCATACTGTACGTACATACTGTATATAATATATATAATTACAGTAGGCCCACCCAAAGGGCACTTGGGTTCCACTTAAGGATCACTTCTCTGCTAATGCAAAACAAAGTAGCAATTAAGTACCTTAAGTAGCAATAAACTAAGCAAAACATAATGTAAGCATACTGTTCAGTTTGATATAATTACATAAATGTTTCTTTAGACATCAAGTGGAAAGCACCGTTTGAGATGTGTTGCTTTATATCTCGCAGACTGATGCACTGCACAGTGTCAAGTAAATAAAACTTTTTTAATTTAGCACATCTGCCACAGTAGGCAGTACACCAATGCTGAGGAGCATCTTTGTGAGGTCTGGACCTGCTCTTCTATTGATCACTGGCTGTGAGATCAATGGCGCTCCAGAAGAACTGACTTTTACAGGATGCTGGCATTGGTGCAGAGGTGTCATTCAGCGCAGAGACATTAAAGGCCTAATGTAAAATATATGTATTCGTTTTTATTTTACAGGGTCATGCGTATTGATAGTGGTCTTGGTCAATTCTACATTTAGTGAATTAGGATTCTTCAGGATCTGTTTTATACTTTGTGCTTTGACTTTGCCTACCTGAAAAGTCAATGTAAAATACTTCAATATTAACTTTGTGAGTTGTGTCGGATAAAAGCATCTGCAAAATGCATAATGTTAGCATTCATACAGTGGTTAGTCAAAGCATTGTACAACCTGTACAAATGTATTTGTTGTTTCAACTTAATAAATTAAGTTACTTGGCTGCCTTAAATTTTTTAGTTAATTCAACGTAAAAAAATATTGTTTATGACGTGAATTTGATGCAAAATTGTTATGTCAAGTAATATTTTTAATAGTGCTGTCAATCGATTAAAAAAATGAATCACGATTAATCGCACATAACATTAATGTTTTTAAATATACGTTTACATTATAATAATTTCACATTTAATCTCCAAATTAATGTAGAAACAACAGATTTCTTTAACAGCATCATTTTATGAATGAAAGCCAACATTCTGATATTAGTACTGCAACTGATGTCTCCATTAAATTGATCATTTTTTCTTTATTTTAACATTAATTATAGCCGTTAAACACTTAAGTACAGAATAACTGAGAGCTCTCATGTCTTAACAGGTATAGGAAATATACAGAAATTGAATTAAGTTCTAAAACTTAACAGTCTTTAATGCTACATTCTAAATTAAATACAGAATTTAAGCTACAAAACACATTGAATTCCTCTTTTCTTTTGTTCTTTGATTAACATTAATGACAGGAGTCACCGCCGCAGGTTTAAGAATGAGAGCGTGATTATATAAAAATACACGTTAATCTGAAAAAAATTAATCGCATGCGTTAACGCTTTGACAGCCCTAATTTTTAAATTGAATTAACGAAAAATGTTAAGGCAGCCGGCTAACTTCATTTTTTAAGTTAAAACAACAAATCAGTTTTACAGTGTTTACATTCCTTTTATTTAACTTTTTTTTTATTTAAAAAAAGTTTGTTAATAATTATCTTCTAATTGGTTGAATGTGGCATTTTGACCTTATTTATGGATAAGGACTACTAAACTGCGCTCCATGAAACCTTTTTCTCACAAAATGAAAATTTTAAACTCAAATTAATATTTCAAGCCCCTTCATTTATTTCGAAAGTAGCGGTATAATATCAAACCGCTTTGTGTTGGGGTCCTGATCTTCTTGTATGAATTTATTTTATGACAATGACAACCATTATTATTTAATCCAAATGAGCTTTTGTGTATTTTAACTGTAAGAAAAATGAACTCAATGGAACGAATAGCAGCACTAAGCCATTCTTTCTTATGTTACAGGAGGATTACAACCAGCTGCGGCCGCTCTCCTACCCCAACACTGACGTCTTTCTCATCTGCTTCTCCGTCGTGAATCCGGCTTCCTATCACAATGTGCAGGAGGAATGGGTACCCGAGCTCAAATCCTGCATGCCTCATGTGCCCTACATCCTCATCGGAACACAGGTGCAAGAGATATAGTTTCTAAATCTGAAAGGTTGTAGTTCATACAGTAAAGGGCTTCCTATGAACAAAAAATTAAATCAGATAATTGATATCAATTGTCAAAAAATAGAATAACTATTTACATTTCTACTTTTTTATTCAGATTGACTTGCGTGATGACCCAAAGACACTGGCCCGCCTGCTTCAGATGAAGGAGAAGCCTCTGAGCTATGAGCAGGGCCTCAAACTGGCCAGAGAGGTGATGTAATGTTGATTTTGAAATTGCTTTTGTCGACCGATACTGATTATTGGCGGATATATCGGTGCATTTCCGATTTTGACCTTAAAATTCTTACAATTGTGTGTTCATTAATTAGCACCACTGTGAGTTTAACACTTAACCCCAGGTTGCTCCTGGGTCTGTGGGTCACATTCATGAACAAGCACTTATTTGTGCAGAAAAGATTTTAACAAAAGATTCATAACAGGTGCGGACGCACACAATTTATCTTCTTTCTAATACCAATGCATCCAGATTATTGTAAATGTGGATTAATTTGTAAATCCTGATTATCATAAATCCTCAATTTAAAAAGAAAACATTTACAAAAGATTCAAACGTATTGAAAAGTCACGATTTCTGCATTTGAACATTAACACAGATTTACACACAAACACGTGTAATTACTGTACTTTGCATTGAATTAGAAATAATCTAAATGTCAAATGAATTATAAAATGATCAAGAGATAAACAGTAAATCTGCTTTGGGTAATTTAAGGATTAACCAAAAATAATAGATATGAAGATGCCCCACTTCCATTACAAAATGGCCGCTCTAGCGAACAAAGTCCCGCCTTCCAGTAAAAAGAGCCAAACGTCAATCGATAAAGACTGACGATTTTCTAGGACGGGGCTCTTGTGACGTCCTTGCCGGTCTGTGCGCATGCGCTGTAGCGACCTCGAGAACTGTGATTTTTAGAAACATCAGTCTTCCCCCATTCAAGTAGATAGGACTGTGGACTTGCTATGATGTAAATAGTTGCCCGGAGGCATGGCAAACATGGCCGCCATGTGGTACGACTTCCGTAAACGGACTTTGGGATTAACATAATTTATTTTTATATTACAAATCGTCGCTGTCGGGCGGAAACCTCCTATGTCCAAATTTGGTCAATTTCATATTTTTTCACAAATCGATGCTATTGGTCAGTCCCCATGTGGGTCTGTTATTTTTACAAATTATTAACCAATCTAAAGTGTTGAAAATAGTTTGAGAGCAAATCTCTTAACTCCATTGGACACTTCTACTGTCTGAGAAGTCTCGTAACTCCACCTCTTCTTCACTCCACAGGAGCTTCTCGGCATTACGTCTCCTGATTAAAAGTTTTTTAGACAATAACGAGTGAAAATAGTTAGGTTAGATACATTTGAGTAGGCCTGTTTTGTTAAAAATCGATAGCTGTAATGCTTCGGTGTAGAAGGAAGCCCGTGAGCCACGAAGGTAAATTTGCGAGCAGATTCAGCTAATTTCCGCCTATTAGACAGCCTAGTCAGCTCATCGTTTTTTGTATTACATCACTTATAGTTCTTAAACCTTTAAAGTAGAGTTTAGGAAGATGTATGTAACCACAGTCGTTAGCTTTGGTTAACGATTGAAGCCTTTTCTCGTCAAGAGGCTCAACGCGACCGCCGACTTTATTTGCGTGCAGATTAATTTCCGCCTATATTAGACAGCCTGTTTAACGTTTTATTTGGGTATTGCATCACTCATAGCTCTAACGTTTAAAATAGAGTTTAGGAAGATGTGTGTAACCACAATCGTTAGCTTTCATTAGCTCTTAAAGCCTCGTCTCTTGTCAAAAGGCTCAACGCGACCACAGACTTTGATGAACACTGCTGGCAGCAGCGACGTCTGTGTCCGTACCGTTCTTATCAATGACAACGTAATCTCGTATCTCCCTGCTCCCAAGTTATAAACCTTGTATCTCTGATTAAACATGGTTTTGGGGAAATGTTGTGTTAATGTTGGTACACAACAGTATATGATAGCAATATAAGGTATAATACCAACTTTCACGATACAATGTTTAATAACTCAAAAAATATGTAGTTTTTTTTATTTCCTGAAAAATAATGGTTTTGGAGATGCGAGGATTCCACCCGAAAGCGACGAAATACTGTTTGTTATAACCCACAGATTGGAGCTCAGTGCTATCTCGAGTGTTCAGCGCTGACTCAGAAAGGACTAAAGACAGTGTTTGATGAGGCCATCTTGACTATCTTCAGCCCCAAGAAAAAGAAAAGATGTTGCGCACACTGCAGGAGCTGCTGCGCTATCGTGTGAGGATAGACATCTCCAACTGTGAACACCCACGCCTCCTTCCAAGCTTCATCTACACCACAGACCCCAGCCTCCGAACCGCCTCCAGTCTGGTGCACATCCTTCCTTTCTCCATCAGCTCGTCCCTCAAGACAATGAGCGGTCGTACCCTCAGTACGTGCGCCTAATAGAGAGCTACTCTGACAATTGTTGAAGTGCCTTAATCCACGTACCATACGCACACTCTTCTCCAATTGCCTTGCAGGGACCTGTTCACATACCAAAGAATTTTACTAGTAATTGACGTGCGGCGACGTCTTCAATCTCAAATTTAAAAAAAGCCAGATTCTTCTCCGGGCCATTGGGTTTTTTTAACAGAGTACATTATACGGTTTCTCGAGGCTTATGGAAAAATGAAAATCCATTCCTCCGTAAAGGCGGGTGCTCTCAGTCACCTCAGATCAATACTGTGCTGTTTCTACAGTTGATGCTTCAGCAGTTTGAGCTAGTTAATAAGGGAAATTCTCTGGAGGCTTGCCGGCTCATCAATAGAAAGAGAGAGAGATGTTACAGAGACCAGACAGAGAGAGAGAGAGAGAGAGAGAGAGAGAGAGAGAGAGAGAGAGAGAGAGAAGTGTGTCTTTAACACAATTCATTAGTCTTCCAGGTCAAAATTAGCATCAGCACGTAATAATTCAATTAGACGACTACATAACTACACATTCAAAAATAACACTCTACACTAAGAGTGTAAACATATGTGTACTGTGCCATATGAATCTTTATATTTCCTTGGCATTTTTTTAATAATGAAAACTTGACAAGTTTTCTGTCACATCTTCTGGGTCAAAATTAGCATCAGCACGTAATAATTCAGATAGATGACTACATAACTAGACATTCAAAAACAACACTCTACACTAAGAGTGTAAAAGTATGTGCCATATGAATCTTTATATTTCCTTGGCATTTTTTTTATAATGAAAACTTGAGAAGTTTTCTCAACTCAACTCAACTTTATTTATATAGCGCTTTTACAATTTTCATTGTTACAAAGCAGCTGTACATGAGACACATTGACTACAAGCAAAACAATCAAAGTTGTACCTGCAAAAACAAGAAAAGGTTGAAAACACAGAAGACAGACACACCCACACACAAAACACTCCACACACACAACACGCACCAACACACACACCCACACACAAAACACTCCACACACACAACACGCACCAACACACACAGACACAGAGACACACACACACACGGATGCGCACGCACACACACACACACACAACACACACACACACGTACGTACACACACAAGTACGCACACACACACACGCTCAGTGAGAGCACACAATTAGGATAAAGGAGAGAGAAGCACAGGTCAAATATAACAGATAATAAATTCCTATATGCAATATTAATTAAGTAAAACTTTAAGATTCTAAAGCAGCCCCCCCGGTCAGGCAGATAGTGCAAAAACAGTATGCAAACGGTGGCGAGGAACCCAAAACTCTAATCGAGAAAAAAAACCTCAGGAACCTTTCTGTCACATGTTTTTTACTGAAACAAGTTTTAGTGGGACATGAAGGGCGGATCCAATAAATATAAACTATGATTTCGACGCTGTCCTTCCGAAACCTTCGAAAAATTCGTTTTTTCAGTTAATGGAAAAAACACCCTACTTTTTAAACGATTAAATACGGTGTTGTCAAACTTGACAAGCAGTTTTTTAAAACATTTTATTAGTTAGATATTTGCAAAACGCAGTGATAAACATAAAGGTTGACTAATAATAATGATTTAAAGCTCAAAAGAAATCACAAAATATGGAGATACAAGGTTTCAGAAGGACATCAGCGATTTGTTGCTTGTCAGTTGGTTTCAGGAAAAGAGATGTCTACGTATGCATTTGATTGGACACAATTCTCTGTCTTACGTATGTCTGTCATCAATATTTTAGCATATTTTCCCAAGAGAGAAAGAAGCTAATGCTAAAAGCATTAGCAAAGCATTAGCGTACAGATGTCAAATCTAACACAACATCCATTGTATGTGGTTTTTCCGTGGTTTTAAGTGTCCTTAGTCACGTATTTGCAAGCCATTAGACCAGTTTCTCTGTTGAACGTAGGTGTTAAAATAATCGTGCCATACAACAGCGCTGTTAATATTTATCACAAGCATTGAAATTTTTATTTGAGGGGCTGCATTTCATGCTAATGTCTTCTGAAATGCATCTGCCTACACACATTTCTAAAAAATGCTGTAATTTTCAACGTTTAAGAATAAGTCAGCCCCGCTGACCAAAAACAACCATATTGTTCACCGTTTCAGCTGAAGCAGTCATGGGTTTACAAGCACCAGCCCTATACAGTGTGTATCTGTTCTGTTTTGCCTCTGGCCAAAGCGCCACCCCCGTGTTTTCCCCTTTAAAGAGCAGCTCAGACACAAATGGCTTTGTTCTACAGGCTTGTAGGCCTGTTGTGGTCTCGAGTGTAGACTCCAACAATGATCCTCCACTCTTGTAAGTCGTTTTTGTAAGTGACTTTTCATGTATTTGGCTTAAATGTGTGGCCTTTGTTTTCAAAATGTTCACTGGTGCCCTACTGTATTTTGGTATACAGTGTGTTGAACGGTATGGGCGTTATTATATACAGCCCTTACTGTTTTGTTTTGGACTTTGTGACTGAACCATCTATAAAAGAACTCACTGTATTTTCTCAGGTTGTTTTGAGCAGCCACATGTGAAAATCTAAGGACCTTTAAGGTGATAACCATAAGCCAAAGAACTTTGAACGAATTTTGCAGGTCTCCACATTATCACTTTTACCAATGTCCAATGAGAGCGTCTGCCATGGACACCAGACCTGGAACCGATTTCTAATGATTGCTCTTCAGGTTAGTTCTTTAGTTAGACCTCAGGGACTTCATTTCAGAGCCCACAAGATGCTAGTGACCTTCCTCGGGATGAAGAATTAAACCTGCTCTATACAGAGAGGAACGATGAGCCTTCGTTCACTTGCCTTTGATGTAGCATAGAGTTTGTTTCCTCACTCGGTTTTTTAAAGTGCACTTATGACACTGTGCCTTGCATTGTCCTATGCAATTGTTTATTTACTGTCACCCCAAATAGATGATCAGTGTTTGGATACTGGTCGCCAGAACTTGAAGTGTATTTAATATTTTTGAGTATGTTTTTCTTTAGATTTCATGTATCGGTTTATATGCTATATATATAAAAATGTGACAGCCTTCTTTGCCAAAACTAAAAATGTAAATATATATGTATGGAGTGAGTAAAGCTTGTGATCAAATTTAAATTTGGTTTCTTCGAGTATTAACTTTGGTATATTAATAATAAGCAAGGTGTAAAAACATACCAGATGCACTTGATGAATGTGTTTTATATAGGATGCATTTCCGTTCTTATGGGGGATAAGAACGGAAATGCATCCTATATAAAACACATTAAAAAAAAAGTCTGACTCAAATTGGTAGTGCAAAGTAAACCTGTTATGTTGCTTATTGTAAACTGTACCATCTGAAAGGTTGTGTCTATAGATGGGGCACATGCAAGATCTGAGTGTACATAGCCTGTGTAAAATCCAATGCAAGATCAATACACTAAGATCATTTTAAAGTCAGTCATTTTTGTAAAAGACAAACCTGAAAGTTTTTCAACAGCGCAAACTGCCAACTTTACATCCAATAACACATGTTAAACAGTTAAAGGACACAGTACAGAAATATTGTATCTTCCAATAATGTTTAATATGCCTAATAATAGCATTTATATTATCACTCACTGCATGTTCTCATTTACTCATGATGTTATTTGTTGTGATGAAATCTAATAAAATAACCATCCTTAGGCATAGAGGTGGAATCTTTTTACATATCATTACTTCACAAAGATTGATGGCTTTTCAGATTAACTGTTATCTATACAGTACATCACATTGATGTGAAAAGCTGCCTCAGACGGATTCAAATGAGCCTTCTGCCATCTACTGGTACATTAATGCTTTTTTTGCCAAAGAAGAGTCATCTTTATCTGTATGGTTCCATAAAAAATATACAGATCCTATGTTTAACAAAAGGATTCTTTGCAAAAAGGTTCTTTAGAACCAGGGGTTTCAAACTGGGGTCTGGTGACCTCATGAGGGTTTTAAGGGGTGCCCAGAAGATTTCGGAGAAATAAGACAAATCAAACATTTAAATATCTACTGAACATTATTACTGTTTCATGTGTGCTCATCTCTTTCTACTTGCCACATGAATACTTTCCAGAATGATGTATATTTTTCTTTATAGTGAATTTTTCTCACTACAATTAATTTTACTTGACTCAGAGGGGTTTGGCAGTATTCTTTGTAAAGATGTCATAAAAAATTGCTACAGTACAAATACATTTGAATTGAAAATCTTTCTCTGTACATGTACACATTCAACATTAATTATAGCCAATATGTTGTCATTACAACGTTACCTTAGTTTAAATGTTTTCTTATGCAAAATATATATATATAGATGGATATACATTTTAGGAAGGGGGTCCATCATATTTGGGGATCCCTGGAATCATAGAGTTTGAAAACCCTTGGTTTACACAAAAAGGCAAGAACTGTATGATGGTTTTTCTATAGCACCGCTGTGTGAAGAACCTTTTGTAGCAACTTCATTTTTAAATAGTTGTTTCAAGATTTATTGCCCCCCCAAAAAAACAAAAACAATTTATCACAAAAACAGGTTTATTTAATATCTCATCTTTTTTAAAATAATTAGATTTATTCTATTCATCAAACCCTTTCTTTTGATTTTTACATATCAAACTTGGGCCATCATAAACACACAATGAGCTTGGGAGAATTAAAACAAGGAAGAGAGAAAGAAACACATGATTAAGCTGAAAATAAAAATATAATAAAATACAGCCTCCTCACATTGTAAAATCCACAACCACGATTATCAGGACTTCAAATAAAAGAGAGGAAAGGGGGTGAAGTCCCACGAGAACAACTAGATAGCTAACTTGAAGTGCTTTTTTAGCTCTAGCCTGCACTGGCAGCTGGTGTTTCAGAAGAGAGATTACAACCTAGTGGATCAGCTTTTACCAACAAACCCCAACGTAACCAGGATTTCATTTTCGACACTCCAATAGAAAAATAAAGAAAACCCTTCTCTCAACTCACTCGTGGACGACTATCCTGCAATCATATCTAACAGCTGATCGGTGGAAATCTGGGTGGCCCATCATAAGCAGTCCAGAAATGTACTTTATGAAAAATATATGTCACTTAACTGGTGTAAAAACACTGGATGAGTTCTGAACACAACACGCCACCGAAATCCCACCGGTTCTTACTAGTGTCTGAGAAACGGCGCCTTTCTGAAGACATACTGACAGTTGCGTTGCCACTCTTGGTGAACTACTGAATATCCACGTTGGAATTTCCAAGAGGTTTCGACAGCATAAATCTATTACAAGTTAAAAAAATAAAGGTCCTCGGAGAGGTTTGTCCTCTGAATAGAGCGCAGATAACCACTGTGGCGTACGTTGAGATTCCCGGTCGGCGGTGCCGATTACACTCAACCACCTGTCCGTAATGTACAGTAAAGATCTGGGCATCATCCTGTCAAAAACAAAATGAAAGTACACACCACAGAGAGGACGTTTATTTTCACTCCGGTCTTCGTTTGAGTATGAGGGAGTTTGTATCTCCCGAGTCAATTGTCTCTCTTTACAGGGCAAAAACACATGTAGGTGAGGCCGTCATAAGACATGTTTTATCTCAGAAGCGAAGCGTCTCCCAAGCATCTCGATGAGGGGAGCCAGGGCACTTCCTTGGAGATCACGGGCATCAATCGACATCGACATGGAGACGTGTTTTTAAAATATATCCTTTGACCAAAGTTGATTATCATTTTACCATATCTTTATACAACAAGGAGTGCATGAAGTCTTTCTTCCCCGTAGGTACATAGAATCGATTTTTTTCTTCCTTTCAGTGTAGTAGCATGATACAGGAAAGAGGGAGAGGGTTATTTACAGTGCTGTTGAAAGGGAGGAAATGAACAAGGGAGTGTGCAGTAAAGTACGTAGCGTGAGAAGCAAAGAGGGGGCGGGGTCCCTGTGGCAGAGTAAGAAGGGATTGGTTGGGGCCACGTAGGGGACAGAGCAAGGTCCGGGTTAGTAGGTGGGAATGACGCCATCGCTGTTCTGGATGCCTCGTCTGAGCTCCAGCTCCTCCAGCTTCCTCCAAAGATCCTCTCGTTCCTTATCCTTCTTTCGTTCCCTGAGAAACAATGAGTTTTTAATCGTCTTTGTAAACAGCAAGGTTGTTTAGAACATCATCACAGTGTGTTATTCATACCTTTGCCTGTCGGATTTATAACTGGCTGCAAGCTCATCAAACAAAGCGCTGTTCATCTCCATGAATGCTTTGAGCACGTTGTAGATCAAAGCTGATATTGCCCTGATGGTGGAGAAATCAGACTTGTAATGCCACATGGCCTGAAGTGCCCAAACACTCCTGAATCACTTTCGTTATAAATCTGAACTTGACTGGAAGGCATAAAAACACAAACTCACGGGTTCCAGTGCTCTTTGGAGATCCTGTACAGGCTGGCGAACATGATGGGCAGGATGACGCTGGAGTTCTCCTCAATCAGACTCATGATGTACTCATTGTTCCAGTAGTACAGAGCTCGCTCTGCCACCTGCAACAATACAAAACTTCCATTTCAACATGTTCCATACATGTTAATATTAGCGTTGTTTAACACAGGGACGGCAGATCAATGATTGCAAACCATTAACTTTTAAAGCGTCTACTTGCACTTAAACATGCCGTTTTCCTGTTAGACAATCAGGCTCCTTATGCTAGCTATGAGTATGACGGCAAAACGTTACATTTTTTGAGTATCTTTTTTCTTATTGACCTGAAAATGAGGGCTGGACACGCATCTAGCAATCAGTTTGAAGAGCGGCTCCTGGATCTTAACAAACTGAGTGGGCTCGATCACATCTAGAATCTCCTCCAGCTCCCCAAGAAACATGACCTGAAGTCAAAGAACAAGATTGGTTCAGCAACGCAGTAATAATATACATTTAACATTCATTGCGCTTTCTTTTCCAAGAATAAATGAAACGCTTGGATTACAAAACAAAACAATTCAAAGAAACAGTGCATCATACTTCACTTTCTAAGATCGAATGGACAATTTCAGGCACGTAACTCAGACAGTGAATGAATGCAAACGGGCTAGGGATGTAACGATTCACTCAGCTTGCGATGCGATTAACGATACTAATCTCACGATAAACGTTTTTTCACTCTTTTTTTTTTTACAAAATGAACAATGAGAATTAGAAATTAACAACTGCCCTTTTATTATTTCTCAAATGCTGAATGCTCCTTTATAAAATAAAAATATATTTTATGTCAAATAACAATAAATTGCAATTTTAAAACAAAATCCAAATCAAATAAAAAATTTATATTTTAAGACTTTTCCAAACTTGGATTTTTTTACATTTAAGAAATTTCAGCATATCCGCGTTTACAAAGTACCAACAAACAACATGCATTGCGATTCTTTTAACAGCTCAACCGACTCGAATCGATTTTCAACCAGCCCACAGTGAATCGTTCCATCCCTAAACGTGCAGTAAAATTACCTCTTTTTGACTGCAGGTTTTTGGCCAGAACTTCAACAAACCTCTGATGACCTAAGAAAAACAAACAGGCCAGTCAGTGAGAATGTTTTAGGAACAAGCTGATGCCAGATAAAGCTCACAGAAGAATGGGGAAGGTAACAGTGACATTTGCAACACGAAATACTTACAGGCTCTGTTAACGTGGGATCTTTCTCTAAGAACTGTACAATACAATACGCCAGCTGAAAGACAAGACAACTTCTGCTTGATAAACAAACATTGCAATTGTACAACAAACCATTTTGCAAACTACAGAAAAGCATTTTCAACTAACAACAATGAAAAACAGGGAATGTTTCTTCTCCTTGAAATCCTGTCGAGCAGGCACAGACTTGTATGGATATGGATAGAGCAGTGTGTGTGTACCTGGGCATGAAAAAGAGACAAGCTCCTCACTGTGTGGAGAGGCAGCAACACTTTCACCAAGAACTGTTTGTGTTCGGCTTTGAGCGGGAGAGCGAAACCATTGATGATGCTGCAAAACCAGACAAGCGTGAGGTGTCACCTGTGATCTGACTCTTGCTGCAAACCTTTTTCACGTGCCCCTCCCACATACTGTACGTTGACCGAAGTATTAGTTCATTCAGTTATCGCAAACCATTGCAATATGCATACTGTGATATTTCGATCAATTTGATATATTGTACACCCTTAGTTTTCATCTTAACCAGTTTGCTGAACTTCCTTTTCCCCAGTACCTGTATTCTGTACTTACACTGCCTCTCATCTATCCAGTACCTCAGAGATGACGTATTTTTGTAGTCTAACCCGGAAGTTAGCGCCGCACTGGTTCTCTCGACCGAAAGCCTATGCATTTTTCCCATAGACTTTTGGAAGATCGCAAAAAATAAGATCTGTGATTAACAAAGGTTTATGATCTTTACATGATTTGTCTATCAAGATAATCTTTACAAATTAACACAACATTTGTTACTTTTGAAGCTAAAATACAATTGGCAGAAGTAAAAAGCTAACACGATGCTATCAACAGACTACACTTAAGGTCGCTCGATATCAACGTCACCACCACAAAGCATCCGACAACTCTTTCAAACTTTATAAAAAATGTGTTCCCTGGTAAGTAACTACTCCGTGAATGAATCCGCATCTACGTTTTTAAGATTTGTGCCTATGTTGCATTATTTGTGAGCTTTAAATGCTCAATGGCGTATAACGTCCCCGCCAAAGGAAGTAGTCACTTTTAGCAACCGTTGTTTTTAAGACACAATAAGGCTTTAAAAAAATCACAAGCGGGTTATATTTGGTGTGTTTTATGTCATAGAATAAAACGTGAAAATATTCAGAGGTTTTGTTTACCACAGACCTTATTTCGGGCGATTTACCAAAAACCCATTAAAAAAACTGACTTTGGAGCGATGGATCCCGAAGTCCTAAAATGCAAACTCGCTTTCAGGTTTTGCATACAAAGACTACGTAAAAATATGCCATCTCCTCGGCTCCCTATTAAGAAGCCATTTACACAAGTCACATCTTTGCATTGTAAAGCTAGTGCAGTGCAACCAAACGGAACAGAACACAGCGATCTGGATGTTATTTGATTATGCAATCGTGTCATGTTCATTTGGACAGAAAGATGTATGAAAAACTGTAGCTTCACTAAGAAAACAAAGTCATTGTAGCAGTTTGACAGTAACTGCCCATGTTAACCTACTCTTTGATTCATAGTGACCCCTGGTTTAAGACACCCTCATCTAACCATAACAAAAACTGCCAACATGTAGGATGCTCTGAATTGGACTGGAGTACCTCTTCACCATTGCAAACCAATTTATGGATTCGAAAGCAAGACCCACCTTCCCAAAATCTCCAGCAGTTCAGCTACTCCATTGAAGTGCTCCGTCTCGTAAACAAAACTGTCGAGGCAGGAGAGAAGAGCAAAGTTATATCTGCTCACTTTAATAGTTCCTTTGTCTATACAACTAAATTCTGAGGGCGACTTACCAAAGAAAGATGTTGTTGATCTGTTTGCGGATGAAGGCTCGGAGGCCGAGGAACTTGCCGTAGATTCTGTGCAGGACAGTCTTCAGGCAGTCCCTCTCTCGAGGGTCCTCGCTATCAAACAACTCCAACAGCTGGAAATACACAAACGTAGTTGTAACAAGGAAGGCGGGACGAGAGCCGTGAGGGAACGGTGCGAGGCCGGTGACGCGAGTGATAATGAGCGTCAGCTGCGCATTGCACCGGTCTCGCATCTCTCACGGAGGAGCTACGGAAGCATAAAAGGACGAGCGACAGGAGCATACGACGAGAGAGGACCAGGCCTGGACATTGTGTTAAGTTTTATTTATGTTTGTGTGGCCGGAAGTTGACCGTGAGGTAGCTGTCGGCCCTTTACTTTCGTTTTGTTGTTGGTTTATTTGATTAAATATTGATTTGAATGTTCGCTGGTTCCCGCCTCCTTCCTTCCTTACTTTGAACAGTATTACAGTAGTTAACTATACACACTACCATGTGACCATTGTGTATTCTTGTACAGTCGTCCCATCATTGTCACTAAACCACAAGAGGATAATCAGGATCTTGTGTCATCCGGAAAGGGTTTTGCTCTAATGACCGTGTATAATCCCACTTATTACACAGCTAATTTGATTTCTACTCAATTGTGTTCAAATATGAGACCAACGAAGAAACTTACACCATGTATGCTGCCATGGACAACATACAGATGCACAGCTTCGACAATCATTACACAAAAATTGTATCACTAAATTCTTTGAGTATTTTCTTCAAATTGACAGAATTACGCCAATCTATTCTGGATTGAATAAATACTCACCTGTAATACGAATTTCTGGTCAATGTATTTTTTGGCAATGCTGGGCTGAAATTCCTGACTCTCCAAGAAGCGAATGAAGAACTCGTAGACAAGCTTAAGTAAAAAGACAGACACGCATGAGAAAAATCGGCCGTTAAAAGATGAAACCTGGCAAATATATTGTAAAGCATGAGCTTTCATGGCTCAGTACCTGTAAATGTGGCCACGAGGCCTCCAGCGTGGGCTCATCCTCCTCTGGGTCAAACTCATTACTGTCACTAGGTGGAAGTGTCCGAAAAATATTGTAGGACACCTGTGAGAAACGAAAACAAGGCAGAAAAGGATTCGTTTAAGAAAAAATGGAAATGGCACACACAGCAATTCCCTGCGTTCCCTGAAGACAAATTATGCAGTAGTTTCTTACCATTTTGACAACCTCAGGGTAAGTCTGTTCAGTCAGGTAGCCCCGGCTAACAGTAACATAGTCCACCAGCTCATTAAGAGTTGAACGTTTATACTCTTTCATTTTCAGATCAGACAGCGTGTCCATGAAGTCAAACAGAGTACAGCACTGCTGCACTTTCTTGAGGAACAACTCTGGTTGCTCCTGAGCCGAAACATCTAGAGAGAGTAAGAGGGAGAGTTAATGCAAAACAGACCGGTAGCAGACCGGTAATTTCACATTGGGTTTACATCAATCTTCTTGACTTTCCTACTGTAATACGTCAAGTTTCAGCACTGTTGGTGGGACACCTAAAATACTTCACATGCTCGCCTCGAGGTCCATCTGACCCTTGACCCCCGACTGTTCCAAATAATAGTGCCTTGATTTTTAAAACCCATTCACAGCAATGGTGAGGGAGAACATGTGCTATATGCAAGCACCTGCCGTGGCCAATGAATTCTTTCACAAAATAACTACTGGCTAATAACAACTTGCTAGATTTCAGATATGTCATGCATGTGTTATGCAACTGACAAAAAATATTTTAAATAATTTGAATATTTATTATTAGAAACAACATTATTTGTTATTTTGATAGTACTGTGAGGAACATCTGCACAGTTTGGGCATTTAATCACATGTGTTTGTATATGCGTGTACATGAAGGAAACATCATCCAGTAAAAAAGCAGCAAAATTGGTTTAGAAAAGCACTCAAAAATTATTTAGAAAATCTAAGCGTCTAGCATCATTTATGCAATGAAATTTATTTAAATACATTTTGGCACATAAAAATGCCATGACATGAGCATTCCCATCTTAAAAATAAAGACCTTTCTTTTACAAAGACAGGTTTGTCCACATTCAGTGTGATGCTGTCTTTTTACATTTTATCAGCTTTATCAGACCAAACTTAAAGGAGTAGTTCACCCTCAAAATGAAAATTCTGTCATCGTTTACTCACCCTCTTGTCATTTCAAACCTGTATGACTTTCTTCTGCAGAAGACAAAAAGATATTTTGAAAAATGTTGGTAACAGAAAAGCACAGTCCCCCATTCACTTTTATTGTAACCAATGCAAGTTAATGGGGGGGCTGTCAACAACATTCTTCAAAATATCTGAGTAAATGACGAGAGAATTTTCCTTTTGAAGGTGAACTACTCCTTTAAAACAGTTCGAAGCTCAACGACGTCACAAAACATGCTGTCCTGTGTGTGTGTGCGTGTGTGTGCGTGTGTATGTTTGTATATCCCGGTGGGGACCTAAACCTGAATACACACCAACACATGGGGACTCGTGTCACTGTGGGGACCAAAATTGAGGTCCCCACGGGCAAAAAAGCTAATAAATTGTACAGAACAATATTTTTTACAAATCTAAAAATGCAAAAAGTGTTCTATGATCTTTAGGTTTAGGGGTAGGGTTAGGGGATAGAATATACAGTTTGTACAGTATAAAAACATTACGCCTATGGACTGTCCCCACGGGGATAGTCAACCAAAGCCTGTGCGTGTGTGTGTGTGTGTGTGCGCGTGCGTGCGTGTCTGAAGGCATCTGGCATACCTTTGAGCAGTGGCAGCTGCACCAGCTCGATGGGCTTGTCCTGAGATCTGAACTGAGACGAGCTCTGCGCTCGCTTCTGCCTGGCTTTCCTGACAGACTTCCTGGAGAAGCCGTCCACTTTGTCCACCGACGGGGGTGTGGTGGCTGCTGAAGACATAGCCCTGCGCCAGAGGGATGGGAGGAGTTCAGGGGAGAGAAATAAAAACGAAAAACAATTAGAGGACAGATGGTTACAAACCTTTACAGTAAGTGCCTAAAACAAAAGATCAAAGCCGTTTCTGTTCATGTTTCAATGTAGGGCATTGAAGGTTGCTGTATTTCTGTACTGCTCTTCTGCATAGGTGAAGCTGATGATTTTGGGTACATCTATGAGGTCTGCGATGACCATATCAGACACCATATCTGGCATTCTTAACATACAGACTCCTATCTATAAAGCCCATTCAAAGCTCTTATCAGATATAGACACTCTTCAGGCCCTATGCAACTCACTCTTAGCAAAAAAAAAAGAATTGGGGTCAAGAGTTGGCTTCACTTTTAGTATAGTATAATTCAATAATAGGGCTGGACAATAATTTGATAACAATATGCATCACGATAGAATTATCAGAGGTAAACTTGGAACTTGAATGATGACGCGCATGCATAAGGTACGCGTCCAACGCGAGTTGTAGACGTGACATGTGGTGCTGTGCTTCTCGTCCGGTGGCCACTGCCGCATTGAAGTCTCCATTCATAATGAGGTGTTTGTGAAGGAAGTCTTGACTTCAAATTCAAGGATTAAATGAAGATTATTAATTAAGATGATTATGTCAAAAGCAGGCTTTCAAGAAAAAAGTGTAAAGTAATGGGAGGCCTGTGCCCCAGTAGAGCTTTGAAGATACACCCATGCTTTAAAGCACATTTTTAAGTTGGAATGGAATTATTAGTGCAAGAATATCGATACATGTAACTATCACAATATTTTTTTTTCGATAGTGTATCGATAGCAGTGTTGGGCAAGTTACTCTGGAAATTTAATTAAATTACTGATTACTCCTTTTAAAAGTAATCAAGTTACTGGTCTGATTACTTTATTTCAAAAGTAATTAGTTACACTACTCATTACATTACTACCCCCCACCCCTCAAAAACACAAAATAACCTCTTTAGCCTTCTCAAGACTAAACTTTATTGGGAAGTGCATACTCGATCTCGTCTTTAATTATTTTAATACATTCTTTCTGCTTATTCCATACTTAAGTCTGTCATAAATAATAATAATAATTAAACTATGACATTTTAACTTAAAACATTTTTTCATATGTTAACTAGTATTTCTAAACCTGCATACTCCATAATGTAAAAAGTCTCTCCTTAGTTTCTTATAACTTGTCTATCTTAACTAGTGCTTCTGCATATTTCTATGCTGATTTCTTCGTCATTTAACAAATATAACGTTAGAATATGCGTTAGAGCAGCAAAAACTAGTCTGACAAAACATAACATGTTGCTAATAGCAGCCTGGCACTCGACGGTAGAAGTGGATTCATTGCTCTCCGTGCCCAGTGACGTTACTTTCTCCAGAAGTTTAACCATGCTGTACTGCCCTTTCAGGTTGTTTTTTGCGGGAGAGAGGGTTTTGCTTACCTCCACATGACCGACAACGCACAACAATGTTCTTGCCTTTGACAGAAATAAACTCAAAATAATTATTGTATTTCCAGCTACAGAACGCATACGTTTCTCTCTCCATGCGGAGTTTGTTTTCGCTGGTAGTACCAAAGATTGTCTTGTGATAAGGAGATGTATGGGTCTGTAATACTTACAATTGGAGCATAAAGGCTAACATCGATCACGAGAGGCACCTCAGCCAATCATATCCGGTGTCTAGTCTCCTTGCCTGCGTTCCACGCGGCAATAGCATTGGCCGTTACGAGTTTTAAGCTTAAGGTGGCAGGCTTTCCATGGAGTGCCTTTGGTAGTATTTTCCGCACAGGCGCGTTTCAGTTTGATGACGTCACGGGTGCGACAGGCAGGCATCCAGACTTTGAAAAAAACATTTCGCTTTTTACAATTTAAATGATAAAATGATACAACGGCAACGATGTAACACAGCTGTAACGTATAGTTACCTGGGCTTGGAACTATAATCTAATTACTATTTTAGGAATTATAGGCCAATACAAAAAGATTTTATTCTTATCATAGCTTTGCACACTGCTGGCATCTAGAATGATTTTGCTCAGCATTTTATTGCTCATATCAGAGGGCTCTCTCAACTTATATCTTACATTTTGCTTTTTGTAGTATTGTTCATATCGTTAGGAATTATATTGTATCGACCGAAATGAAGAAATATATTTCAATATCAATTCTGGCCATATCGTCCAGCCCTATTCTGTTAATATAATTTTGCCAGTCCTTAAACTATATTATTGCGTTTTTGGTATAGACTTCACATGGGACGTCTTGCTTTACACTCGGTAGCGCTCAAGTTTCATTTCTTAAAATCTTTTCATGGACGGGACATCATACCATGAGGTGTTTGTCTGGAAATGCGGTGTGTGTCTGAGGTAAATGAGGCTGAAACCAGGTCAATGAGTTTCAGAGAGGATGTATCTAAATTTGAGGTGTGTCAGCTTCATTGAAGCATTGTATTTAAACAACCAGTTTTCAGCACACCTGTGTAGTGTGATGTTATCCAGAGAGTCTTCGTTGGTCGCAATGGTGCAGAAAATCTACACTTTGCTGGCAAAATGTTAACGTTAAAGAGTACATAACATGAGATCATGAAAATTACATTTCATGCACTGTGTAATGTTGCCATGTTTGAAAGTAAGCAGTCTGCCAAGTTGTAAATCCGAAGGTGAATGAATAACAAAGTCATTGGCTTGGAAAAAAGGGATTCGACTCTGAATCACGCAAACGAGTCGTCCCTTGACCGAGTTGCGAACCGCCGCAGATATACGTCACTACATATAGTCTCCGCCTGTGTCTTACTAGGACTGCCCGCGAAAACTTCACTCTTCTCCCCCAAACACTGTGGCTCGTGAGCCTCATTCGCGGTAGACCAATCACAGCAGACTAGACCATCTGACCAATCACATCAGACTAGGCTAGCGGAAAGGAGGGGATTAGACAGATGAATCACGAATCGAACGAATCATTTGAGAGTCCGTCAAGAAGTAAGGTAAGAACAACTACCTATTATTACAAAATAATAGTGTAGTTACACCTACTTTGTACATAAACTTGTTGTTGGACACTCCATAAACCAAAGTAGGACCTTAAAAATCCCTAGTTATGTACTCTAAGTATGTTGAGTAGTATAAACACAGTCCTGTAGTCTGCCATTGCCTTGATTTTCTCACTGTAAAAAATGCCCGTGAAATTCTGTAGTTTTCACAGAAAAAAACTGTTGTCAGAAAACTCCCGGAAAAATACGGAAAAACACTGTACAATTCTCTGGGAAATTAACAGTGAAATTCCATAGTTTTTACAAGGAGTTTTTATTTCACCGGTCACAGGTCCGGCCGATCATACGAAAAACCGGCCGATTCCGATCTCTGGCCGGTCAATCGGTGCACCTCTAGTTAAATCTACGGAACATTTTTCGGTGCTCTGAATCTGTCATACAAGAAATGTAATAAAAAATTGACCCTTATCGGGATATGCATCGCGGCCTTGTATCGGGATGCGTATCATATCGTGAAGTTGTTGGCGATACACAGGTTATACTTCAACGACAGTAGTAGGGCTGAGCTGTATTGATGGGGATGTGGAGGACAAAAACTAAAAAATTCCTGAGCTTCATATAGGCTGATGTTAATTAAAGGTAAATTCTGTTCTCAGGCCTAACATGCACTCAACCTGTGACTTGTACCTCCCTTGCATCTTTAAACTCCAAGTTAGTAAACCAGTAAAACTGCAAGTTAGTAAACATCAGGGTGTCATCATAGGTTAAAATGTGAGATTTAGGCACAGATTGGAGGCGCATAGAGTTGCAGGGCTTGTGTTCCTTTAGGTGCTCTCACACTTGAGTAACAGCTCAGAAAACAGCCCCACATCAGTGTTTCCCATACATTGATTTATTCGTGGCGGCCTGCCACATCAACACTGGCCGCCACTAATAGATTTTTCAGGATTACCCTTTAAATTTTTATTTTACTATTTAAAATCATTTAAACACGCTGCAGTTGCGAGCAGTGTGTTGGCGCTCAGCACCTCTCTCTCTCTCTCTCTCTCTCTCTCTCTCTCTCTCTCTCTCGTTGCGTGGAGCTCCGCCCTCGACGCTAAGCGCTACTCTCTCACATGACGGTGAACGAATTAAAATGTGGCGGTGTTTTCAATATGCGTTCCTCCTTGTACTTGCCTTTCCACGTAAACGTCAACAGTCACAGATGTTACTGACAGAGAAGACGGCTGACTGAGTTTATCAGGACTTGACGAAAGGTTAGCAGTAGTGTACCAAAATTTCAGTAGTCGGTACCAATACCAGTAAAATTCCACGGTTCTCGGTACCAATTTCGGTACCAAAGCAAAACACCAGTACATGCTAATTGAAACATAATTTTATTAATAAAGCTCATTGTTAATATAAATGTATAGAAAGCAATGCCATTTTGTATACATGAAGTATACAAGTTAATTGTTGCTGAAACGGTTGTGTGCTCACTTGGGGTCTTTCATGCTGATGAACATCCTCCTCAGTCTGCTGCTGTAGAAGACAAATAGAATAAACTTCAGTAAGTCAACTGACTGAACAAACATGCATATGCAATATTAAAACAAACAACCGTTTTTATACTGCATTTACACAAGATTACTTACATTAAGGTAACTGTATATTAAAATAATAAATGCAACAGATAGATTTTTCTTTAGTTTAAATGTGGCTTTTTAAACCTAATAGAGTTATCTATCCAAGACATACACATTGCTAGTCATACAGTTAGTATGATAGTTTTCTAGAACATAGATTTCAGATAGGCCTAAATAAAATAGGTACTGTAAACCCCATCCTGTCCTCCCATTTATTTTACCCCATTACAGTTATAAAAGCATTAAATGGTTAATAAGGACACTTGACTGGATTAGCATTGGCGCTAACAAATTAACACGCAAACAGGGACGTTTATTTTGACGTAACCTTTAACTTAACATGATACAACATTAATAATGCAAACGCAACAGAAATTGAAACTTACCGCTTGAACTTGTTAACTTAAATCCGGATGTTTCTTCCTTTCACCACAAAACTCTGTTCATTTTCTTCGTGATATGACTTTAATCTGAAGTATTTCTGCGCGCATCTCTTGTGGATCGGAGGCGCGCTTATCCGCTCATCACGTCTTATTGCGTCTATGAAAAGTTTCCGACTGACAACCTGTCAGACAGAGCATCAGTACCCGGTTGACCCGGTACGTCGGTACTACCGGGTCTAATGAAAATTAGGTACCGACAACTTTTTTATTTTTAGGTACCGACTTGGACCCGAAGTACCGGTACTTTTGACAACACTAGTTAGCAGTGTTTCCCACAAATCTCCCACAAACCCTTTCTCTGTGCTCAGTGTGTCTGTGTGCGAGCTCTTACCCTCTACCAGTGAGTTTGGTGCGGTGTGTAGTTGTAACTCCATGTAACAGTGTATTTTCCCATATTTCTGAATTTGCTCCAAATTGACTGCACTATACACAATCTACAATAAACGATCACTCGCATTTAAAATCAAAGAAGCGCTCATAATACAGCAACACATTGATGAGAGGAGCAGCAACAACAGCATGAGGCAAATAAGTAATATAGCCAAAATCACAGCATATAGCCCCTCTTTAATGTAGATGTATGGTGATTTTGTCAGACGATAAATCAGGATTTCAGCAGCAGTTAAAAGTGACAGCTGGTTGTATTAAATACGAGGTGTTATTGGGTTGTGACTCGTGTTTAGTCACTATTTTATATTTGTTTCATGTCTGACAACCAAACATGTGCCCGGTTAACCGCGGTTACCACCAAATCCTGCTGAAACCGAGCTGGCTGCGATAATGCAAGGTATCGTTTATTTTATTGATGCGTAGCTTGTCCGTGAAGCACGGCTCGGAGATCAGTAGAAATGCTGCTCGATCTAAAAGCAGTGCGAGTTTGAGTCGCTTATAATGTGCATTTGAAAAAGCAACACCCGTCAAACATGATCATTATAAATATACTTTATTATCATAAAAATACCTAAGGAGGCTTGAGGATCAGTGATAAAAACATGTCCTTAGGCATTTCCTACTACTACGTGTGTTATGGTCTTCTTCTGCAGTGCGTATTTGGAGTTTCTGCACGAGAGCGCCCTCTGGCTTTCGGATGCAGCAGCATTTTACCGTACTTCACTCACAAGTTGTGCATAAATCACGTGATATATATTTTCGGTTAACCGGGCATACGTATGTCTACTGACAACAGAACAGATTATATGTGAGAATAGCATTCATTTGTATTAAAATACAGTTTATTGTGTCAAGAGCAGAGAGTAGAAGCGAAGCAGATTTCAAGTGCCAACACTACAACAAACGCAAACACGACATGTCACAGATATGCTAATTAGGGTGTGACATCATGAGCGCCATAAGTCTTTCAAAAACCTGTGGGAAACACTGCACAGGCCTGCAGCACACAGCCAGATATGACAGGAAGTGATTGAGCTTTAGCACGCTTTCCTGGCAGAGCAGGAAGTGAAGGAACGACAGCAGGAGGTTGAGACTTCACACTGTACAACAGAGTTTAGCAATTTAGGCCACGTGTACACTAAAGAGAGAGAATGTGGTTTCTAACGGTCATGAGTGATTCCTTAGTCAAAATAAGTAAATTAACATTTTGGATTAAACAGGCAGATTACAGTTTTTTAACAATTAACAATTTAATCAAACTTTCAAAACTCCATCCCCTGAATAACAAATTATAACTACATATTTAAATTTGCCATATTTAAAATGTACCATATTTTTGCTGTGATGCTGTAAAGCGATGTAGGTAACCATTAACAAAACAGAATGACATGAAAACAATTGGCTCCAGATGTTTTTAAATACTGGATTTTGAATGAGACTAGAACCAGAACCAGATCTGTATTGTCTTATATTAAATGTTAACATCCTGACACTCTGCTGTGTTTGGAGCCTGATGACAGTAATGGACAGCAGACTAATGTCTCAGCAGGTTCAGACACACTGTTCTGCTCAGAGAACCTACCAGGGGACTGTGGATGTGCTGTGCCGTTCTGCACAGTGTACTAAATTTGGGACACGTCAATTTCAGATTCAGCTTATCATAAAGTAACCTAATTATAGACCGGAAAAAATGAATGGATCATTAGTTTATCATAAAATGCCCTGGAATAACCAGTACATGTACTTTAAATCTTTACATTAAATACACAGATTATTTAAATAAAAGCTAATACATCACATCACCAAATAGTACGATGACAAGCTACAACATTATATGTGGAAAAAAATAAGAGACATTTCAAAGACTGCTTTCAGTTTTTCTGAATTTATATTTAAAGGCATGTGTTAGGATTATTTTTGTTTTATTCATGTGAACTACTAACAACGTTTCTCGGAAAATATTGTTTCTATTTGCATTTCTTTGCAGAAAATGAAAACTGTAGAAACAGGTCAAAATAACAGAAAAGATGCTCTGTATTTTTTCAGACCTCGGATATTTGGAATGGTTTGAAATGGTGTCTTAATTTTTTTTCGCAGCTGTATATTATTATATACAGGTGCTGGTCATATAATTAGAATATCATCAAAAAGTTGATTTATTTCACTATTTCCATTCAAAAAGTGAAACTTGTATATTATATTCATTCATTACACACAGACTGATATATTTCAAATGTTTATTTCTTTTAATTTGATGATTATAACTGACAACTAATGAAAATCCCAAATTCAGTATCTCAGAAAATTAGAATATTACTTGAGACCAATACAAAGAAAGGATTTTTAGAAATCTTGGCCAACTGAAAAGTATGAACATGAAAAGTATGAAAAAGTATGTATCCTGTACTGTGATTTGCTTACTGAATGCCAACAATCAGTTCATCCAGATATCAATTAGGGATGGGCATTTTTCAATAATTTCATATTCGAATATTTGAGCTCATAAAAAACGAATATTTGAATATTGGTTTATTTAAATTAAGTTAATAATGACGTAATTTGTTACGTTTTTATTTAGTCACAATCTCACATCAAGCTTATAATTATCATTAAATATTCATAATGCATTAATATCATATCCTGTATATCGTTTTTTATGTTGAAAAGATAGAAAAATACATAAAAACTGCATTTAAACCTGCGCGGAACGGGATAATACAAAAAGAAAACAGACAAAACAAAACGAACAAAACGCAACGTATATCGACAGTCTGTGATATATGGTTATCTTGTTTATTTTGTTTTACATGTTCTTGATAAGAAAAACAAGCATATAGGTCTATTTTACTCTGGTGAAAGTCTGTTCAACAAGCCGACGGTTAACAAGCCGACAGCATAGAAACGCGCTGCTCTTCTCTAACTCCCGCTAACAAAACCCAGATCTGACAAGAATACCTGGCTTTATTGTTTATAATGTTGATAATAAATAAAGTAAACGGGCTTGATACCTCATGCCGACCGTTAAGATCCTAAAAAATACCCCGCAACAAAGACGGAGCCATAGTGCTTGTTTACCTGATTACGTGACCGTCATCTGAGGAAGATATTCTGCTGATCAGCACGCATATAAATATTGTTTTCTTTGTCGTTCACGGTCAGTGTCTGTCTTGTTTAGCTTTGCATTGGATTTGCATCAATAAATAAGGTAAGGCCTATTTATTTCAACTAAGGTAAGGAATTACAGCGCGTTTTCAAACAAACAAAAAAAGCATCAGTGCAAATTTATTTAGGCCTACAGGCTGTAACTTGAAGGCGACGACCCTATTTGAACTTCTAGAAGGAAAATTCTTGCTTTTAGGTATGGAAAAATGTGCCAGTCTTATGTTAAGGCCAAATTCATTAACATTTGTTGCAGTGAAATGTACATTTGCATGTTTCAAGTTGTTGAAATTAGCATTACATAATATATTTTTAATGAACGAATATGAATTTACTAAGAACAACCGCTGAAAACAAGTAATGGTAATAAATCAATTATTGTTGTTAATCATTTAATATTACGTTGATATTTTTATACCTAATGTAAGTAATGTTAACGAATTCTGTGGCTCTCCAGTTTTGAAACATTTTAATATGGTGATGTGAGCCGAGCATAAAACGCGATCCGGGCATCCAGTGTGTAAACTTAAAATATTTTAACTAGCTTGCAATCTGAGTGAACAAAGATTTAGGAACACATACAAATGATTTTTTATATTTTCTGTACATTAAAAAATCTTCACAGAAGAAGTGAAGAAGCGTTAAATAAGACATGACTCTAAGGTCTTCTGTAACAGTACCTTAACCTTGTGGTGACGCAGTTTTATTCTTATGAAAAATAGGAATATTCAAATAGCATTTTTAATATTCGAATAGTTATTGCGGATCGAATATTCGAATATTTGAATATTCGTGCACATCCCTAATATCAATGCATTAAGACTTCTTCAAGCACTTCGGGTTACTGTAAAGAATATTACTACATTATTGACATCTGGCAATGGGTCAGCTTCTGAACACATGGAGAACCTTTATAGCCTTAAAGTTAACGATCTTGGGCCGTTTACTTTCTTCTGAATTCCTGGACAGGGTGTTGGCAAACAGTTACGATTACTGTGCAAATCAAAGTGCTCTTGATATGACAACTTACATCATCGTCATCACCCAAGTCTTGTTTTCAACACAGTCCTCAAGTCTAGCACAAGTCTGCTGCGATGTATGAACCATCACCAAACTTCCACCAATTTCAAACATCTAATCCAAGGACAAAACAATGTCACAACTTTCTGACCTCTTCATTGCCTACTTGTTTTTTAATTTGCATATTTAGCTTCTTAGGAATTATGAATGAATAACTATTTGTATTTATATACAGCAAAGGAAATCTGGGAATTAGCATTTTTCACAACTTATGTAAATTGTACATAAATAGCCACTTTCTTAACGTTTGTGTGTGTGGCTAATTGTTTAAGGTTATTCTCACCATATGGTGACATTTTTAGGAGGGCAAAAGAGTGTCAAAGGTTTTCAATAAACTCCATGACATATTTAGTTAAGTCCTTCCTCCTGATAAATGTTCTTTTTCAAATGTAATCTAGCTGGTAAATCTGAGGCTGTCATAAATCTAGTCATAAACTAAAAGGACTTTGGAGGTAAAGCCACACTATGTAGGCGAGTGCTTCAGTCATCTTTAAAGCTAAATTCACGTTTTCATAATCCTGGCTGTCCAGCCTTTAATGTTATTAATTAAGCTCTCCAACTTGAAGCTAATATAAATATTAATGTAATTAAATGACACAAATTATTTCTCTTTGTCAACTTCTTAGTGTACAATCTTAGATAGCAGCAGGCTGCACAGGTGATGACACAGGCCATATGTGTAACCTTCATCTTATTTAGCCAAAACACAGATGAACGTAAAGACAATGAGACTTTTGAGATTGTCCCTTCTCGAAAAGTGACGTGAACAGCAGCCTACTGCTTTTCCATTCTGCACGGATGTGTTTACATTATGGCAGCTGTAATATAGCCCTAAACGGCCTGGTTGTAAGAGCCTGGGATTTAAGGCACTGAGAAACAAAGCACTGCACACTTAGAGACAGTCCAGGATTTATATACTCTTCATCTAACAGTACTATAAATCATTCAAAATACCATGTTGTTTATTACACGTTCAGGGTTTATATACGAGACCTTCAAATACACTGCTAAGAGAAGGTCTGTGATAACCTTTAAATAATTTGAAGCCCGACATTCATTTAACTGCAAATGTGAGCAGATATTTTGAAGAATTTTGATAACTGCCACCGATTCACTTGCATTGGTTTTGTGTCCATGCAATAGAACTGAATGGGTGCCGGCGCTGCTCAGTTACCAACTTTCTTCAAAATAACTTATTTTGTGCTCTGCAGAAGAAAGTCATACAGGTTTAAAATGGCAAGAGGGTGAGTAAATGATGACAGAATTTTGATGTTTGGGTGAACTATCCCTTTAAATTGCTTGTGAATTGAAGTTGGGATTTTGAGTTGGCTGCTCCAAAGTCTGAAATGCTTGGCACTTGAGTCCTTTGCTTATAGATTTACAATTATAGATTTTGTTTCTACATTGTTGCACAGCACATCCCACATTTTGTTACATGCGGATACCTTGACAAGCTACCATGTAACACCTTTGGAAACGCAATATGCTATTTCCTTACTAGCCACATGCAAATGTCCTGTTCCTGAGGGGAGAAGCAGACCCCAACCATAACTCTGACGATCAGGCTCAGGCAGTTTTTGTGTCTCATCTCATTTTCTGTCAAAACATTGCAAATTCTTTCAATAGCTAAAGCTGGTTATACAGGACTTTTACCCAAATGCACCTATTCAGGGTTTTTCCTGGCTCAAAATGAGGCGGAGGTGGTGCAACGTGCGTGCAGGCGCACTGTCCCTTTAAGCGGCTTAAGATAACAATTATATTAAAGTTCTAAAAATTAGATGAAAATGACAACTAATAAGTTATATAAAACACTGTGCTGATAACGAAACAGTGCCTCCATTGTGGCGTAATGCCGCAACTGCAGTTAAAAATTACAGTCTGTTTAATGCCCGCAGTGTTTTTTGTGAAGACACTCGACATAATTTTGCCGAGAGTCGGAGATGGCACGAAATTTGACTGAGGCGGCCGCCTCCAATTTCTCCATGCAGGAAAAACCGTGCTATTTCGTTCAGTGTGGCTGGTTTTGCTAGACAAACAGACTTTTGTATATGCAAGATGTAGTTCAAGATGACAGAGCAGAAAGTGTCCTTTAAAGTGATAGTTCACCCAAAAATGAAAATTCTGTCATCATTTACTCTGAACTATCCCTTTAAAGAGTAAATATTTTGTGACTTAAGTTTGGTTTATGGAGTGTACAACAACAAGTTTACGTACATGCACTGTGTAAAAACACTTTCATCTTCTTTTTTATTACCTCACTTCTTAAATGAATCGCAAATGATTTGTTCAGCGATTCATCTGTCTAATCCCCTCCTTTCTGTCAGCCTCCTCTGATCAGATTGGTCAGATGGTCTAGTCTGCTGTGATTGGTGTACCGTGTGCAGTGTTGCAAATGGAACGTAGGCAGGCATTACACAAGTGACGCAAATCCGAACGCTTCCCTCTCGCATATCTAATTTAAAGGTACAGTTTGTAAAAACCACTGCTAGAGGGTGCACGATCAAAACAACAACAATGCCGTAGCTTGATGACACTGTGAAGTAGCGTGGAATGATGGGATCTGTTGTCTTCAACTGTCGACTTCAACTGATGGCCATCAATCAGACGGGAATGAGAAATCATGGTAACGGATGAGGTAAAGTTTTATAAATGTTGCGAATAATTGTGGTCCATAAATAAGTGACTGATCGAACAAAGCTAGTGGCTGGCTAGACGCAAGACACTACTTCCGCATTTGTCCACGACACTGTTGTCATGCGGTTTCTACGTCATGAAAGGCAGTAACAAAGGCAGGGCTCTAGAGTGCGACCAATTTGGTCGCACGTGCGACTTAATTTCTCAATGGAGCAACTAAAAAAAATCTGAGAACAACCGTCCAAGCGAAAAAAAGTCTCTGCGAAAGTCTCCCTGTGGTTCAACAACAGACACATTAGGCCCATATCGTGGTCTAAACCAATCAGAGATAGTGAAGGGCGGACCCCCCTCTGATTGGCCGTGGTCCAGATATTCCTGTACGTGTGTGTACATTTGAAAATGCTGTGCTGCAGTCGGACAGAGAGGTGAGTAGCCTAGACCCGTCAGATAAACAGAGTGGATGTAGCCGCGGATGATGAGAGAAGATGAAAAGAACGATTGACAACTTTTTCGTTAAAAATATTAAGTTAAGGCCTGATCCGTCCGAAAATCATAACCAATGCTCTGACACGCTAGACTGCAACTAAATGGTCTCATTTTGCGACAATTTTTCCTGCCAGTGCGACAAGTTTTTCTTAATGGTCGCACCAGTGCGACTGTCAAACTGATCAATATATAATTTTGGCGTATTATAAATTTAATGCGCAGAAATGTTATATTGCACAAGCTGCGCATACAGTCACTCATTTTCGTCTCCCCTCCTTCAACCATTCATTATCTATCAGTGCCCCGCCCCCAAAGACGTAATTCGCGGGTTATGGGTAAGAGGCGAAGGACCGAAAGAGCAGACGAGTGAAGCGCTCAATCTTGCAACTTAAATAAATATGCAGAATACAAGAATTTCCCCTGCTAAGGTACAAAACAGCAAAGATAACGAAATGTGTTGCAAGTATTGTATGCATGTGAAGCTAATGCAGGAAACATGCGTTTAAACTTTATGCCCTAAACTATTGTATAAAGATCTCTAACAATACTGCAAAGCATGCAAAACGTTATACATCACGCTAAATAAATACTATTTATTTGTGAGTCGCTATTGATAGATGCCAAACGTGTATCAATGCAGCTTTCATGAAGAATAATCACTAAAAGCCTTCAGGTCTCGCGGGTTGTTTGAGATAAGCGCGCGCCCAGAGAGTCAGAGCACAAAATACTAAACGGAGTTCTCTTTCACGCCTTCTTACTCTGAAACGGACATATTAACACAAAATAACCTAAAAATTCCCATATTAACAAGAAACCTTGTAAAAGTATTCAGTTTGTTTCGTGACCAAACAGTTGGGAAACAAAACACGTGTTCCAGTATATTGCGAGAGCTCTTAAAGGGGCAGCAGCATAATAAAGATCTCTGTTTATAATGTTCATCAAACAACAACGGACAAGCCCAAAAACACTCACTGATATTAAAGGAATTGTGTTCTCTTATAGGAGTCGTTCACAACAAATAAAGGAAGAAAGTAGCTTTAAGAAAGATGTGCTTTAAATATGGTAAAGTGTTGAAAGAGTTTACATATACAATAAAAATAATTCAATCGTAAACAATGATTTGTATTAATTTCTAATTGATTTATTAATGTATTAAACACATTTTAAAGAAGTTTTAGTGATTCTTTTTTCTTACCTCACCCCACGACTCTGGTGCTATCAAATTCAACTATTCAGACAGACCGTGGTATTAATTTTCGGGTGGGAGCTCCGAGCACCAGTGCTACCAAGGAAAAAGTTCATTTCGAGCCCTGTTCTCAATTTATTTGCTTAAATATTTTGTATGCAAGTTACCTTTGCATGCTATTCAGTTGTTTAAGAAGTCTAAACTTTGCAGTTATTTCAGGGGAAGGGGATTGTTTACAGTGTGTAGTTACAAGATGTTTGCGAAATTTGCACAATTAAAAGGTTCTGTATTTTGACTGCAACTGTCTGCAACTATCCTGATTCCTTCACTTCATCATGAGTGCCACCTCTTTATAAACAGCATCATTTTGTGGGCCTTACAAACCTGCATAATACTAGTGCGGAATTTTTCTACAATATTCACTCACCATGACAGTATAAAAGGGCATTTTTAGTCAATCAACTGCAGTATTTCCTCTCTCAATCAGTAGAAAATGTACCAGGAAACCGGTATAAATCTGGACAATACAGTTATATTAGATTAAGGTCATACCGCCCAGCACTAACGAATCCTTCACGTGATTCAGAGTCGACTCCTTTTTTCCCAAGCCAATAACTTTGTTATTCGTTCACTTTCGGCTTTACAACTTGGCAGACTGCTTACATTCACACACAGCAACATAAAACACTGCATGAAATGTCATTTTAAGGACATTGTAATATTTACTCTTTAACCTCCTGAAAAAAAAAGACTTTAGATTTGGATCTGCCTGTGCTGTATTGTAACACTTTGTGAATAGCAACAACTTGTGTTCCTAAGAAACCTCCCCATCACCAAGACATTATGCACTTCACGAGGCTCTGATTTAAAGCATACTGAGCATACTGTGAAACGCCAACAGCCAGAGTCTGTTTGTTTTATGAGGAAGGGCCTGAAACTCACAATTGACTCATCACATTGATTTAAACGCCTGACTCAAATTACAACCTTTATATCGTTGGTTTACCTTCAAATTTACACACTACTCCTAGACCTAGTGATGAAAGAATAAAGGGAAACCTGGATGGACTTTTTTTAAACAAAGACAACAAAACTTCTCTGTGTGTTTTGGTTGGTCGGTCCTTTAGTCGACTCTATACCCAGATCAGCCCATTTTATGCCTTTAGGACTACAGACAGTTTAAACTTTCTCCTACAAACATTCATCCAGTTGACATTTATAGAAACATTTGCTGTTCCACTGGTAAGGCTAAAGTGAATTTCTTGTTTTAAAAAAGTGCTTTTCTGTACGTCTGCAAATATGACCATGGCCTTATTATGCAGGTAGTATGATCTAGCATTGCCATTTCTAACACAAAGTCTGTCCTTGAAAGACAATAACGTGTCCAACCTCAACATAAACACTCAGAAACAGTGGTCAGTGGCTGTGTTAAATGGCTGTGCCTGAAAAGTCTCAATTGTAAGTCCATGAAACGCATGACTGCAGCTGTGTAACAAAAACAGGTGTGGAGTATATTGCATTCCCAAGAGCCTGAAAGACCAGGCCAATAAACAAGACTGTTGACATGGTAGAATAGTCTGCAAAAGTACAAGAAAATCTACACCAGACAAACCCAACAAATTGTTTAGCAGTGATCTGTTTATGTATGACCTCGGTTATCACATTCAGGGTAACACATATCAAGTCTGCACTTCAGGAATATCTTACGTAAGATGCAAACATGGTTGAGGGGGCAGATTGTTAACTGAGATGCTGTTTAATTAGATTCTTTCTATCAACGGCAGTTCATACTAGAATCAGCTCAGGTGCATGAGAAGGAATTGTTGGAAATGACTACTTGAAAAGAAAATACGGAATAGTAAACAACCGGTGCTCATTTAACAGCAGTGTCACCTATACTTGACTAAAGGCGTTACTGAAAACTTCAAATTTGCAAATTTGTAACGTTAACTGCATAACCAGATTACAATTAAAGCAAGTTGGTACACTTAATTATAAATACGATATGCGCTATTTAAATTTACAACCACTTCACAGTTGACATAAAGCAAGACGCTCCAGTGTTATAAATAAATACTTGGCCATTCTAATCTTAATAACCGGACACGTTTTAAACATCACGTTTACACACAAAAGAAGTTTGTAATGCAGTGTTTACTTGGTTTTCTTACCTCTCTCGGTGATATTCGGGTCCAGGTGGCTCGTTTCAAGCGGCTAACCTTGTACTTGCAGGCGACCCAGCTAGCCAGCTAACTCAGACGCTTTACTATAGGGCTATTTAAACTAGCTTTAGCTTGATATAGAGCTCAAGTATAAATGGTGACAGGTTTTCCTATTGAAAACGCACTAAATTCCCCTTTTACGAGTTAATTAACAAGCCGTCTGAAGGTGTGTAAGCATTGCTAGCAGGAGCTCCCCGTGCAGCTAATCCCTGTAGCTGCCGTCCCCGCCTGCACCTAAAGCCACATTCATACACATTCACTGACCGACTACATACCAAGGTGTTTGGGCACTAAAGTCAGATTAACCCTTTCCTTAGCCTTAAACTCAGTTAACCGGCGACTAACTGCTAACCTGTTATCAGAAGTAAACGTTAGCAGGCTGTGCTAGTGCTCACTGCCAATTTTTTGCTGGCTCAAAACAGACAACGACACCGAACCGATGAAACGTTGGCTGACGCTGTTACGCCTCCCATTGGTTGCCATCTGTAGAGGGAACAAATGGATTGGCTACAGAGAGTTGTCGATCAGAAAAATCTTCAGGCACCGCCCCGAAAGTCAAACGTCATTGATGCCGAAGGTAGGTTGCAGAGTAAATGTCTGAGATGGAGATTGGACGAAGGCAAGGACCAGAAATGCCCGTATGGCGAGAAATGTCACCCGAGCTTAGGTCCCTCCGGCCTTCTCCTTGCCCCATTTACCTTAAATGATTTATATTATTGCGTTTTAAAGCCTCAGACTGCTAAATAAACGATTCAGCTAGCGTTGGTCTATTCTTAGAAAAGGATTTGGGGGATTTTACTCCTCTTCAATTACTAAGTCCTCTCTTGGAACACAATGTTACATAACATGAATGACACTGACCAGTAATGTTGTTCTTCTGCTTCATTCATTCATTCTTTCCTATATTTGACTAATGTCTTTCGTTTCTGCAAGCTGAGCTTGTTTAATGCTGTCCTCTCACGGTTGCAGTAGGTGCTGCAAATATTACTTAGTTATTTAATTACGTAATTTTATTAAACAGTTGCAATTCTTAGTGACATTAACATAATAGTTTCAGTTGAGTATATTGAATACAGGCACTGAACTGGAGCGTACATGAGAATCCCAAACTTTGAGAAGTGATATTTAAAGATAAAGCGCTATGCACTGATCTGGGTAAAATATAGGTTAAATTAAGCAAGTTTAGGTTATATTCGCGGTGGAATGCATTACATGTAAATTATAAGCATTTTTAAGAAGTGAAAAATGTGAATATGTGAGGAGGCATGAACTACACTTATATCTGCGATGCAGTGTGCTTTTACGACCCCTCGGTGGCGGTAAAGTGCTTTAACTTTGTGTCTTCCATTCTCTACAAACCTATTCACTAAAACCTGCTTATAAGATATGGTCTTCAAATAACACATCCATATTCTTTTCTTGAGAGGTTAATCGGGAGGGCAATTTTTACATTCTCTGACTGGCCTTTATTTTATCTTTTAAATCTGTTAAATCATAATTTAGCCATTTATTTAATGTGACAAATTCATTTTAAGAATTAAGTCCATTTCAACACATTAAGTCCATCCATAGTTCTGTACATGTTGTGTATACCAGTGGTTCCCAACCTGGGGTCCGCGACCCCCTTAGGGGGGCGCCAGAGATCACATGAGGGGCGCGGGAGCTGACATGCTTTGAGGTTAAATAAAGCTGCATTAATGTTCCACTAATCATTTTAAATAAAAATATTTTGTATGTTTAAAAAAATCATGTGCTTACAATGCCAAGATAATGCAGTCAAAAATAGTTATATCTTGTATAAAATAATTATTTCAATTTTTCCTGCTCCATTGGCAGACATTCACACGGGGCTTCGCGGTAGCCGGAAGCACTACGGGTTTCCATCCAAAGTTGCGAATTTAGTTAATGCGCAAAATTGGAATATCGCATAAAACATTTGCGAATAAGCACCGTTTCCATCCAACTAGTCAACCGTCACTTCCTAATAAACTGCCGCTAAATGTCAGTGAGAGAAGCCACTGAATATAATAATTTTCATAATACTTGCGCAAGCAGACGATTACGAAACACAATAAATGCGGTGCTTTTGTGGATGCCTGCTGATTGGGAAACAGTTTTAAGAGGCAATTACAGAAATACTTTGACGACTTTGCTCAGGCATTTAAGAATGACCATAACAACATTTCTCATGCTGTGTAACAAGATCAGTTCTCTGGTTAGTCAGGTTACGCAGTCTCATAGTGCAGTTAGGTGATTTTTTGGGGGGGGATTTATTCAGCAAATGCGTTTCCATCTCCCATTATTCGCATTAACCCTTTTTCGCAAAATGAAAAACCACCTCAAGCGAGCGTAAAAACTTTTTTGCGAATTAAGGGTTTTTAATCCGAAATTTGGCGTTTCCATCACTCGTTTCTGATGCGAAACTTCAAAATGCGAATAAAACCAGAGTGATGGAAACCCGCGCTGTTCTCGCTATGAGACTCACATGAGAAACGTCCTCTGTCAGGCGTCAACGTTCGTGTTAACATAAAAATCAAAAGGAAAAATAGCAGAGAAACGTAAATGCGGTGATTCTTCGTCGGAAATAAAGGAAAAAGTTTAGACGCTATGACAAAACCTACGTAAATTTAGGTTTTATTGAAAGACAAGACAAGTCTCGGCCAGAATGTGTGTTCTGTGGTGAAAAATTGTTAAACGACAGCATGAAACCAAACAAAATGAAAAGACACCTTGTAAAAATAAGCAGTAATTGACAGTAGCCTGCATCTCTTTATGCAAGTACAGCAATGTTAATGTTTAACAGTTCTTTCATAACGTTCAGTATACTCTGTATGTTCATACAATAACCTGAAAATAGACTGAAACAACCTGAAAAATAACCTGAAAATGTATTTGAGTATTCAAGTAAAAATGTCATTAAAATCTTTTATATTACTCATATTTAACCATTTAATTTAATTTATTATTCAATTATTTCATTACATTTATTAATATTTACTATATATATGTGTGTTTGAGTAGCAATCACGTGTATACACACACACACACACATATGAGGGTTGGGGGGGCTCCGATTGTCATATATGTACGTGGGGGGCCCCCAAGGAAAAAAGGTTGGGAACCACTGGTGTATACAATGGGTATATTGTGCATTTTGTGTTAATATGTATACTGTGATGTGTATATTGTTAATATGTGTTTACTGTTGTTTATTATGTATACTGTAACTGTATTTACATCTTGTTGTTTGTACTGTCATGGCACAGAGTCTTGCACATAAGAATTTCACCGCCGGTACACTTGTGTACACGATGCATGACAATAAACAGATTTGATTTGATTGATTTGATATGGGGTCATAAAAACTAGGGGTCTAAAAATAAAAACTAGGGGTAAGTTTAGATAAGATAAAGACAAATACCCTTCCAGAGAATAGAATACAATAATACTTTCCTGAATAAGACATAGACTAATAAAACATGAATGCATTTGCATTGTACATAAGACAGTGGAGATCAAAAAACAAACTGACACACATTTTCATTTTTTATTCTGTGAAATTAGTATACTATGTAGTCTTAATATATGCGTGATAGGAACTAGAGAGGTTTCTAGTGCTTATATAGCAGCATTAAATCAATATGTCATGCAGAGAATAGACCTTCACCCAAAAAATGCTGACAAGCTGAGAAATAAGCGTGTGCCTGTGAACTTTGCTGGAACAAGTGTACTCAACACACTGATAAGGGGAAAACACTGTTGCAAATGCACAGCAATTCGCTACAAATCAGCATTTTTGTAACAGCATTTATAACGTTCATAATGCTCAGTGATCCTTGTGTAAGACCAAATTTTAGCTGATGAATGCAGATGAAAACACAGACAAGTCAATTCAAATTAGTTTTATTCCTTCAATAATAAGAACATAAAATGGCAAGAATTTGTTTTTTACACTGCAGACCATGAGAATTGCATTATAGCACATTTGTGAGTTTATATAACCATGAACAGCTCAAAGCTCAGAATGTACAAGCTTTATTCATACTGCAACTTACAGGTGGGAAGCATTAAAACATTATTTATCCATAGGCAGTATTCACATCAGCTCAGTGCACTGTCAAAAGACCGCTGCAAACAGCTTATCACGTATTATGGTGCATATACACAATTGATCACTATTTTTACAATTAAATGTATTATATTTTACAGGCAAACCATTTTAAACAGTTCACCAGAAAAAAAATGTTATTAAAACCTGAAACAAAACAAAACGGCTTAAAAAATGCCATATTGCGCATACATTTACAGAAATCTGTGAAGAAAAGCCATAACCAACAATTACTCTGTAACTTAGTATTATGGATGTTTCTAAACAACACGTTCACCATCAAAGCTGTTCACAGCTGTGGTGTTTTGTGCCTACTTGGATGATACACTTACCCTGAAAAACAAAGCCTCGAGGCACTGGGGTTTCTGGGATTTTATCTGCAGAGATTTAAAATTGCTCTGATTGGCCGGTGGCTCAAACGTGGTTATGGGACACAAAGCCAAGGTGTGCTTTCCACATTTCTTTGAGAAAACTGCATACACCAACAAGTACACTGCAAGTACAGAGTAGTGCAATGACAAACATTATAACTATCTAGATTAATACTGAACACTTCATAAAAATCCTAAAATACATTATTTACTTTGGCCATGTTCTCATGCCCGTAAACAGTGTTAAACTGCATTGAGTTTATATAAGTAGACAAACCAGGGTTTGGGATAATCTGCATTTTAATGCATCTTTTCCAAACTGCTGACAGTTTTTATGCAGTGATGCATTGAAGGACACGCAGAACATCTGCAGCAACATCTGCAACTGACAACACAGAACTTTTGCTCAGCATTAATTAAGCAGAAGTGAAAGAAAAATGGGGAACACTAAACAAAAATTACAAAAGCCTAATTCAATTTTCGGATTCATTTGACATTATCTATGAATATGATCTATTCAGGGCATTAAAAAGCTTTCTCTCACTTAACACATCGACTACTTTGATGCCACATTCGATTCAAAGGCATTCCCCTGGCTTCCTGGCATCCAAAGGAAGTTCATGTATACAGAATTCATACAGACAGGAAGTTCCACTCCCTTCATTCTCTCAGCGCATTACTGCTCATTGTGAGGCTTGAGCTCCCTTTTTAGATAAGTGCAGAACTTTCTACATCTCTTAAAATTTTAAGCGGCTTTCCTGAACCGCTGAATGAACCGTCAGGGCCACACCCCTTTCTCCCAACTCAGAAAATACAAGCACAAGAACAGAGCATTATGGGATAGAGAGACAGTACCAGGGTGGGTATGTGTCTGTTGCAGAGGAAGCAGGTAAAGGACAAATGTAAATTCACTTCTCTAATGGAGTGAAATGGCTTTAAACATCACCATTCAAAAGCATTCAATGCAATTTTATATCACAGTCACATACTTATTACTATATAGCTCAGTTGGTAAAGCACTGTGTTAGCAGTGAAAAAGGTTGTGAGTTCAATCCCACATTCATTTAGTGCACTGTAAGTTGCCAAATGCATTATTGTAAATATAAGATAGTGTCTGACCTCATGCAGAGGGCAATGAAGTTTACAAAGGAACAAGAATACCCTGTTATCTTTAGGATAAACCAAGGTAGCCGAAGAAAAGGGGCACCAGAAAAACACAGCAGTAAGCCACAGGGCCATACACCAAAAATCGATAACTGAGTTCCACTTGTGCATGCTGCCTAGCCTTCCGCACGTCATCCGAGGGCACACCAAAGAGTCTGCATGCCAAAGGAATCGCCACGATCTTCATAGTGGCCCTAACAGCCAGAACCACGGCCACTCCCACCAGTAGCCGCATGATCGAGCGAGCCAACAAAGCCCCGTCTATCAGGGGCAAGGTGAGCGGCAGGGCTTCATCTGAAGGATCTGGCTGCAGACCCAGCTGATGGTTGAGACGGGATGCCAAAGCTATTCCGGCGGCGGTGACCAACGCCTGGGCAGTGTCACCGCGGGAGGTGCTCCACGAATCCAGCGAGAAGGCCACCAGGCTGAATCCGACGTGCGTTAGGAAGATGACCAGAGGGGCATAGCTGTGGGACAGGTAGAAGGTGTCTATGTCATATAGCATGGGCTGTAAAACCGCCAGGATGAGAATGCTGTAGAGGAAGCCTGTGATCACCTCCTGGAAGATACGAAGAGTCAGAGATGAAACAGAGTGAGGGAGAAGATATAAAGCTATTTTAGCAAAAAAAAATGAATGCACAAGATCATAAAAAGGTAACAGATATCAAAATACATCTTGGTATTTGCCAACAACAATGTTGACAATTAGGTACAAACCTTGTATAACTAACTTCAATATTTAGACAAATCGCCATTTATAGCTCATTGTGTATTTAATGTAGGCCAGGCAAACGCAATAAACAGGAATGACATTACTTGGCACGTAACAGGTTGTGTTCGCACATCACTGATCTGTATAAACACTGGAGCGAGTCTACTATGAAACAAGACTGTGTACAGAATGATCCCGATTACCATAATTTCCAAGACCATCCACCCGAAATCAAACATTGAGAAGACTAAACAGTGTATTCATTACCCCTACAGTGAGTCCACTAATGCAGTGCTAGGATTACACGGTCAGATCTTAAAAACATGCCATTTGGATTTGATAATAGGGTATTATGTTATTTTAGGAGGTTTTCACACACACACACCAGACATTATATTGTGGGTAAGTCAGAGACCGTGCTTTGGGGCTTTTCTTCACTTCACTAGTGTAAGATTTCATAGACATCAGACACCAAGGTTTTAAACTTGTCTAGCACCTCATGCTTTTTTAACACACTGCAGCCTTGAAGAACAAATTCGAAACTGCTTTTAGAACATTTTGCTAGTTGTGGCTTTGGTGTTTGTATTTATTGTCTAAAAAAATGAAAGAATGCACCGCTATCCGTTCTCTCGTTGTCGCCTGATCTCACGTAGGTTACACGTTCAAGGTTTACAGGAGATTAGAATGTGACCTTGAACACTGTAGAAACTGATCTGATGGCTATCATCTTCATGTGATACACACATGCTGAAGTTGACATAAAAAGGGTCAAAGGAACCTGCAGATGATGGAAAAGCCTAATCTTCAGGCAGCCACATAAACACGATAAGAACTCTCGTTCTACAGAGAAATTCTTTTTTGACAGCCGTATAGCCTGTTCAACCTGTCTGTGTACATTAAATGCACGTGCATGTGTACAGAGGTCTTAAAAACACATCTCTCTGAAAAGACATATCTAATGTACGTTCAAATGAATCATATTTAATGTTAATTCATCCAGGTTGTGAAAAACAATTTAATTTTGATATTAGCAAAAAAAATGTGAATGTTTATACGTAAAAAAGAGTTTGAGAATACTTTTACTCTCAAAGACTTCAGTGGGTTAAACTTAAAACATCTTGACTTCCTAAATCATCGGGTCTGCTGATTTACAGCAGGATGATTCACGCACTTTCACTCTGAGCACGGCATTACATTAACAAGGCTCCCATCACCAAGGCAACCAGCATCTGCTCTCTAAATTTGGCAGCCCTCACAAACAGCATTTAAACAGATAAAAGCACAGTCGTATCAGGTGTGTTACTGTTGTTCAGTTATATCATTGTTACAACCTGCAACCCTGATAACTAATACAAAGCTTGTGTAATTCGTTTTCTGGCTGCTCCCAAAATTTGAAGAGTCTGTCAAAATGCTCCACATTGGATGATTTCTTCCTCTGGGGTTGCATCGTCCAATCAGAGATGTTCGGAGAAAAACAAATGAGAGTTAAATGATCAGAGGATCCTGAGTCAGCCGTGATGACTCACCGATTTGTTTTGTTCCTGCCCTGCTACTGACAGACAGAGACTACATAAAGTTCTTCATTAGCAGTTTGTTAAACCTTAGTCATGAAGCTGCATAAAAGGTTCCTGAAAAGCTGCTGTTGGAGATAATTATGGTGACGGCTAGAAAGCAGCCAAGCAATGTAATAAAACTAAAATGTATTAAGGTCTGAACAATCGATTGAGCAAATACAGATTTCAACAGAAAAGACTCACTTTTTTAAATGTAATCATGCTTGCTACTCATTCAGAAAATGATTACATAATCATATTAAACAACACATTTACAAGGATTCAAGTGTAAACTCACCAGGAAGGAGTGCATGCCCATATAAATTCTGCTGACGCACACAAGGAGACTCCAGGACAGAGCTACACTTAATCCAAATATGAATGGATACTGTAATACACAGAGTAGAGGAGAGTCAGGACAGACACTGTCTTTATATTTTATTATTTTTTCTTAAAGGGATAGTTCACCCAAAAGTTAAAATTCTTTCATCGTTTACTCGTTTCTTGTTCCAAACCTGTATACATTTCTTTGTTCTGCTAAACGAAAATATTTGTAACAATGTCAGTAAACAAACAGATATCATCCCCATTTACTGCCATAGTAGGGAAAATAAAGACTATGGGAGCCAATGGGGAAGGATGAACTATCCCTTTAAGGCAGTTTTGTAAATATGGCTCACAATGAATGTAAAATGTTGTAATGGGAGATTTTGTGATCGAGTTTTGTTTCCTTAAATATGTGTGTCCATAAAAAACAGGGTGAAAGGAACTTCGTGTCCATGTGTAACTACAGTTCAGTTGTTATTCAGTATTATGATTTTAAATAAATAAAAAGTCTTTATTTGTCCTGCATATATCATGCAGCACTTCACTTCTAAAAACCTAATGTGGTCCACAAATCCAAACAATTTCTCCATTGTCAATGTCAGGCTGGCATGCTCAAACAATACAATTGGATCTCATGCACTCTTTCTCTAACAACATGTCGTGTAAAAGATTTATTTATGCATGTCGGGGAATTCACACCTGCCCAAATGTGAAGAAAAAAACCATGAATATGAATTATTAGAATAAAACCATTACAAACTTTGATTATCATGACAGATGAATACAGGCACAACACACCCTGGATTAACGCCACGAAGACGACATGTACCTGTCTCACGGGGTTACGCAAGAGGGCTTTGTGTCAAACAGGGCTTTAACGGAATGAAAGCATACCTCCCAACGGCTGTACGTGAGCATGAACATAGAAAAGGGCATCGTGGTTCCAGTCATGGCGTGTGTGGATGGCATGCTGTACTCCGTGTTGTAAAACACCTCCACTTTAACCACGGGAGGCGACGCAGGACGCGTCCATCGGACCAGATCTTTCGTGGACTGGCCGAGGAATAACACCCAGGCCCACACCACGATGAGAGACCGGCTAACATACGGATCCACGTTCCACATCAGAAACGAGAAGAAGACGATGAAGAACATCTCATTGCCCAGCTCGGTGCCAATAGTGAACAGATAGAAAAGAAACTTGTTCTCAATGATGAACTCCTGTCCAACATCACCAGTCAGTGAGTTTCTGCGTAAAGGCTTCACGGTTTCTTTGAAGCCCTTTTCGCTGGCCACATCGGAACCTGCATCTTTTGTCCTGCTTGAGGTTGCTATTGTGTCTTTGTTGAGATCACCGGAACATTCTCCCTGTTTGATATTCCCGTCATTTAAACTTTTTCTAAGCCTTTGGCCCGGAAATCCCGGTGTTTTATCCCCACCAGCAGCGCGGTCCTCTTGGCATTGCCCCGCACCGTTGACAGATAGCTTCGCTTCACTCTCGGTCGACTTTTTAGTAAATGTCCCTCGTACGCCACAAAGCTGCTGAAATTTGGCAACATGGCAAGGATCTTGGAGATCACGACAAAGGCAAACGAATCTTTTAACCGCGTCGCTTGCCATTGTGAAGGCGAAATAGCTCTTAAACTGAAGCAATGCTGCTCGCGAGACGCCGTAAACCCAATTCAAACATATGACGCGCGTGCACAGCAGCACTTTTGACACAATACTGCACTAAATACTGTTAGGTTATAATGTCCAGTACATGACAACTATATGCATATCATATCTAAGAATCTTAAAACCACGGTGATAATGCTCAAATAAAGCAGCAGGACTAAAAGCAAGGAAGTACCCGTCCGTTATTACGCGCAGGAAGGAGGGCGACGAGCATTGTGGGCGGGAACGCTCTCTAGCGATGACGCACGGGAAAGTCTCGGTTAAGATCATCGACGGGCAGCACAGACAGTATTTGCAAGTGAAATGTAATAAGAGCAATGGTAATAATTTGCATTAAACCGGACATATTAAAATGGGAGGGGCTCCGTGCATCGGAAGTTGTCTCTAATTGGTCAAGCACATAGGTCTAAATAATACATCTGTTTAAATTTACAGTATTATCCTAAACGAGTATTACTAAATATATTTTTTAGAATAACTATTAAAGTTTTTGTGTGAAGATCCTTGTACAGATGGATTTGAAGCAGGGTGTTGACATCATGGTCACGTGGTATCTGTTTCTTTGCTTGATACACCTATTGCAGTTGTTTCTGATGACTGAATCAGCATTTCCCCCAATTATTTGCAAATAAAGCTTGCTGGGGATAATTTTCCTTTGTTCGAAAGGAGGTTAAAATACTATTTTTATTTGATTTAAATCACTTCAGCACTGTAGCTGTGAACGCAGCACAGTGGAGTTTTCGTTAATGTGAAGCCAAGCGCCCCGGAGATGAAGAAACATGAAACAAATGCGCATAAAATTGAATACAAATGTTACATGGACCGAGTAATAAAAATAAAGAAATGAAAGGCAAACAAACAATTTAGACAACTTTATAATAATTGACAAATAGTTTACTAATAAACAAGTTATCGATTAACATATCAAGTGTAGAATTGTGTGGAATTCTTAAACTAGGTAATAAACTTAAGAGACATGATCTTTTCTATTGTCAAATGAGTCAGCCACAAATATTACATTTATACCAAACTAACGGTTTAAAACAGATTGTCCACTTCTAATCCTGAACAAGTTCTGAGAAACTGGTTTAAAAGTCCTACTAACACTCATTTTGAGGTATAGCCTTTTCTTTACAATAGACTTCCAATTTTAATATTCCACTTCATGTATACCATAAAGCCAAAAGTATGTGGACGCCCTTGCATTTCTGCGAACACAAATCTTATTGCTATAGCATATAATGATATTCTAAAGCATGCTGAGCTTCCAATTTTACAGCAGTTTGGCCAGAGCCCTTTTCTATTCCAAAGTGACAATGTCCTTGAGCACAAAGCAAGGCTTATTAAGAAATGGCTAGTCTGGAAGAACTTGACTGGCCTGCACAAACTCCAAACCTGAACCCAACTGAACACCTTTGGTATGGCTTGAAATGCAGACTACGAGCCAAATTCTCATCTTCCAACATGTACAGTGCCTTGTGCATGGTGGTAGTCATTATGAAATTGTACATGGTAAAACATTAAAGTGTTTTGTTTATTTGGAATAACACGTTTATTGGAAGGTGTCCATATACATTTGGCCATAAAGTGTTTTATTGATCATACGCCACCTTACATTCCAACAGCTATAGGCTTCTATGAGAATAACAATCTTCTGCAAGGCTTTTTTAGGGTCAAATTAGTACTGAACTAAAACGTATACTAATGTTTAGAGGATTTCTCCACTAGATGGAAATGTTGTCCGTGTTTACCTTGTCACTGGTCAGTCCTATTATTACATAAACCACGTTTAAAATATTTGTGATGTTTTGTCCAAAGGACTGCTACATTTTTAAGCCTAGACAAAAAAAAGAAAAAAACAGTCAACTCACATTTAGTTTCAGGGTATAGAGCCAGGAGAAGGCCTTAGTGAAATTAGGACGTTTAAGTAGCTTTTAAAAATGTGTTGTTTGGGGCTCAGGCACTTCACAGGCACTCATCTACTTATTTATTCTTACCACACATTTCATTGTCTGGTGATTTAGAGATAAAACAAAGCAAAAGGAAAAACAAAAGGAATTCTGTTTCTAACCACAAACCCAACAGGGTGATGATCGTAATTTATTTTTATCCAAACCAGAACATCACACAAAAGCTAATTAAATACTTTATGACAACAAAATAGTAAAAAAAACAATATGTATCATAATATTAATTAGCCAAGGCAGGAACTTTGCCATTTCAAATAACGTCTCAGAATAATTATTCTGTCTCTGACCAGTTGAATCTTTTAAAATCTCTTCGCTTCACTGAAATAGAAAGATTTAAAAGTACATTTTATTTACCACAACATAACACAAAAATTATGAGCATGGCTCATTTATTTCAAGACAGGACTTACGTGCATTCTTGTCTTCCTCCATCACACTCAGAAGCCATTGCTGTGTCTGTTCCGACTCCCCTTAGAAACAAAATTGAACAATTTGATCATATATGTTACAAAAAAGTTTGAAATACTATCTTTGGAAACTGCTGTTGGTATTTTGTGGCTAAAAGAGTCTTAAGCAGTTCTGACCTGGGTTGCCAAGAGTTTGGTAGGTTCTGGCCCTAAGAGAGGGGGGCTTCTTTTTGTGATGAAATAGGAATTCAGTTCCAGAGCCTGTCGTGACCATCTCGATCCGTCTGTGACGCCTTGATCTTGATTCCTTCAGAGAAAGAAAAATCGTTGATTACTTTTTCCTTCTACAGCATGAATGTTTTCAGGAGTACGTATACTGCAAACCACTAGGTATTATTAAAAAAAAAAGTGTTTTAGAAATCTTAATGCACAGGTTCTGAAGTCATAAGTAACCACTTTGTGTGAACCGGATCTAAAATAATATTAATTAACCAGTAATCCAAATAGCCACAACCAAAGAAAAACAGTCTATTTACTAGAGCTGCACAATATCTAAATATCACAACATGCATTTTGCAAGTTATATACAGTATATATTAATATTGTTCCGATTTCACTACGCAATATCACATGTTCACATCACGTTTTTCTTTAATATCAATAAATCTTGAGCACAACAAACTAAAACTTAACACTTTAATAAAAAAATTAACAAGCATAGCCATAAGAAATCTCAAACCTTTGTCAGTTGACCATACGATTTGGATTTGATGGCAGCAAGCATATCTGCTCTATCTGAGGACTGGAGAAATCCAGGCAAATGTTAGATCCAGTCTTTAATAAATTCAGACACTTTAGGTATTTGTTTAGCATATACATTTCTATTCTATGTTGAATGAACTTACCTCTGACTTCTGGTTGGCATCCTTCTTTGTAGCATCTTTACTCCTAGCACCCTGAATAAAGGGTATTGCATATCATTAAGCATATGTACTCAAGCAAGGCCTTTAAAAACATTTGAATAAAATAACTTATAATGCAGCTAGTACGAATTGAGTCAATGTCGAGCATTTGGACTTACTGCAATCTGTTCCTGCCACTGCTTGTACTCGAGGGTGCATTTTTGAACTGCACCTCCCAGGTTCTGCAGCGTCACCCCTGCCGATGGGGGAAGTAACGAATTCTTCATTCTCTCATAATGGCGATGCACATTTGCAATCTCCTGCACGTTGACACACATTTCAAATAGACCACATTGCAAACACCACCAATGTAATGCAACTGTGCAACAATTTTAAGAAAAAAAAAATCTTACTTCCAGCATTTCAACAGAAGCAAGTTCGGCCACTTTGTCCCTGCGGGCTCGAAAGTCTTCATTTACATCATGCTGAACCCGATCGCTCGATTCAAATGTCAGCTACAAGTCAGAGACCCAAGAGCAATTAAAAGGATTGTTTACCCAATAATGAAAACTCTTTCATCACCCTTGTCATTTCAAAGCTGACTTTCTTCTGCAGAATACAAAAAGATATTTTGAAGAATGTTCGTAAACAAACAACACTGGCCCCCATTGACTTCCAATGTATGTACAAAAAACCACCGTGACATTTCTCAAAATAACTTCTTTTGTGTTTCAGAAGAACAAACAACATGATGGTAAATGAATGAAAACAAGTTTTATTTTTGGCAAAACATCCATTTAAACCAGCACTATGGACGTTATAAAATAGCACTGCGGTATTTAAAATCTGTGTATAAAAGCTGTTCAAATAAGACATACCTTCTTGGGCATGGCGGTGAAATTAAATGCCTTATCTGACAACAGCCTGTAAAAGATGTAAACAACATCCAAATGCTGGCACGTTTTCGCTTCTGTGATGAACTGTTGTATATGGAACCAATCCTTCAGAGCAACTCTGATCTGAGTAACATAAGACATAAATTCTGTCAAATATGTTTTTTGAAAGTGAAGTGAAAGTGAAGTGACCTATTAGTCAGATATGGTGACCCAGAGTAGTGCATTTAACCCATCCAGAGAATAGTGAACACATGCACAGCAAGTGGTGAACACACATACACCCGGAGCAGTGGGCAGCTATCACTGCAGCGCCCGGGGAGCAAGTAGGGGTAAGGTGCCTTGCTCAAGGGCACCTCGGTCGTTACCCACTGGTCCTGGGAATTCTGGTCACGAGTCCGACTCTCTAACCATTAGGCCACGACTGCCCCATGTTTTCCCCATGAATAAGTAAACAGTATATACATAACTGGTTAGAAAATGGATCACCTTTTCCTTAGGCCAAACAAGTTGCTTGTTGTAAAGGCCATACAGCATATACAGGGCCCCTACTCTGATTTGAAAGCTGTATGGGGGTAGTAAGTAATTGCAGACTATGGTGAAAGTAAGCCGAGTGAAGGATTTCTTCTCATGGTGTGACTGGTTTCCACTGTTGGAAGAGAGAGCAAGCCAAATGCAATGATGTGTATCAAACATTGAAGAGTGACACACCAATTCTTATTGAAATCAATGCATTTGCAGCTTTTACCAATCAGCCAATTAACTTGGAATTATATGAAAAATAGCAGGGCAGTTTGTAAAATGCATAAATATAAGCATTTATGCATGAAACATTTGAGTAAATAAAGTCAAATGGGTGAAACATGAGTGATGACACATTTTAACAGTTAATGGGTAGCCTATTGAATAGTGTAACAATAGTATGTGGAATGTGTCTTTAGTTTTATTTGTTTTTTTTTATAACGGTTTATAATCAACTATAAGCAAACATTAATCTTGTTATGTCTATTTTTTTAAGTAATGAACACGTGCCACATTGTTATAACAAAAACTTTTCACATAATTTTACGTTACACAATTACATCGCGGTTACGTGTGATCTTTGGGAAGTTAAACAATACAGAGTGAAATAAAGTGGTTCAATCAAGCACGTGGTAATATTATTAAGCTACTTGTGTTCAAGCGTGCCCTTACGAAAACACACTGGAGAAGTCCATCTCTCTCCAGATGACGGAAAACTCTTCATAACGCACAGACTCTGTTTGCTGGAAGCAGCCCAGGAACTCTTCACAGTCGCTTTTGAAGGGCTTCCAGTAATGCTCGCACGCTTTCTCTACCGCGACAAGACAACGCAATGTCAATGATGCACTGATTATCATGCAAATACTGAAACGATCTTCTCAATAACTTACTCGACCCCATGACCTCAGCACTGCTGTTTTGTTGTTCCAAGCTAAAAAACTACAGTCCTCCAGCAGACTTTAATAATTGATTTAATGCACCTGTGCGCGATGATCTGACGGAACCTACGTTGCTCTGAGCAATGAGCATCAACGTAATAACGTCAAAGCACCGCGATACTCAGTAGAAATGCTAGCAAACCGATGTGTTAAACTATAAATAGTATTTTAAAAACTTATACGTATACACAGCCTAAAAAAACAATATATATATATATATATATATTTAGATATTTCACAAGAAACATACGTAAAGATAAATACGTAACTTTTATTTTGCAAACAGAGAGGGCGATAGTGTGTCAAAAGTTACAGACTGCAGCAATAATGGAAAATTCAGTTTCCATAATTATTATTGAAGATGGGTAATTGAAACACGTATCACAAAATTCTGGTCCACAGTTGTCTTTTACTGATTATGCAATAAACAATACATTTAGTGTTAAGAGAATAAAGGAAAAGACTGGATATTTCAGAGATGAATGAACGGAAGATTACAATAACAACCAAATAAAATGTATTTTCTATTAATAAACAAGAAAAAAGGTCAAAATATTGCAGGACAAGGGAAAAAGCTGACATTAATCTGAAAGCGTGATCAAAACAAATATTGTCTTATTTAAACGAAGCATTCGTCTAATACCATTATAAATACTTGTCAACGTGAAATAAATGACACATCTGCTTTGCGTGATCTAAAACAGTTTATAAAGCAGGACACGGAGTTACTATCTAGATTTCTCACAAGCATGAATTATACCAAGCATCTACTACGTAGATAGCTATGACTATGACCACAAAAATATAAAAATCTATTGCATAATTAAACTATAAATCTGTTTTCACCACTGTGAGTTTAAAACCTCCGTGAGAACACCAAAAATACCACTGATTTTGAATTCCCTTTTCGCACATTCTCGCTCATCACTTTCAATGGCTCTTACAATCCACTTGTGCTGTTCAAGAGGAAACTGAAAGTGATGCAAGCAAACATGGCCTACTGCAATGTAAAACAACACGAACATCCAACTGCATTTAACCGCTGAGCACTAAAAAAACTCAGAAGAGAGAAATGACAAAAGGAAAAGAAAAAAATAAACTGTTCAATCTTTCATTAAAAGTACATATTTGTAAAAATGGTATATTGCATGGACAGCTGGTACTTTGTCTTACGAAAATATATTATTGTGCGACTGTAGCTAAAATACACACTGCTTAGGGAAGGGAGGAGGGAGTCAATAACACACAACAGGAGTTTTTGAGGTGGAGTTCAGGGATCCGGAAGGGCGTGCACGAGATCATACGGTTATGCACATTTACATTTGTGTGTTAGAACATCCAATGCACATTGTACAATAAGACTCCTCCAATATATTACACTTTTCTGTCTCTACTGGCAGGTGAGAGACTGCCCTCTACACTATGTGATGTACTCTGGGCTCCTCCTTACAGTGATGTGAAGAGAAGCCCAGTAAAATTAATGGAAGGTGCAGGTACATTTTAAAACACTTGGGTTCATAGCGAATATGATCATCAGACAGGGCAGGGTGTGGAATAAAGGGATAATGTAGAGGCAGATTTACAGGATGGGGCTCTAAAGGGCAGAGAAGGAGATGCAGTGTCCGGAATTTCTAAAAACAGCTCAGTTAACTTGGTCCAGAGCACACAGGAGTTCCTCTCCCTGGAGCAGATGATGACGGTCCTGGACAGGAGCGTTGACCTCACAGTCATAGCGTGTTAGCTGAGGCAGCCCGCCGCTCTCGAATGAGCTGGACAACAGACGACTGGCCACGTCTGCAGAATCAGAGGGATGGATATTAGAAGATGGAGTTGAAATACATATTACAGTGGCAACAACAGTCTCTTTACTCACCTGAGGGCAGTATGAGGATGGTTTTGTTTCCACCAAACACACTGCACCCTTTAACCTCCAAAACCTTTGCCCTCTTTCCAGGTTCTATAGCACTGTCCACGCTCTGAAGCAAAGCGCCCTGTGAGAAATTGCAGAGAGCATTAGCTTAGCTGACTTTGGTCTTAAAAGTGTTTACACAAAATCGAATGCAATACTGACCAGTCCAACAGCTTCAGAAAGCGATGTCACCTCCTCCAGCTTTCTCTTGCGTTGGGCATTCTGAATGGCTAGCATCTTTGCAGACAGCTCTCGCGGAGTCACAGAAATTCTGAGAAAGAAAGAACAAAAAATCAGATCATTTGCATCTTTAAGATTTTTACATTTCTAGTCCCTGGCACTAAAGAACTGGACGCATACTGAGTGCACAACTTCTTGGGTTTTACCTTTTCAGCGGATTTCCTCCCTGTGGGGTGGGGGAACGTGCTGGTGAAGCGTCGCGACTGCCACTGAAGGGTGAGACGGGTGCACTGCACACCTCCTGCACCAGGTGCAGGGGCGAAGGCGCATGTGATGCTGGCTCCTGCTTGACTGGACCGCTGGAGACGGATGGTGGAGATCCAGGGGTTGGTAGAGGCTGGAACAAGGAGTTCATGGCCAACAAGGATTGAGGGCCAGAGGGGAGCAGATCCAGTGGAGAGGGGATGCGGAGCTGGAAGTCATCATCCATTGGGATGTATGGAGCTAGCATCTCTAAATCGAGATCTTCCATGTCCTACAGTTCATTTAAAAAGTTGAGTTTCAGTGGAAGCCTAATGAAATTTATGATACTGTAATGCAGCCGGATGTATTTTAGATGAAGAATTACCTCATTGGTAAAAGGGGTCTTTGGCTCTGTATCAATAGCAAATAGTTTCTCAACCAGGTCGAGTTTAAATTCAGTATTGATGTCCGAGTAGACCGGGAAGCAGTAATCCATAGGGCTGTTGGGCTAAAGAAAAAGAAAAAGAAAGAAACTCAATAATGTACACACAACTCATAATGGAAAAAAATACACATCCTAAATGGTGAACAATCCAAAACTTCCCATAAAAGGAAGCAGAGATTTAATCATTAAACAGTTTTTACCCCAGGTGAGCAGAGTCCAGATGTGGAAGGTGTGTTTGCGGAGTTGGTTATCCCGCTGTGAGAGTCAGAGTTGAAAGGAAAGTCCTCTGCTTCATTCTCCAGTTTGGTGAGAGCTGGGGTGGGCTTAGCGGGGGTCAGACCAGACAGACCCACAGGCAGCTTCTCACTGCTGGAGGGCAGCATGACATCATTGTAGATGGGCACCTCCTTCAGCAGTTGCATGTCAGACTCTGAAGAGAGTTAAATTCTTTTAATAACAATACATATTAAGTGAAATGAATTGCGTTTTAATGGCTTTTCATACGCTACGATTCTTAAGCCACATTTGTCATGCTAGACTTGGAGGACGCCTTCTGCACATATCTAATCTTTATAAGATGAAAAATTTGCCCTAGGAACAAGTTCTGACCTGGGTTGTTGAAGTCCAGAGTGATGATGGTGTCTCCTGCCGCAGGTGCCAACCGAGTGAGTGCCTCAGGCTCTTCTTTCAGCTTTTCATACAGGCTGACAGAACTCTCCACTGAGCACTTGAGATCATCAGACTTGAACAGTTTGAGCACGTCCACCTCTGAGGCCTCATCTTCAACCTCTTGGCTCTCTTTCTCCACAGCTTTGGGCTCGGTCTTGGTCTGCTGCAGGGACAGAACCACATCCCCCTCCACGATGCCACTGGAAAGAACAAAAAGATAAAGGTACATTTTATATATACACATACTACATACACTAAGAAACTTGTCTTAATGGTACATTTTTCACATGGGTTCATATGCAAAGCTGGATCCGTACCTAAGAACATAGTTGACGCACACAATGCATTGTGGTTGGGAATTCTTAGGGTTGTAGATGACAGTGGCCTGAGTCTCCACCCACACGTAACCACCTTTCTTAGCAAGCATGCGGTATTGGCTTGTGGTAGCCTGACCCTTTGCAAACACTAGGAAGACAAGTAAAACTGGGTTAAAATCATTCTCAAATCAGATTTCAGATGCTTAAAGTGAAAGGATTCAGTAGGCATTGTTATCTATATTACGTTTTGAGTCTATGCACAATCCATGTCAGAATACTCACGATTGTGATGTGTTTTGGTGAGGTGGTCTGAATCCAGTGCATGATAGTACTCATACACGGACCTGTTCAGCAGATCATCTGGCTCATATTCCATAAGTTCTGTGATCCTGTAGAAACCGTGACAAGAGAAATACAATGATCTAAGCTCAGGCTGAGTTTAGCAGAGTCGTAATCCTATAGTTTTTATCTGATTTTGACAGTCTAACCACAGGATCGAAATAGTCACTTCCAGCTTCTGCCACTAGGTGGTGATAGTAACATATCATTGGAAAATGTAGGCCATTTCAGAGTGCTAAACCAGTTCTGAAGCATTGCCTTTGTTGTTATCAGGTTGTAAACAGGCGCTGCATTCATTTCAGGGGTTGACACCATTAGCGAAAGCCTAACCATATGAAGTAATCGAAAATTTGCAATGAGGAAGTGAGGTTTAGATGGCCAACAAATTACCAACATATGAAACACACACCCAATTGTTATTGTTTTAGTTCTTTAGTATAGTATTTATTATATAGAATTTACAGTATATAGCATTTTAAAGCTGTGATATATCAATACTTATATTTATATTTCAATGTTTCATGCTTTTTCATATTATTGGTGCTGTCTAGTGTTTTATAGTAAGTATTTATAAGTAACTCTTAGGGATGTTCATTCTCAGTCTTCCAGGCATGTCTACACCGCAGCGAAATGAAGCTCAGCAAAGCAAAGCTAATTAGCAGAGCTACTGTAAGGGAATTTCGGTGCTAGCAATAAATCTATCCTTTACATAAACTTATCTCATGGATGCTTAGAATCGGAAGCCTCCCGTGGCCTTTGGAAAGGAGAAAACGGAGCGACCCGTGGTTTCCCTGCCTTCTTTAAGACATGACGTAAAAATATACGAATAAATAATGTTTCTATTTTGCACGGTTATAGCAGATCGGATTTATATCTGTTTAGCTAAGACACTTGTATGTGGCCAAATGCCCTATTTGGATATTAATGCTGGCTGGTGGACAGCAAATGAAATGCGCTTCCCGTTATCTCTGCATTCCCGGGACATCCGTGCCATCTGAAAGGGTGTTTTCTGCCGCGGGTCTAAAGGTAAGTTTATACTCGAGCGCCGGACCTACGCCGTAGCCTCTATGCCGTAGCCTACATTTCGGTTTTCATTTATACTTCTACTTCGTTGTCCGCGTCGACAGGCAATGACCACTAGGCGTCAGTGTCCACGCGTGTGTTGCAGTATAGCGTTGTAGCAGTGATAGCGGCAAGTAAACAGTCACTTTTGTTGCAGATTTGAGATGTTTAATACAGAAGCACAAATATTTTACTTGTATAATTCATTCTGAAATGCGTTTGAGTAAACATGACTCTATCGCAGAGTTTTTTGACCTGAGGGAGGGGTTCAAACAGACCAATCCCAGCGGTTGTGGTCCGCGTTGAGTTGACGCGTTGTTACATTTTTGGAGAGGTGCGCGTCAGGCTACAGCGTAGGGTACACGGCTCTGCGTAGGCTACGGCGTAGGTCCGACGCTCAAGTATAAACTGAACTTAACTGTCAACAGGCTCCAGACTGTCCCCACAACACGTACACACATTACTTTATTATATAAAAACTAGCCAACCTTTGGATTGAGGTAGGCCTGCTATTTTTATTTGATGAAAAAACTTTCTGACGGAAATAATGTTTTCGTTTTGTCATAATTTGTTAATTATTTAGTTATTTTCTTGCCTGTTTATTTTATACTTTGGATTTATATTATTTTAGTTTTCTCCATTGTCCAAAACACCGCAGGTTCGTGAAAATGTGATAGACTAATATGTAAATGCAGGTGCTGTTGTTGAGCTATTTGTTGAGCTGCTGTTTGCATGTTAAAATAATTCTGTGAAAAAAATGTTTGTATTTTTAACGTGTCACAGACCCTCGTCAACTGTAGCTGTGTCTCATTTTGAAGTCTGCGTCCTCCGGATGTCGCATGCGAAGGCGTATGCAGCCGACAAACGTGACCTCCGGAGGACACAGCCTTCGATATGAGATGCGGCATGTATTTTTATTTAATTCCAATTTAATATTAAAATCTTATCAGTTAACGGTTAATGTTCAGATAATGAGAAATTAACCGAAATGAGCATCCCTAGCATCCCCCAACTATATTACTATATGTTTTATTGTTAACGGAGCATTTTTAGTTTTCAGTAAATGAAAATCTTTTCACTGAATCTTACCATACAGCACTAATCTGATTTAGCAAACAAGTCTGTTCAGCTTTGCTTAAACCTTATGAGGGCACCATGTATCTCTGCCTACCTCTCATCACAGTATGAGAACTTCATGTCCAGAGTGTGGCGGCTGAGGAAGGTCTTGCTGTCCAGAGGAACCTCGATGTTTGAGGGATGAGGAATGGGTTCACAGATGAGCACAAGGTAGGTCATTGGGGGCTCTTTAAAGCCACAATCTCCAGAGTCATTGCTGGTCTCGTGCACACGGATGTGTCCTGTGCAGTGAAGAACCTGTAGCAAGAGAAGTGTTGTTTTAAAAACTAATGGCCTGCTTTCTCAGTAGGGATGGGCATTTTTGATCATATTTCATTTCGAGTACTGGACAGGTTTTAAAAACGAGTACTCGATTAATTGGGGACGGGGCGTGTCCCACATGGTGAAAATGAAAAGATTTTAATTACACTGATATGAAAATTTATGTTGATAAAACTACGATAAGATTGAGTAAATAATTAAATCAACACTGTTAGATTATTAAAAATTCACGGCATGGCGATCGTTTTTAATTCATTATTATGAACTGGCGCGCACATTCACGTGGCGCTCACGTAGCAGAGGAATGCTTGCTTTGGAATGGATTGAAAATGCTCGCCGCTTCTGCTCCGCGTAGAGCACGAATACAACACTAGAACCCATTATAAACAAAAAATCTGTGACCATTGGATGCAGCGCGAAGAGACGCAACAGACGCCTTGTTTGGTTTCTTTTTGCCAAGTTGCATCGCGCGTGTGGTGTAGTAGACAAGAGTGTAAGATGATAACGAATCAAACTTGTAGAAAATTTGATTGTTTTGCATGCAGCTTGGCGCTGCACATTTTGCACTTGACTGTATTTTCGTCAAGTTAATCAAAGTGAAACCAGGCATCACTGTGCGCTTTCAATACGCCCTTCTGTGCTCCGGACTTGACTCTGGACCGCAATCTCTCGCAGCGCAACCAATCAAATATCTGGTATCACCCGAAATGCTAGCATAACCAATCAGAAAGAAAGAAAATAATTTCATTTGAAAAATGTATTTATAGACCCAAACGATCATTGTTTTCATCATTGATCGTCGCTGTCGCGTCCGAGTACTTGTGCCCATCCCTATTTCTCAGCTATGTTTTGCTATATATACAGGAGGGATGTGCCAATGGGAATTCATCCACGAGTGACAGAACATAGCATTGGATTAGTGCCACAACTTAAGACACAAAAAGCGTTTGTGTCATTAGGTGCTCTGATCCGATCTCATAGTAATCCATTTCATTCACTGCCTTTCCCGAATTCTATTCAATGACGCAAACTGTTCAAGTATTCAGACAGCATCTCACCTTCCATGTAGCCGACTTGATATTGACAGTGCGGCCTCTGCTAGTGAGCGTGCACTTCATACGCAGGAAGAAGCTTCGCTCTGTGTTCTGTTCCTTGGATTTTTTGGATCCTTAAAACAGGGAAAATCTCAGTCATTACGCCAGTTAAGAATGGCTATTTTATCTTCTGTAATTGATCGGAAAACAGCACCGTAGCACATCCGCTTGACTCACCCGTCCTGTGGACCAGCATATCTCTCAACTCCTCATGGTCACATGGGTGTGAAAAGTCAAAGATGCTGTGACCGGTCAGATCAAACTGAAGGGAAAAAACGGTCAAGACAGTTAGACACACCTAAGAATATAAGATTTTTCAATCTAAACATTATGAAATCAAACATTAGATACCTGTGTAAGGCCCATGCTCTTGCTGACATTCTCAGAGAGATAAACCATATCTCCATCATCAGAGAGGACCAAGAGGAAACCCTCCAGGGCTTTCAAATAGAAACCGTTCAGCTGACTCTCCAGCTTGTTCTCCTTATCAGCTTCATCTGCACAGACAAACAACATCTATAAACAATCTAACAAAAACAGGGTCATGATGTTATAATACATATTATTCATAACGTAAGTTAGCGGGCCTAACAGTACCCATTACTATTACACATTTATGGTTTTTAAAGCCATACATCATGCTTTACAGTGATATAACCACAAAAATTACAAAAGTGCTTCCAGTCACCACAGGCTAGCCTCATTTGCAGAGCTCACTTGTTTACACATCTCTGGTGAGAGCTCAAAGATTCCGAAACCTTTTTGCATGAGGTATGTGTAACTATTTGAATATCAATCAAATGTCCTGTACGATTTAAATACCGATGTCTGGAAACTGACTGGAGCTCAGCAGTTTCCTTATGCGCAGGTAGCTCATGGACAGCCTCATGATGGAGGCTTTGTCCAGGTGGGAGGTGACATTGTGTGGCAGGGGGAGCTCGTGTGCTAGCTCGTAAAACACCTCTGACTCCTTTCCCCTGCGACATCGAGCTGCATCCCTGGACTTCTCCTTCCTGCGCTCCGAGCTCACCCTAGAACGATAAGAAAGAGAACTGTGGCGTTACATTGTCGCTTTGGCTGTGTAAGGTTGTAGATGCTTCAAGGGCAACAGTAAGGTCAAGGTTTAAATGTATTATCAGCATGGCCTTAAAGCGCACAATGTCATTGGTCACCAATCAGAGGCCGGAAAGAGTCTCAATATAACTGGCTGGTAAAAGGGGTGTGGATATGACCGTGTGTGTGTGTGTGTGTGTGTGTGTGTGTGTGTGTGTGTGTGTGTGTGTGTGTGTGTGTGTGTGTGTGTGTGTGTGTGTGTGTGTGTGTGTGTGTGTGTGGGGAGAGAGAGATACTGTTACAGCTTTTGGAGCTCAACCAAAAGTGTTGTAAATGTTGGGGTGTCAAACTGTTTTGCCCATATACTACATAAACTGAAAGGAAAATAATGTTATACACGAACAGACCATAAATACAAGCAGGCAAGTTTAACAATTGCAATATAAACAGTTAAAAACCTCAGCTTCCTCTTCAAACAGGTCACTGACGTGACAAAAAAGTACTCGCCAAAAAAAGCTGTCTCTCATCATAGTTTCTAAAACAGCATTACCCTCGAGACATCTGTCTATTAAGTCAGTGACCTAAACTCCCACAGATTTAACAACTTTTCCACTTCAGTTAATTGTTGCCCAAATGCACACCATATACAAAACTGCACTTCCATATGAATACACTCAGGTGTTGATTCATGGATGAGTGATCCAAATGAGTTACACTTCATGTCATGTGTCAATGAAATTTAATAAATTCATAACAAGGTATTGAAATACAAATGTTTGAAAAGCATGAAATAATAACTAATTGTGTGAAGTGAGTCAGTTTTACCAAGAACAGAAAATAATGTTACATTGCAGTGATGTCAGGACTCATTTCCCAACAAAGCAGCAACAAAATATTTCAACCTTGCCAACTATTTGAATATTAATAATATGCTAAAACAGTTTCACACTATGAGCTGATATAGCTGGAGACTTTCACTTTGGATGTGTGAATGTAGCTTTTATTAAAAAAAGATTTTTTTCTTCAAATGCACAAGCTTACTTCAAGGTCGCGTTAACTGAAAATTCTCTGTCTGTTAAGTTAAAGTTTACGTTAAATTAAACGTCCCTGTTTGCGTGTTAATTTGTTAGCGCCAATGCTAATCCAGTCAAGTGTCCTTATTAACCATTTAATGCTTTTATAACTGTAATGGGGTAAAATAAATGGGAGGACAGGATGGGGTTTACAGTACCTATTTTATATAGGCCTATCTGAAATCTATGTGCTAGAAAACTATCATACTAACTGTATGACTAGCAATGTGTATGTCTTGGATAGATAACTCTATTAGGTTTAAAAAGCCACAATTAAACTAAAGAAAATCTATCTGTTGCATTTGTTATTTTAATATACAGTTACCTTAATGTAAGTAATCTTGTGTAAATGCAGTATAAAAACGGATGTTTGTTTTAATATTGCATATGCATGTTTGTTCAGTCAGTTGACTTACTGAAGTTTATTCTATTTGTCCAGCAGCAGACTGAGCAGGATGTTCATCAGCATGAAAGACCCCAGTGAGCACACAACAGTTTCAGCAACAATTAACTTGTATACTTCATGTATACAAAATGGCATTGCTTTCTATACATTTATATTAACAATGAGCTTTATTAATAAAATTGTGTTTCCATTAGCATGTACTGGTGTTTTGCTTTGGTACCGAGAACCGTGGAATTTTATTGGTATTGGTACCGACTACTGAAATTTTGGTACCGTGACGGATTACAATAAATACAATTTGTAACTCCCCGTTATGTCATTTCCCTTCATTAGAGCGTGATCGTAGGCTACTACCCCAGCCCTGAAACACGATCACGAAGGGACGTGTGATTCCCATTCATTAGTTACTTACAATGGCTGGTCCGTTTTGGAAAACGTGCTCGCAGTCAGCAGAGACCCACGGTGCAGATGCGTCTGTCACAGACCTCCGCGTCCTGTGCACGCATACACACAAAGCCGCGCAGTGGTGCAGTGTTTACAGAGTTCTTTTCCTTCAGAAAAGCGACAAGCGTCTTTTTCGATCAACCTTAACTTTCAGTGAGTGGAAAAATCTCTCTCTTGGTGTCTACTCAGTTCAGTGAGCAGCAGAAGCAGCACATGCATGACCAAACTGCAGCTTACTTGTGAGTGAGTACAAAACACCATTTACAAGCACCTTCAATTGTTACTGACTAGACATATAAACATTACAACATTTGTCTGTAATTATTATTTTATTTCTGACAACAGTCAGAAACATTAAATATATAAACAACAACGGCTTTATTGGGCATTCAGTTGTTTTAAAATACAGCAAGTTTCGAGAGTAAACGCAAGTACAGCATGATGACATCATGAACAAGCTAATTACTAGGGCTGGGCAAAAAAAATCGAAAAATCGATTAATCGTTTTTTAAAACGGATCAATTCAGTATCGATTCTCAAAAGCTGTGAATCAATTTTTTTTCTTTCATATTTACGCAAGCACTGAACATTCATTTACATTAATATACGTTAGTATTGCTTTTTAATAAATAAAAAGTACTTATTATCCGAATACCCGATTAATCGATGGAAAATCAGTAGAATACTCGATTAGTAAAAGAATCGATAGCTGCAGCCCTACATACAACTACCAATACATTTACATACACCACATCCAAGGGCTTCAAGGCCAAAGCTACACTTTGTCAAAGGCCAAGGCCACGCAAGACAAAGGACGGAAGACGGTCGAGACAACCCTGTGCCGTAGCAGGAAAAGACAAAAACAATCTTCACACAGTGTGCTAAGTGTGCTTTAAAGCAAGGAGGAAGACACTTGCACACATATGCATTTCATCCAACCTATTTGTGTCCGTGCGTGGTACATGGTTCTTTCGTATTGTAATTGCATTTCTTAAACTAGGGATGCACTATAAATTATTGGCCTTATCGGTATCGGCCGATACAATAACATTAAAAATGACCATTTATCAGCCGATACCGATAAGGCTGATAATTTATAGTGCATCTTTAGTTTAAGAATTACAATACGAAAGAACCATGTAATAACATTTAGGCCGATAAATTCTAGCCGATAAATTATGAATAATTTTCTCCGGTTAAACCACTTCAGCTGCATGCTGCTCACAGTTAAAATACAGTACAGTACTGTCTTTCTGCCATGATCATTCACTTACTGTTATTAACAAAACATTGTTGATGTAGGTACAGTATGCAGATAGTTATGAATGTGTAAATTATAGGAATAAAAGCATATTGTTTAATGCTGACTGGAGTCTGAATGATTTCTGTCTTGAGACCTGTTACACTTTTCTGGGTTGCTCTGGAAGAACATCTATAATATAATAAATTTATTAAATAAACATTATATCAAGTTTAAAAGTTAAACAATCTTTAACTAGTGTAAAGTAGGTTTGGTACATGATTTTCATGGAAAAAAGAACTAATGTTTACATTGTTTTCTGCAGTGAATGTTTTAAAATAAAAGCAGTTGTTCACTTTTTGCCTTTTGTTTCAGTCTCAGAAAATGTTATATTAATATTTAGATACTGTATATTGGCCAATATATCGATTATCGGCTCTCAATTTTAAAGAATTTACATATCGGTGCATCCCTATCTTAAACCAGTGGTTCTCAACCTTCCATGGTCGTGCCCCCTGTAAACCTGCTAGATGAGTAGAATGGTGCGCGTTTCATTGATTTTAGCACGAGCGAGAGTTTATTCACAGTTTATAACAGACGTGGTGTGGTGTCATTTGCCTGTCGAAAATAGCACTTTACATCTTTAATAAGTGTCAACAGCTTTAAACAGCCATACAAGTTCAGAAATAGAGGTCGACCGATATTGGATTTTGCCGATAACGATAACTAAGTTCCTACCGATAACAATAACTAAGTACCTACCGATAACGATTAATTACTGATTTCTAAAATTTTAATAATTTAAAACATTCTTGGCACCAAACTAGCAGAATGACGGATCCATTGTAATATTTTACAATATATACTGTCGTGTACACGTGTTTGTTTACATTAAAACGAATGTCATTAACATTAGCCGTTCGTGCTGTCTCTGTCATCTGTTTTCTATTTCGGAGGTGGATCTCACGCGCACACACACACACAACACTCACAAATGCCTATCCATAGTTACAATAATAAAATTTAAACATTTCTGCGTGTATTTTTGTCACCATGTTATAACTTCATAAGATAACGTTAATAGGCTACTAATGTTAGCGCGCTCTCAGCCCTGTTGGCAAAAATACTGCTGTTCCCCATTAAATGCAGCATATTAGAGCTGCACGATTCTGTATAAAATGAGAATCCCGATTTTCTTGCTTAAAATAAAGATCCCGATTCTCTCACGATTCTCAAGAACTTTTTTATTTTAAAGATTTACAACCCCTGAACATTAAGGTTATCAAACAATATGGCAATAAAATAAGACATAATAATACTCTTGGCTTCAATCAAATTTAAAGAAATGTAATAAACAAAAATTTGGTTGGAGAGGTTGATGGGTATGGTGTTGCATTGAATAATGTTGCTTTAATTGACGTTTGTTTTGACTGCTTGCTGGTACTTTGTGATTGAGTTTTTTTTTTCTGTACCATCTCATCATACTGTAGTATATGATAACGTTTGAGGTGATTTAGCAGATTGGTGGTGTTACTCATTGGTGCAGAAAAAATGGCTAAACATTGCTTGCAGTTAGGGCTGTCACGATTATTAAATAATCGTCTCATCGCGATTGTTTGACCTCATCACGATGATTTCGGATCATCGCAATTATCGCACATCTCTATAGAAGACACTAGGGGGAGCTGTAGTGCATCTGCATATTGCATATTTTAGTGTATATATTGTTACTAAAGCATGGTAATACTTGTAAAATGTACCACCACAACACAATCACTTTAAAAAAACTAAAACATATACAAATTACCTGCAGTACAATTTAATATTATTTAAGCAAATCTCAGTGTGAAAACCAGTCTACCAAAATTTCATTAACACACAAGTAAAATTTTACTGTAGTCTTGCAAGTGAGAAAAAAACTGACTAGAAGCTTTTCTATGACTGATAGTATTTTAATGGTGGCTTCAATTCCTCCTGATCAATTTACTTCATTTACAAGTATTTGGCGGTTGTATTATTGACAGGTAAAAGCCTAAACCTTAAATATATGATGACCCAATTTTTTCCGATGTATTTCCAAGAAAAAAACATAGTCTTGTATTCAGAACAATATGGTCGTTTCAATCGATGAATCAAAAATAAATGAGAATTAAATGTCAAAGCTCTAAAACAGACAATTAATCGTCATAATCGCCAAAGCCCTAAAACAGACAATTAATCGCCATAATCGCAATGATTTATTAGACAATTAATCGTCAATCAAATTTCATAATCGTGACAGCCCTACTTGCAGTATATGGTTTGCTGAGTAGTATATATCATCTGATTTGAATCCGAAAAAGCCCACACTCTGGAATAAGATCTTTTTGGTAATAAAACAACGTCAGGGTTCTTGTCAGACGTACCTGTGCATTGCTCTGCCTCACTCATTCTCTTTAGTTTCTGTTTCTTTCTAACTTCTTCGCGAAAGCATCCGCTGTACCGGTGGCGCTAACACGAGCACATCTGTCTGGCTTGCGCAATACCCGATGTGAGGTCAAGACGTCATCACGGCCGCTGTGAGTGATTGCGTGTTATCTCGAGAACTGCCGAGACTGCATCTTTCCTCTCCTTGGAAATTGAATTAGCTGAATCGTTGAAATGCTGGATTAAGATCGTTTGGGGGTCGAATCGAGATCGCGATCTTTTAACGATTAATCGTGCAGCTCTACAGCATATAGTTAATAAATTAATTAATTACTTTTTAACATAATGTTTACTGCAGCTGGCTCTACCTTGTCATTGTGAAACTTAAACCCCCATCTGATGTATTCCGCTCCGTGCAGACTGTGGTCTCGCGTCTCCAAACCATAAACTTTATAGCTCCAAACCAAACAGGTTTTCAGTTTTATTTCCACCTCTAGAGGTCGCTGTTTTACACTATACTTGGAACTCTCCACCTGCATATCACAGTAGACCTTTCCCTGTCTGAATCAAACGAAACCAGGAAAAACTATCGGGGGGGGGAATTATTGCCGATAGCCGATAGTTAAAATTATCGTTATCGGTGCCGATTAATGAAAAAGGTAATTGCTGCTGCTTCCTGTGTGGACGTTTGCCTACTTTGTAGATATCAAGCTTTTGTGCGCAGTAGGGCTGGGTGATGTGTTACTTTTTTTTTATCGATAATCGACTTTAAAATCATCGCGATATACGATAATATCGGGTGTGTTTGACTTCATGCAACGTTGCGCAGATGATTAATCTGCGGATACGGACCGGGAGGGAATTCGTTCCGGACCCGCCAAGTGCCAAACAAACACGCACCCATGCACACACACACAGGCGCGCCACGTGCACAAACCAGTGTTGCAGTGACTTCTTTCATCAGGTAAAGTGCGTATACAAACCATAGCTTTTATGCTGTAGAAAAATGTTGCAGATCTCCTGAAATGTCATCCTACCTGTCAGATTATCCTACCAGGCATGCGCACATCAATGTTACGTCATTTTTTTGCGCTATAAAATCATCCTACCTGTTGATTTTATACTGTTACTATTTTCGTGGGTAAAATCATTCTACATATTATTTAATACCTATAGTACAATTTGATTTGGTGTTGCGCTGTAAATTAATCCTATATGTTTATTTTAAGATTGTAGGACTATCTGACAGGGTATTTTGCATTGTAAAATCATTCTACCTGTTTATTTTGTCGATGTGGTTTAGATTATATTAAGTATTGCCCTGCGGTAGGAAAATCTGACAGGGTAGGACAATTCGAACACCGGTACAGCCCCGCGAGCATGAGGTTTTGCTTTGCCGACGCAGCTCGTCTTTCTCTTGGTCTATCTGTGCAGAGACCGGCAGAAAACAGCAGCTCATTCAACTGACCGAACAAACAGCGCTTCCAAAATTCTGTCACTGTTACTGACTGCCTGGGCATATGAACATTAACGCTAAAGCTTACATCTCATGATAATGTTATAACACATATTTTCCATTATTATCGATTATCGTCTGGTATCTGTCTGTTGTAATCGACATCGGGATATTTGCGAGACATCGGCGATATACGATAACATCGTCACATCGCCCAGCCCTAGTGCGCAGCCTAAAACTGCACTGAGCAGTACCTGAAATGAGTCTGCGTGGCCGCTCAAGCGTGCATTCGCGATCCAGTTCCAAATGTTGGGGTAAAAATAAAATAAACTACACTTGTTCATTTCTAACACATACCTAATACAAATATATAAATAAAACCAATTAGGCCAAGAATTGTAAGAGACCCTACTGATCTCCTAAAACAGCTTTCTAAACACTGCTCGACACAGATCAAGAGTAAAACAGTTTGTTTTACAACCTAATCCCCAGCGGCATGTCTAATTTAATTGGATTCATACGGATCAGCTCCAAATCATTGCGATACAATGACAGAATCAACAGACATGCCTTTTTCAAGAGGGGCAAATTTCTACATTTAAGCCATAGTGGTGTTGCAGCTGTCTTGCCACAAGACCGGGCAGGATGTTGCTTTGACGTCAATGCTGAGGGTGATTAAGATTTGAAAGGAGATGCAGCCGAATATCTAAAAACCATGTAGCAGCTTGAATCTGAATACCAGCCAAAACAACAACATCAGATGAAAACATGGCACAGAAATGTAGATCACCCAAATACAGGTAATTCACAGTATTGTTCAAACTAGACTTGATAATAAAACATCCACATGCTGTAAATTCACCCACACAGAATCACGTAACATTTTCCAGCCATACTAATAACATCACCATCTGATGTGTGATGTTTTCAACTTTATTCATATCTTTTTCCATTTTTTCCATCACCGGTTTTTACCCAATTTATTCGAGCAGACACTGCCAAAAGGCGTAACAAAGAAAAAAAGTCAATACAAAGGGAAAAACACACTGATTCCAGACCTTTAATTGATAAATATGTGAGAACAGAACTGGCTAAACAAGAGCAACAAGTTAAGCATGACCTATAAGGGTCAAGTGCTCGAGGGGGGGGATCTCTTAGAAAAGGGTCTATCAAATGACTATTCTTTGCCTCTTTCAACCTAAAAGTAAACCTTTATACATGCAGAAATTAATTAAAACAAACCCTCTCATCTCTTCTCCCAAAACATAACATAAAATGAGTACCAATGAACCATCTCCCCAAAGATACAATACATATTACAATACAATTTGTCACTACTCACCAAAACACAGAATCAACAACAAGCATGCTATAATAAATGTATTATATAAAATACACTAAAAGGTACACAATAAGTAAAACATAGACTTTCTCTCCTGCTGTAAGTTACAACTTGTGACAGCGATTCACATGCATTTTCATCGAATTTGCGTTGCAGAATGCACGTATCTGTATGCTACACGTACAAATATCCGTCTAATAATGCGAATTCGCGTACTAAAATCTAAATATGTCATACATGCTACAAAAATGATATAAATCCTATAACTAATCTAAACTGACATTTGGAAATGCATAATCGATTTGTTTATACAGTATTTTGGATACTTATCGCAATGTCAGTGATCAAAATTGTTTGCATGTAAACGCCAGTGAAAGCTAAAATCACGAGCGTAACGTTATCATAAGCATGTTGCTACTGTGTTAGCTTACACAGACACTAGAACTCTGACAAACTCAAAAACCTACACATATATTACAAAACAAATATCTCACATTAAACCACACACAACGACATTTTACGCGTGTTAACAGACAAATAGTCGATGTTGTGCCTTATTTCGGCTTGTAAACTTGCTCGCAGTTGTTTCGTTAGCAATCCAGCACAAAATGGCGACACGTTCAATCCGAGAGGAGGTGAACATTTTCGGCCCGTGTAACTTAACTGTGCCAAACACAACAAACCCCGTTCAACACATCGCTGTATTAGAACTTAGACAAAAACAAAATAAGAGATTTTAACAATACCTTTTCTTTTCCGTGACAACTCCAGTATCCATTCCTGGGTAAAACCACTCAGTATGTTAGGTTTTTCCAAACCGCCGAGGCCAGAAAATCAAGGACGTGGCAACCTCTTGCCAATAAATAAAAATGTGTTTACTAAAAACAACTAAGCGCGATAAAATGCTCCGATACGGGTCCGATATGTTGTGTTGAACGCGTCTGGATTTGAGATACAACCCCTGGTTCGCTGAAGGTCAAATCATGTGTCTGGCATCAGTCTGTTGCCGTGTGAGTTTGGTACAAAAGTGAGAGGGCGCTCGCTGCAGAGCCAAGGGGGTGGAGCAAAGCTCCAGCTCCCCCTCGCTGGACCTAGTGGGCGGAGCTTGAGCTATCCACGCGTAGGTACAGTCCGAACTACAGTTTGTTTCGGACGGCAAGAAAAGTGTATATTAAATGCACATTATGGAGGTTTTAACCAAAAATATAGTTATCAATATCATACCTTGTCAGAGGAAATGCCTGAATTAACTGATAGCACAACCACTTTCTGATTGTATGTCAGACTAATTGAAGATAGCAACTGAAAATCTGAATCTTTTTTTTATTCTTTTGATGGTGTTCTCAGTCCTTCTTGCTTAACAAATAACCATAAATGGATGCAAACTTACCAAAGCAAAACCAAATGGCCTTGAGAGCATAACAGAGTGCCTACAGAAATACAAAACCAAAACCATATTAAGAAATGTTTGTGGTTGGCACACAACAAGACAACTGTACAGCAATTATAAGACCACTTACCATCAACATGAATACCCACAATCAATTCCTACCAACTGAAGTGATGCACAAATAAATACAGAATGTAACTGTCAAGTCTGGTAATGACTTTTTGTTCAATGTTTAGGCAAACCTTTATGTTTGCTCATAGTTTTGTTAAAAAATATGTACTGTATTCTTTCATAACTCTCCACTACAGATATTAAAGAGGTACATGCAAAGAAGTTAAAAAGCTGTACCTCAAAATCTGTCAGTACAGACATGTTCCAATGGCCTGGAGAAATGGAATTCACCAATTTTCTAAAGAAATACAGCAAAACAATACATAGATTAAATAACAATATGGGCATTCAAATCCAAATAAAGACATAATTGATCATATTGCAATAAAAATGTTATGTTATTTCATAATGCATGACACAGTTCAGTTCATGAAATCACATAAGTATTGTTCCATCACTCCTCACACCTGTAAAAAAATAAATTTTGTAGCTAGTTCATTTAAAAATAAATACAGGATAAAACAAGGTGGTTTTCATAAGAACACAGACATTCATTTGTGTTATAAACTCCAAACATGTGCATATTATTAGAGTGACTCCAGATGCCATTTTTGGTTTTAATGCATTTACATTACAGGTGTTGTTTTGCTGAAATTTCAGTTACCTTTTGCCAGTGTCTTCTGTTAATATGAACCAGCAAGTTCCTTTGATATTATCTGAATTCCAAAGTGTGTGCAAGTCACCCTGACTTGTTGCTGGACACGTAATCTTTTTGGAGGTGGTGCTGCTGATGCTGGCGATGGAGGTGGTGCTGCTGATGCTATAGGGATTGTGGTGTTGCCTTCTGGCAATGGAGGCTGTCCGGATGTTTTTACAGGTTTTAAAATCTTTAATAATACCATCCCGTCTGATTACTGTTGAAGTGCAATAGCAGCAGTGAAAATGTGGTGATGGTCTGCAGTTTAGACCAGACTTGATGATGGTGAAATCTAAAATGTAAAAAGAATAAATTAGCACAATTGTCTTGTTTACAACAGCAATGTTTATAGTGCATTGCCTAGGAAGAAATGCCTTGTGGTGAAATGCCTTGCTCTAAAGCACAAAAAGAGTCTAGGGTATTTATATAGTTATTCATGAATTTTACAATGATTTAAACTAAATGTAATGTAATGTACAGCAATAGTCTATAACAACCACAACAACAAGTATTTGAACCCCTGAGATTTCCACTTCTCAAAGGTTTCACAACACAAGAAAATGTTAAATGATCAATATGTTTTTATTAAGTAGTATTATAAGAAGAAGGTAGTATAATTAAATCATTCACACATGTACCTTCTTGTTGAACTGAACTTTGCATGTGATTAGCTACAAGATTTTGGAGCTCGTTTAAATGGCTAAAAATCAATTTACAGTAGGCACAGTGGTATTTAATGCAGCACACTGTGCATCTCTCAATAGACAGCAGGGGATCATGTTGCATCTGTGCAGGTTAAACAAACATTTAAATAAATCAATAAATAAAAACTATGATTCAAAATACACACACTAACGTTACACATGCTAAATGTAGCATTGGGGATGGGATGACGCTTTAACGCTAAAGTTAACCTACTCCCGATTAATACGTCAGGAAGTAAAAAATAATTAGCAATGTCGAGACAGCAATAGATCTATGGAAAAAAATGATGCCTGTCTCAAAGCTCAAGCTCCGCCCACTAAGTCCCGCGAGGGGGAGCTGGAGCTTTGCTCCACCCCCTTGGCTCTGCAGCGAGTACCACTTGTACAAAGCGCCTGCACGGTGTGTGTGGCTTGCGCGTGCATGAGCAGGTAACGGGGGCGAGCGGTCGCATGTATTGAGAAGCTTTGAATTGAAACTTACTCTAACCATATTGACGAGACCGATAGGACATCAATCAAAACTAGCCGTTCAATCGATCAAACGGTGTGATACATTCACCTCTATCGATTATATCGCTCACGGAGTAAATTGAAATAGCTTCTCTTGTAATAGAGTCATTTCCAGATGCTTGCTGAAACAAATACAGGAAGTTTTCCATTTTTATTGTTCAGAGAATAGTGTGTTTTATTTATTTGTAATAATTCGTGTTTTAAGAGTAGGCCTATAATAATGATATATTTTAAATGCAAATGTTATAAATATATCCCTTATTAAAATGTATTATGGTTAACTCGAGTAATCACAGTTTAACTATGCAATTTAGTAAAACCATACTAACCATATATTTACCATTGTCCCATTAACAACCAAAGTTTAATCATAATATTAGGTGCACAACTGATGATGTGTCGCATTGATGCACCATACACTGCAAAAAATGACTTTCTTACTTAGTCTTTTTTTCTTGTTTTCCAGTGAAAATGTCTACAAATTCTTGAATCAAGATGCATTTTCTTGATGAGCAAAATGACCTAAGAAAATAAGTCTTGTTTTTAGTAAAAAAAATGAAATTTCAGTGAATTTGTGCTTAAAACAAGCAAAAAAATCTGCCAATGGGGTAAGAAAAATAAACTTGAATTGAGTGACTAAGAAAAAGGTCAACCTTAATTCAAGATTATTTTTCTTACCCCATTGGCAGATTTTTTTGCTTGTTTTAAGAACAAATTCACTGAAATTTCATTTTTTTTACTAAAAACAAGACTTATTTTCTTAGGTCATTTTGCTCATCAAGAAAATGCATCTTGATTCAAGAATTTGTAGACATTTTCACTGGAAAACAAGAAAAAAAGACTAAGTAAGAAAGTCATTTTTTGCAGTGTACAAAGGGCATTATCAGCAGCACCTCACCAAAAGGCATCTTTCACCCAGGATAATGGATGTGATGACAGTGGGATCGGACACACAACTCATGAGATGTCTCTCTGATAATAGCAAGGAAAGGTAAATATGCAATGTATTTCTATAATCATACATCCCCTAAACACAGAGGATGCCTACCGACGAACCCAGTGAAACCTCAGACCTCCTTTCCTCTATTCATATTCTTGACTGCTCCCCCTGTCATGCCTAAAGCCTGGGAAATGTCCTATTGGGCAATTAAACTGTGCTGAAATAGTGGGATTATAACACCTAGTCCTAAGCGAATTTTATCAAGTTTAAAACATATTACCCCTTTACTATAATAGAACAATTGATCATTTTCCTAAAAGGGGTAGCCATTATACTTTTTATAATGTTATACATCATATAGTTTTTAACAACAGTTAAGGCTATCAGGGTAACATTCATTCACAGACATTACTTTCTATTTTTTTATTAAATGGCTGTTAACACTGTAAGGTAGTTTATGGTTGTACCGAGAAGTACTGGTGTTGATGATGCAATTTTTTAGCTGAAATGCAATTTCCTGGGGTGTGTTGGTTTTATATTTCATCCTGGTGGTAAACACCAAATATTTAGTTCTAGCATAATGCATGTAAATTCAATGCCCTAATTTTCTATAAAATGCTATTTCTATTCATCTAATGCTGTAATTTAACCCAACAGAACACGTGTCATTTCTCCATTTCTCCAGCATTCCACTGACTGTGCTGAATGGAAGTTATCCATGGCAGTAAGCACATAACTGGGTACACCTAATCTATTCTAAGCAGTCAGTTAATTTCCATGGAAGCCAGGTGCCTTAAGAAATTTGTAAGGTGCTGTATTTGGTTGCATTCAGGTAAACAAAAAGAGTCAAGGAAATAATCTGTACAGAGGTCTGTTAAACCAGCTATGAAAAAGAAGATTAGAGCTATTTTTAAGTTTGCTTATACAGTATGTTCAAAACCACAGTAGTATATAGTTTTAACAATCACAATGGCTTGAGTTTCGGTCAACTAGCACCTGACATCTTTGATCAAAGGAGTTTCTTTAGCTGCAGGTGTTAAACTCCTTCACCTGCCAAAGTGGGTTGTCAATGGCTTTACGTGTCTAAAAAATCTCTGTCATTTAAGATAACATGAATTACCAGGTTGCTTGTGGGAGAGTAAGGAAAAACAATTAACTCGTGTTTTACTGTACAACAACACCACTGTGAATATTGTGTTCCCTTTATACACAAATTAGAGACAAAACAAATCTGTCAATTATAACAAATACTACATGAAAAACTACATACTACTATGGCGTTTCTAAAAACAGCACCACAACATGTACATCTATATGATATATCAGATAATAAAGAATAACTTATTGAAATCCAAATTTAGATGTTGCCAACAAGCCCATATATCCCCAAAAGGGACCTGGATCTGTGTTTCATTAATAGTTATGCATGTGCTCAAAGCCTGCAGAATACAGTAAAGCCCTTCCATAGCATCCACAAAGATCTAAAATACAAACTTTCATTCCAGTAAGAGTCTAGGCTACTTGCCAATACACGTTACTTTTGAATTTCAACACTATAATTGCTATACCTCACATTCTCACTAAAGGAACTCAATGAACTTCTCAGCAGTGGTGACTCAATACATGGCTTGAGTCATGAAACCACCTCCCAACCAGACATGGCTGGTTGTTGGCAGTTGAACACCAGAAGCCTAACTGGGAAATTCACCAGACCAGCGGACTAAATTTTTCACAGACTAATGAGAATCAAGCACTGAGTATCTTGTCATATGACCTGCACTGCTGAATATCAATGGAAACAATATCAAAATATAAAATCTGCATGAATATACTTAACTGGTGGTAAAAATAACAAAAAAATGTGCGAATATGTTTGCCATTATTTAGATTTTTATCAATGCCTTTGTCTAGAAGTCATGGTATTAAAATGTGAGACAGCAACATTCTTTCCACAATGGATTTCCAGTTACAACTGGTTTGGGGAAATAGAGCAAGAAAAATCGCTATTGGGTAATTCCATCACAGCGTCAGTTAATAAACAATACAATACAGCTTTTGATGCTCCAGCCAACAATGCATTGCAATAATCAATCCGAGAGAAAACAAATGTGTTAACTTTTCAGCTACAGAAAATGACAGCATGGGACGTAATCTGGCAATATTTCTGAGATGAAAAAAAGATACTTTAACTCTATTCTGAACATGTAGATCAAATGTTAAGTTAGCATCAAATGTCACTCCCAATTTTTTTAATTTAGTTTGAAACTGTAAAACAGAGCCATCCACATTTAAGGCTAAAGGCTCAGCTTTACGTAACTGGTGAGGTGAACCAATGAGCATCACTTCAGTCTTGTCACTGTTCAAACAGAGAAAATGATCAGACATCCATTTTTTAATCTCAGAGATACATTGAGAAAGAAACCGTTGTGTTAACACCATTAACATTTTGAATGTATGTATATCTGGGTGTCATCGGCATAAAAATGAAAGTTAATTGCAAGTGATCTCAGAAGTTTCCACAAAGGAAAAATGTACATGCTAAAAAGTATAGGGCCCAAAATTGAACCCTGGGGCACTCCAGGTTTACCCAGATTAACCCTAAAGACAATGAAATATAAAAGAATGCACACATGAAAGTCTCTTATCAACACTGTTTTAAAAGTATTTTATCAAAGTTAGTAACTTGCTGATATGAAAGCGGGCTGACAATGACTGAATCATATTTAAATGATAGTGGTTTACTCTTCACAGTCTCTAAACATGGACCCCATCAACACTGCAGCACCGACACACATTACACATCATCCAGTGCATTAGGCCTTTAAATACAGGATGAGTTCGTGAAAACAGTAAATGAATAGATGATAGTGAATGATTGATAGGAGGATTTGCATGTCCACAGAGAAATGTGACATGATCACAATTCTGCTGTTCCTTTGAGGTGTAAAGGATATGCTAGGTTTTCTCATTAAAATTTCACGCTTCTGTCACATGCCACAGGTTAAGCTCCGTCAATTAATTATTCGATGTACCGGACATATGATATGTCCACACTGTCACATGAGGTTTACATAAACATCAATCTTTGTCCCAACAAACTGACAGTGCTATACAAGATGGGAAAATCAAACGTCTCTTCACAGTTCATAAAATAGATCTTTTTTTGTTTGCAGTACAACTCATAACTTAACAAAGTTGTTACAATGAATTAAGGTGCAAGGTGAATCTGTTCCCATGCTCACAACAAAGCTGCAAAACAAAGCATTTGGCAACTGCATGAATACAAATATTATCATCCTAGTAACAAATACCAAACGAACACTGCACAGCTCCACTTGTGTACTATACAAACATATTAAACAAGTGAAGCTTCACGTACATGAATTACGAAGCACACTTCAAAAAGCATTGGTTCTTTTTGGAATACATGATACAAATAATTTATTTGGTCGGGATGGTCCTAGTGAAGTAATGAGTTGCAATGTTTTCAAACATTTCTTGACAGATTTGACCTTTAATTCTGAAGTCAGCGTCTGGTATACATACTGTACATGTGTTTGGAAAGCAGTGATTTAGATGTATTTAAAGATGAGCCAAATTTTTTAAACAAGTTGACTAAAGGGAATTTATTAGTGAAAAAGATCATCCATGTATTTCTAATAAATAAGGCATTGCTGGCTTATTGTTGGCAGATCGCAGTTCTGGTGCCGTGTAAGTGAAGTCTTTAAAGTCGTCCTGGTTGAAAGGGAAAATTCCGTCTTCTATGGGCGTAAGAGAGGGTTCCTCTTGGGTAAAATCAGAGTCGAAATTGTTGACATCCTCAGTAGATTCCTACAGAATACAATGAAAAGGTCAGGAAGATCAAAATACATTGCATTGGATTAACATCTTATATCAATACACAAATTCAGCATGCGAACTGTAGCTCAACCAGAAGCACGTAGCGCTTGCAACACCTTTACAAACACACAAACGAATCAAATGTACATCTTGCACCTTAAATCACTTTGGTATATGCCAAATGTGTAAAAGTATGAGTGGTGAGGTAGGCTTGACTTACTATTCGAGGAGTGAAAGGAGGTTCGATCTCTCGTCTGCTCAGCTTCTCCCAGTCGAGTCCCGCAAAGAACGGATGTGCAGCGATGGCCTCTTCTCCTCCATCTCTGGGCATGCAACCCAACCGGCAGGGTGGCTCTCTGGTGAGTAACTAAGCAGAGAGCAAACAGCACTCATTGAGGTTCATAGTTCAAAGATATTGAATCGTCTTTAGCATGAGCGTACTTGAACATAGTTTTCATGTGCTGTTGCATAGCAACCCAAGACAAGATTGAGCAGTATGACTAGATATTGTCTACTTTAAGTATTGATACAACTAAGTGGACGTAGTCCAGACAGCATTTACAAATGTTGTTTGTTTAACTGCACAAAATACACAAAAAATCTGTTTTTATCACAGTTTTCATGTGTCTTGTCATAACGTACATTGCTGTTTTGATGTCACTCCTGGTGTTTGATTTTGTTGAAATTCAACAGCCACCGGGCTAGAATGGCCACAATACATCTAGAAATGCTGATTAAAAAAAATTTGGTACGGTCTCTTCATTTTTTTTCCGCAGCTGTATATCAAACTAAGTGCCAAAAATATGATTTCTCAGAACTAACTTACTTTTTTAACCATCCATTTTTCATTTTGCTTTTAACTATGAACACGCCCCACTATGTTTGACAACCAGTGTCCAAATACCTAATCCACTAATGCCACTAATGAGACCTCTACCCCAGTCACATGATGTTAATCCCAATACCATGACACAGCTTTTTAACTCTTCATAGGCAGAGTAAAATATACCACCAGCACAACAACAACAACAAAAAGAAACAGGAACAAGAAATTCATATCGCATCACATCAAACAACAAAGCTGGTGTCAGGACTCACAAACGTTACAAGGTAAGCATATTTAGCTTGTTGTCTATCTAAAAAGATCTTTTCATATAGATACTGAACAGTGAGGTCAAATACAAGGCTGTAGAGAGCACGCCCCTATCTCCGACCTAGCCAATCAGATCTCAGTGTATTACATACATTGGTGTGCAGTGTATTAACTGGGCCATTCAGTTAGCTTTTACTCAAAAGGCTCTGGGTCTCACCGCACATCACTGCTGTTTACAGTGTCCGCCTATAGCTTATGTAATAAAACAGAGGGCAGAGATAGTCTGCTGTATTGAGATCCAGTCAGCTGTGAACCTGATTCTGATGAATATTATCTTTTCACTTACACTGCTTACACAGGGGGACCGCCAACACCGTACTGCTACACACACACAACAAAATCGCCAGTGTTAAAAAGGCTCAAATTAACTCTCACAGTGTTTATATAATCCACACTTTGAAAGTGTGAATTATATAAACACTGTGAGTGTTAATGTGACCCTTTTTAACACTGGCGATTTTACTGTGCAGTAAACAGCTGGCCAAGACCCTCAGAGGAGCCACTTGACTGCATTTGCCAAAATACAAATAACATGTCCACTATAAGAGCTTCAAATTAAGTCCATTTTGAGGTTATTCGGGTGAGAAATTAGACCTTTTTTTGCACCGATTGGAGTGTTTTTGAAGCTGCTACCACCGATCTGGACGAGCTCACAGAGACTGTAACATCATACATCAGTTTCTGTGAGGATTTGTGCATTCCTACCAGGACTTCCTTAAAATACAACAACGATAAACCATGGTTCTCAGCAAAACTCAGACAGATTCGCCAAGCCAAGGAGGATGCCTACAGAAAAGGGGACAAAGTCTTGTACAAGCAGGCTAGGAACACATTGACAAAGGAGATCAGAGTGGCTAAGAGAAACTACTCTAAAAAGTTGGAAAACCGGTTTTCAGCCAACGACCCTGCGTCTGTGTGGAAAGGCCTTAAAGACATCACCAACTACAAGCCACCATCCCCCAATTTTGCAGGCAATCAACACCTTTTCAATGATCTGAATGACTTTTACTGCAGATTTGAAAATGCTAACTTTACACCTCACTCCAACTCTGACATTCTCTCTACACAACACCTATCACATTCAGTCACCCCACCTCCTGCACTTCAGATCAGTGAAGAGGATGTGTGCCGAGTCTTCAGGAAACAAAAGAAAGAAAATCACCAGGCCCAGATGGTATTTCCCCAGCCTGTCTTAAAAGCTGTGCTATTCAACTGGCCTTCATCTTCTCACAGATCTTCAACAGATCACTGGAGCTGTGCACTGTTCCTTCCTGTTTCAAGCGCTCCACCATAATCCCCATCCCAAAGAAACCCAAAATCACAGGACTGAATGACTACAGAACCGTCGTTCTCACATCTGTGGTCATGAAGTCATTCGAGAGACTGGTACTGGCTTATCTGAAGGACATCACAGAACCCTTACTGGACCCCCTGCAGTTTGCCTACAGAGCAAACAGGTCTGTTGAGGATGCAGTTAACATGGGGCTGCATTTTGTCCTGAAACATCTGGATAGACCAGGGACCTATGTGAGGATCCTGTTTGTGGACTTCAGCTCCGCTTTCAACACCATCATCCCATCACTGCTCCAGACAAAGTTAACCCAGCTATCTGTTCCTGGCTCTATCTGTCAGTGGATCACCAGCTTTCTGACAGACAGGCAACAGTTAGTGAGAATGGGGAAACTCACATCCAGCACCCACACAATCAGCACTGGCACCCCCCAGGGGTGCGTTCTCTCCCCACTGCTCTTCTCCCTGTACACAAATGACTGCACTGCCCAGGACCCATCTGTCAGACTTCTGAAGTTCGCAGACGACACCACACTCATTGGCCTCATCCAGGATGGTAATGAGTCTGCCTACAGACAGGAGGCTGAGCAGCTGGCTGTCTGGTGCAGTCATAACAACTTGGAGCTGAACACGCTTAAAACAGTGGAGACGACTGTGGACTTCAGGAGAAACCCCCCTGCACTCCCCCCTCTCACCATCATGAACAGCACTGTGGCAGCAGTGGAGTCATTCAGGTTCCTGGGCACCACCATCTCTCAGGACCTGAAGTGGGACAATCACATTGGCTCCATTGCTAAAAAAGCCCAGCAAAGGTTGTACTTCTTACATCAGCTGAAGAAGTTCAACCTACCATAAACTCTATTAAAACAGTTTTACTCAGCTGTCATAGAGTCTGTCCTCTGCACATCCATCACTGTCTGGTTTGGCTCAGCCACAAAATCAGACATCAGAAGACTACAGAGGACGGTTCGGACTGCTGAGAAGATCATTGGTGCTCCCCTGCCCACCCTCCAAGAACTGTATACATCCAGAGTGAGGAAAAGGGCTCAGAAAATCACCCTGGACCTCTCACATCCAAGCCGTCATCTCTTCACGATGCTGCCGTCTGGTCGGCGCTACAGAGCACTGAGCACCAAAACAACCAGACACAAAAACAGCTTCTTCCCTCAGGCCATCTACCTCTTGAACAGTTAAATGTTTTTACACACCGTGCAATTAATAACTCAATAATAAATTAATTTATCAATTAATAAAGCAATAATAATTAAGTGCAATACTAATTATATCCTCTAGATAATACACTATCTTTTTTTATACAACTTTTTCTGTAAATTATATTTCATTCATTCTGCTGTATATAGCACATACCTTGTACTACAATAGTCTATTCATATTTTTTACTTGTACATATTTACATACAGTACATAGCTTTACTCTCTATATCGTTATCTTATGTTTATTGTATTGTATTTCTTAATTTTTTATACCCATAGGCCCTTATTTAAATCATTGTGTACTGTATTCTATTGTGTTATGGTCTCTGTGTACTGTTGTTGCTGTTTCTGTGTTCTGGATGCTCCTGTCACCAAAACAAATTCCTTGTATGTGCAAACATACTTGGCAATAAAGCTCTTTCTGATTCTGATTTAACATTTTACCATGTCCACACAGTATCATGTCTGACCATAAAAGCTTCAAAGCAGCAGAGCTATTTTGTTTAATGCAATGACTGATCAATATGTAACAGGAAGAGCTGGTTTATTCATGCGAAATTTCTAGAAGGAAAGTCTGAGATTACTCAACATGGTTGTCATAGATCTAACGCAAGAAACCAGGTTGTGTACTTTTTTTAAGAAAACAAAGAAACGTATAACACCACCAGACATTTTGAATAATGTTTCTACAATAAATGATAAACTGAATGATAACTTGGGCTGTCAATAATTTAGATTTTAACTAAAATTTCCTTTTGTGCTCCACAGAAGATACAGAAGTAACTGGAACAGATTGAGGATGAGGATGATAGCATTTTCATTTTTAAATGAACTATCCCTTACAAGTCAGACAAAGGTACTAAGGTACAAAAAGAAAACCGATTTTACTCAAGAGTAGAATGTTTCTGACAAAAGATATAGACTCACCCCTCTAAGAATGTCCTCTGCCTCATTGCTGAGCCACGATGAATAAATGACCTCATCTCTGAGGATACACTCGAAGAGCTCGTCCTCAGTCTCTGCTTCAAAAGGAGCATGACCTGACAGCATCTCGTACAGCAACACGCCAAAAGCCCACCAGTCCACTGAAACACCGTACGATTCCTCCAGGATGATCTAAAACAGACACACAATATGCAACATCTTCACACACTGCATTCAGGGAATAGCAAACACCCATTTAAGTATTAACCGCAATCCTTCAGAAGTTCTCACCTCAGGTGCTATGTAATCTGGAGTTCCACAGAATGTGCTAGTTAGTCTTCCTTCTAAAATGTCCATTTTGCACATGCCAAAATCTGCCAGTTTGCAGTGGCCCTCTCGGTCCAGGAGCACATTATCCAGCTTCAGGTCCCTTTTTGGGAAAACACATGATAAGACCATTATACTTGTGAAAAATGTTACCCTCCTAAAACAAAAGATGTACTTCTAAGAGCAGCTTTAAAGAGATCCTGAAATTCAAGTTCACTTTTTGACCGCTTTGGCTTTATGATATCACAAAAGTACTGATCTAAAAACTTAACCGGAAAACACTTTGCCACTTTACAGCAATAAAAAAATAAACACATTCAGAAAGTCACAAGTGGAAAAACAAACATGCACAAAACAAAACACAGCAAACACATAAATAGGGAATTGACAAAGTCGGGGTTGGCTAAGTTCAAATGGTTTTTGCCCGTGAGCTTGAACAAGGCTAAATGAACACGAGGAGGATTCAATCTCCTGTCATTGGAGAAGAGAGGCATGATTGACCTGATGGAAACACGTAAACTGGATCAACAGCATCCTTGTGACATAGCCTCACTAGGAAATTTGGTGTAATTATCGGTTCACATTAGCAGGCGGATATATTACAATGTTGTTACATGTTCATGATTATGCCACAGGGCTTTGAATAGAGTGTTCTGAAACAAACACGGTACACCTATGTTACTATGTAAAACACCTATGTTACTGTATATTAAGTAAGGGATAATGTACAGGCAGCAGGTTGTTATCGCAGAAATAAGCCCCGACAGTGTGATAAGGAACCGACGTGAAGGAACGACGTATTTTGACGTGATGTGGATGGTCTTGTATCACAATAAAGGTGCTTATTTCGCGATAACAACCTGCTGCCTGTACATTACCCCGCTTATTACACGGCTACTTGCCACATGAGAAAAACTGGACATGAAATCAGAATTTGAAATATTTTTTAGCTCATTTTTACCGAATGCAGACCTTCCGCAAGGAAAAGCCGTTTACTTTCGGTTTTAAGGTAAGAAACGATGTTCAAATGTCACGAACAGGCAATTTGTTTTAATCGTTTGTAAATATATGTTATTAAAATAAAATTTATATTGAATTTGTCAAAAAAAACCTGTCAAAAAGATTTTTGAGAGGTTGTTATCAGGGAATAACGAACCTGCAAATGTCGCAACTGGCCAATCAGAATCAAGCATTCCAATGAGCCGTGTAATAAAGTATGTTAATAAAGTATTTACAAAACAAAATGTATTTTAGCATCTTCAAAAGATGCCTAGAATTTGCAGAAATGCGCATTTTATCAGCTGTCAGCTTATCAGGTTTCCATCTATGCCAGGCTCTTATTGGCTGCATTTTCTTCATTTTGAAAGCGTTTTGTTTTGTAATGAAAAAATGTACATGTTATTTCTATTGTGTTTTATGAGTAAGAATTAAACATTCCAACATAAGCTATCATAAGGTTTTTTAAGATTATACATAAAATTCAGTCAAGTGACCCTAAACTTCTGAATAGTAGTGTACATGAATATAACTAAAGTGAGGTAAATACATTTTATTGACAATGCTGTGAATAACTGTCATGACTCTGCCTCATTATGTCATGTCTTTCTTGGTTTTGTGGCAGAGTCATGGCAGGATCCCTTGTTTTATGTGGTCGCGTCTCTGTTCCCGCCCTCTCGTTCCTCGTTTAGCTCTCCATCAGTGTTTCATTCCCGACACCTGTCCCGTTAATTATCCTTTGTTAGTCCCCCTATAAAACGCCCTCGTGTCTATTGTCCTGTGCTCGTTCGTTTTGTATGGTGCCCATGTATTTCATATTCTCCTTATACCTGGTCTTGTGGATACCCTTTTGGATTACCTCGACGTATGTTCCTTGTCTAGTCTTGTTATTGCTTGGTATTTAGTTTTATTTCATCTGCCTGTCCTGTTTTGTCTCCCTTGTGAGAAGTTTTGTTTTATTAGTTTTGTATATATGAGATATTCTGTTTTTTCCCCCATCGTGGGTTTTTGTTTGTCATTATTAAAAGTCTTGTCTATTACCCCGTACCGCTGCCTGCATCTGGGTTCTTCCCCCCTCAATCCTGACAATAACGGGCCTCATTGATGAATCCAACGAATATGAAAAAAAATATGTGTAAAGTGTGTTAAACCATTTTTATATACATTTAATTGAGAAATGTTTTAAAAACAACCGACCAAAAACTTAACAAGAGTCTTTGTGTGTATTTCATCATCGCTAGAGCACGAATGATGAGACATGCCGAGTCTCACGCCTGCAGTGGTGGAGTGCTGGCAGAAAATGACAGCGTGGCACCAACCTGGCCATTTGCCACAGACGAAAACCGCAGCTGGAGAACTGGCAGGTAAACTACAGAGCCTGTAATCTGGAAAACATTTTTGTTCAGCCCAACCATCGGTGAATTATTTAGAACTGCGTTTGCTCTTGGGATATACACTTAAGAGTGTAGCAGTAAATCTATATACAGTACTAGTAACACTGTATTTTACAAATTCCGCTGCAACAGTTTACAAAGATCAACTGCTATGATAAGTAATAAATAAAAAAGATTTGAACAGGAATTTTGAAGGAAAAGGCTCTTTTGCCAACCAGCTGTAATACAACCATCTGAGAGGTCAACAGCCCTTTGCATGAGGTCTCAGTGTACAGCAGACTGAAGTATAATGCATTGTCACTGTCAGCATACTGTCACTCCTCAGATTAAAGCAGAGGAAGATTAAAACGGCATTACATCCGCATCTTGTCACGGTCCTGCATTCTTGGTTCTGTATTTCAAGTCATGTGGCAGGATCGGGACGGAGCCCTTAGGTTCTATGTGAGAAAGCCATGAGTTGTTTGTTATGACATCTCATGTGTTTTCTCGTGTCTTGTCATTGGCCCCGCCCCTCTCGTTTCATGTATTGCTTCCCTGCCGTGTCTTATGTTTCCCACCTGCCCTCGTCAATTATCATTCGTTTGTCTTCCCTTTAAATTGCCCTCTTGTTTCATTGTCTTGTGCTCGTGGATTGTGTATGTATGTTGTCATGACTCTGATCATTTAGTCATGTTTTTCTTGGTCCTGTAGCAGAGTCATGGCAAAGCCTTTGGTTATGTGTGGAGAGAAACACATTATTGTCCTTTTGACAATAATATACGTTCTCTCCAGTGTCTCGTCATTGGCCCCGCTCCTCTCGTTTCCTTGTTATCTTTCCCTGAGTGTTTGATTACCCACACCTGCCCCATGTCGTTATCCCTCCTTTGTGTTCCCTTTAAATACCCTCTTGTTTCTTTGTCCTGTGCTCGTGGATTGTTCTGAGTATGTACGTTCTGTGTACCTGTACCTTGTGCCTTGTCTTTTGTTTCGCTCCATGGTCGTGTACTTCGTGTTTTTCCCCATACTCCCGGATACCATTGTCTAGTTTTACATTTCTTGTTTATTTAAGACGTTGTGTCGTTGGTTGTTTTGTTAGTTTGTTTTTTGCCCCCTCGTGGGAAATCTTTTGTTTAATATATATTTCTTAGTTCTGTTTTCCCCCATTGTGGGTGTTTTGTTTTGTGTAAATAAAATCTCTGTTAACCCCTTCACGCCTGCCTGCATCTGGGTTCTTTTCCTGCCACAGTTCGTGACATATGTGCTGATGTTCGTTGTGTGCGTTTTCCTCGAGTTCCTGCCTTGTCCTGCTTTGTCTTGCCCGTGTTAGTTAGTTTGAGTTTTTGATTATTGTTAGTTCTCGTTCTGCCCCATTGTGGGAAGTTTTTGTTTATCTTTTATAGTCTTCTGTTATAGTTTTGTTTCCCCCCATCGAGGTTTTTTTGTTTCTGTTTCGTGTTTAAATAAAATCTGTTAACCCCTTCACTGCCGCTGCCTGCATCTGGGTTCTTCTCCACGCAATCTTGACACATCTAATATAAGATCATGGGTAAGTAAGGTGAAGGTGGAGAGGACTGACTTAGGTCACTCAATCATTGTACTGCTGAATTAATACACTGGATTGTTATACGTGGCCCAGCAAAACCCATGAAGGCTTTAAAATCAATCTGAAATTCAATGTTACATTAAAATCAATAGCTGTAGCTCAGATGGTAGAGCATTGTGACAGCAGTGCAAAGGTGTGGGTTCACTCGTTATATATAAATATAATAAAAGCATCTGGCAAATGAGTAGATGTAATTTTTAATATTTATTTGGAATAATCTACAGTATGTGTATTGAATGCTATATAGTAAAATCAGATCCGAGTGCAGGGCACACTCTCTCTCTCTTTCTCCTGAGTAAACAGCTTATGTAATAATAGCTGCATTTTATGTCAGGCAGGGAATGAGCTGCCCGTGATGTCAGCTCGGGTCCTCCCTCAAAATGTCCCTACAGTAAATGCTCAAAGACAGTTCTCAGACAAAAAACATCTCCCTACAGCCTCTGAAACCTTGTTTTATATTGTTATTGTAATTAATCTACATAATTGGTCAATAAAAGTGAAAGGAAATGTGAGGGTGGTTGTAAAAGGGGCTGTGCGATCATGCGGATGACAAGGAGTCAGCAGAGTTCACTGAGACAAGAAATGCTCGTAAATACCAGAAGCCTCATAGGAGTGATTTGTTTATTTTCGGGTCGGGCTAGGCTCTATTACAGGGTTGATTAGAAAGCTTATTCAGGTAGGCAAAGGTCATGTGATTACAGCCAGTAAGCGCATGATGTACAGGAAGATTGAGCTGGGGCGGAGGCTGTCTGAAATCAGACTACAGGGTGCCAGGACATGCGCAGATAAGAACCTTCTCACATGCACGCAAAAGCAAATAACTGTGGGCAGCAACATGGGGGTGTGAATAGAAGCAGACAAATGCGCATTATGAATTGTATACATTCTTTCCTTTTTGCATTGTACATTATAACAATAGAGAAAGATAAGACAGACAGAAGACAGATATAATGTTGCAAACTTTCACCAGAGATAAAAAGTATTTAAAGATGAGGTAACATGCTATTGCCGCATGTGGTGAGTCAAATTAAGTCAGATGTCCGTGTTTTGTTGGCAATTGGCGTGTACGTGCCTAACGTAAGCAACACACATTTTATAGTGAATCAATGTGATGATGTGTTATGTGCTCGCGCTGTAGTTCCGCCCCCCTTGCGAGCGCCTCCTGGCTCTCGTATTTTTCCGGAAATAATCGTACAGCTGTATCTATCTTTTATCAATTTGATCAAACTAAATACTCTTCAAAGATCCAAAGTATGGAATACTTCTGTATAGGTACTCAAGATTAATTTGAGATTGGCAGAAACTGCGTGTGTTACATCATCTTTAAGGATTAGACAAATACAAGGATATACACTATGGTTTGACATGGTTTATTAAAGCAAGTATGTACTTGTATGTACATGTGTAGACAGACACACTAGTGTGTTACATGAGACACAAATTGGCTGACCTGTAAATGATGCCTTTGGAGTGAAGGAACCTAAGGGCCAAAGTGATCTCAGCGGCGTAAAACTGCGCTCGTGGCTCTTCAAAACGCCTGGACTTCTGGATGTGGAACATGAGGTCACCACCATTCACAAACTCCATGACAAAGAACAACCGCTCCTGAGATATGAAAAAACAAATGTGTTGCGCAATTCATTTCGTTATTAGAGAAAAAGAGTAAATAGATATTTGTGTGGAGTGAACGCTTAAAATGTGTGAAAGGTGAGAACTAGTATGTGTAAGTCAACAGAGTGCTTGCATCACTTCCTCCCCACATTCCCCAACAACTCTGTGAGGTGTGACTACAGTATGTATTTGCTGCAGACTTCAAGCTCAGGTCACTTCACAGCAGGATAGCAACGTCACGTTACTGATGAGGTGATTCCATCTGCTGTTCAGATTTGGTATTGCAACGGTGACACTTGACTGCAATTTTGAAGTGGCTAAATATTAAAAAAGATACACTGCAACTGTTCTTGACTTCAAATCTAAATGGTCTATAAGCATTACATAAGTGCTGAATTAGTCAAATAATAGTAACAGAGGGTTGGTTGCATGTTTTTAAATCTTAAAATGATAGTTTAGCCAAAAATGAAAATTCTGTCATCATTTACTCACCCTCGTGTCATTTTAAACGTTTATGACATTCTTTCTTCCGCAGAACACAAAAGAAGATATTTTTAAGAAAGTTGGTAACCGAACAGCACTGGCCCCCATTCACTTTACTGAAAGCAAAACCAATGCGGGCCAGTTAACAACATTCTTCAAAATATCTTCTTTTGTGTTCTACGGAAGAAAGAAAGTCATACAGGTTTGAAATGACAAAAGTGTGAGTAAATGATGACCGAATTTTTATTTTTGAGAGCTAAACGAATTTTCCTCGCGGAAGGTCTGCATTCGGTAAAAATGAGCTAATAAAATATTTCAAATTCACATTTTATTTCCAGTTTTTCTCTCATGTGGCAAGTAGCCGTGTAATAATAATGTACAAGCAGCATAAGCCCCTTCAGTGTGATACAAGTCCCGACGAGGGGGAGGACGATCACACTGTCGGGGCTCATTTCTGCGATAACAACCGGCTGCTTGTACATTATCCCTTACATAACACACTCCTGCTTATGTGATTGTTTTATGATACTCGGAGAAAGAGTACCAATCTAAAGCGTATTACTTAAACGTCCCATGTGTAATTTTTGGAGGATCTATAGAGCTCCGGCAGTCACGTGACCTTTTCTGTTTACACCGCTATCCTGGAAGGCAAGGACAGCCGGGAGGGAATATGAAATGAATGGCGCCAGCATGAGTTTCAAGGCAACAGAGTTCACTGCGCACTTTATTTCAAAAGACAGAAATGTGCACAGGGCTGGGCAGGTTACTTTTAAGATTTATTTCACTACAGATTACAAAATACATGCTTTAAAAAGTAATTTGTAACATATTTCGTTAGATTACACAAGTTCTGTAACTTAATCTAAATACTTTAGAATACTTTGGAATACTGATAAGGTACGTAACACAAAGGGATCACCAAACAGAGGACTTGGTTTTCCTCTGCATTTTATTTTAAACAACATTAGTTTCCACAATATATCTTAAAGCAAAAAAAGTCCACAATCTTAGAAAAAAGAAAAGGAAAAATGCTGATGCTCAAAAAGGCAGCACAATGCATTAAGAGCTGGGGTGTGTAAACTTTTTTGAGGCAAAATGTACTTATTTTGTCTTCTGGGAAACATGTGGTGATACATGCTTAATGTGAAGGGCAGAACTAAATGAAAAAATATGATCTATAAACAAAATAAAAAATCTGCAGGTCCCCTTGCATGAAATACGCCATGTTGTAGTGGTACAGTAGTACAGTAGTAGTACTAAACGGTCAAACTGTTTTACAGGTTTGCAACCTCACCACTAGATGCCGCTACAATCTCCCCATTGCTTCTTTAAAGCAAACACGAGTGTGCCGTGACAAGTTGTCCTGTGTGCCGTGGAAAATGGCCAATTTTTAATAATAATAAATAAAATATAGATGTACAGCAATGTTTTACAATTAAAAGTAAACCAATTGTGACCTCATCGCGTATTTGACCACGTATACGTGATCTCATCCAGTAGACTGTACGTATACGTGACCTCGTAGCCCGCGATTTTCCCATGTGCGAATTCCACACATAATTACGACCACGCTACTAAAACCAACGGGAAAACATGGATAAATTCTTGAAAAGAAAATCTAACGACCCTGAATCGGAACCTGGGCCCTCTAGCAGTGGAGACACAGGAAAGAAAGCAAAAATGGTGAGCTCAAGACAATACAGCGACAGTTATCTGTCATATGGATTCACTTTCACCGGGGATCGCGCGGCAGCACCACCCTTATGCTTAGTCTGTGGAGAAAAACTATCTCACCATGCAATGGTTCCTAGCAAGTTTAAACGTCATTTACAAACAAAACATCCATCACTTATTAAAAAAAGACAAACTATTTTGTGCGTTTGAGAAATCAAATGGAGAAACAGGCTTCTTTGATGAGAAAGAGTACCACAGTGTCTGAAAAAGCTCTCGAAGCTAGCTACCTGGTTGCTGGTTTAGTGGCAAAATCGAAAAAGCCACATACGGTGGTGGAGTCATTAATTATGCCTGCATGCAAAGCAATTGTGAAAACAATGTTGGGTACAAATGCTGCCAAAGAAATTGCAAAAGTGCCCGTTTCAAACAATTCAATCGCCAGACGCATTGACGATATGTCCGCTGACATTGAGAGTATTGTACTGGAAAAAATAAAAACTAGCGTCAAATTTGCACTCCAAATTGATGAATCAACAGACATAAGTGGGAATGCTCAGCTATAAGCAAACGTGCGCTTTGTGGATGGTGAAATCATCAGAGAGAATTTTTATTTTTGCAAAGAGTTGCCATCAAAAACAACAGGAGAGGAAATATTTCGGGTGACATCCGATTACATTGAACAAGGAAGACTAAAATGGGAAAACTGCGTGAGTGTGTGTACCGACGGAGCAGCATCCATGACTGGGAATACCAAGGGATTCGTCAGTAGAGTCAAAGAAAAAAATCCGAACGTCACGGTCACGCACTGTTTTTTGCATCGCGAGGCACTTGTTGCCAAGACGTTACCAAAGGAGCTGTCGAATGTGTTGGATGGTACAGTGCGTATTGTCAACTTTATAAAAACAAGGCCTTTGAAAAGCCGACTATTTGCTATCTTATGTGAGGAGATGGGGGCAGACCATAAGACTTTATTGCTTCATACGGAGGTCCGATGGCTGTCCCGTGGTAAACTTTTGTCGCGTGTGTACGAACTGAGGGAAGAACTGAAAACCTTCTTAACAGCGGAAAAATCGGAGTACGCATTGCTGTTGGCAGATGAGGAATGGTGTGCACGGTTGGCATACATGGCGGACATTTTTGCACACCTGAATGAACTGAACACGCGAATGCAAGGGAGAAATGAAAATGTACTAACTAGCACAGACAAACTGCATGGATTCAGATCAAAGCTTGCCCTCTGGCGACAACATGTGGAAAAAGGCTCTCTTGAGATGTTTCCCCTTGCCCAAACTGGACATTCAGACAACTTTGCGGCATTGCGTGAGGTAATTTGTAAGCATCTATCAACTCTCGAAGAAAAATTCTCTTTTTATTTCCCCTTAACATCACCTGTATGGGAGGCAAATCCTGCCAAATTTAAATAAATAAATTAAACGATGAAAATGAAAACCAGATTAGCAATTTCATTATACACAACTGCGTGCACAATATGTGCCAAAATGAAAAATAAAATGAAATTATTTTATTTTCATTTTAATTTTTACACTGACAATGCGTTGTCCCTGTCAAATTGAAAAAGAAAATACAATTGGTGATTTGACATTTCATTTTCACTAAAATCTCGAGGCAAGACTGCCAATTTGAAAATGAAAAGGCAAATGTGAAAAATAAATTGTAAAAACATTTTTTACAAAGGTTTTATTAATGTTCACGCAATAATACTGACACAATTCAAATTAAAATGTAAACTTTGATTTTCATTTTATTTTATTTTCTCTTCTCTTTTATTTCATTTTCGTTTTCATTTTCGTTTTCTTTTTCTTGTTCACAGTAATGCAAATTACATGTTAATTAGTGGGTGTGGACGAGCGTCTGCATTACTGGGAACGCCCACAAAAACGTCTTATCTGTTTATTCGAACGAACGTGTGTAGACCTTGTCAGGCGCTTGGCCTTAGCGCTTTGTAATGATCACGATGACTGTGCCTGGTGCAATACCGGAAGTTGTTGTGTGGTGTTCTGCATCTCTGATAAGTTAACAGACGAACAAACTAAAGCATTGGAGAGCCCGTATCTCTAGCGTGCCCTGAAACATGCCGGAGCGCGATTGTCCCCACTCCGCCGCTGACCTGCGCTCACACTGTACATTACCATCCGCACCCGAGCACGCTATCGTCATTACACTGTGACTGCTTTTAAGAAAACATAAACAAAGCGATCTTTGTCAGCACAATAGAATCCATCGTAATGTTCGGTTTTAGGTTGATAAGATGTGTTTAACCTCACGCGCGCTGTGCGCAGACCAATTCGCTTATGGTATCTCAAGAGCGGCTCATATGTGTTTAAATCAGCCCCGCGTACTTCATTCATTATGATTATGAGCCAATCGTTATACAAAGTGCTGCACTATGTTATGAATGCATGTTTTAAATGATGCGCCTGTTTAAATTCCTTGAAGTTCAGCTGTCATAACAAAAAACATCTAATACCTACAACACTTATAAGTGCAGGCCTGTGTCACCGCGCCGTGGGACGAAAAAAACCATTCGAATGAATTAATAGTGTGTGCGTATTAGATGTTTTTTGGTATGACAGCTGAACTTCAAGAAAACGAAAATGAAATAAAAGAGAAGAGAAAATAAAATAAAATGAAAATCAAAGTTTACATTTTAATTTGAATTGTGTCAGTATTATTGCGTGAACATTAATAAAACCTTTGTACAAAATGTTTTTACAATTTATTTTTCACATTTGCCTTTTCATTTTCAAATTGGCAGTCTTGCCTCGAGATTTTAGTGAAAATGAAATGTCAAATCACCAATTGCATTTTCTTTTTCAATTTGACAGGGACAACGCATTGTCAGTGTAAAAATTAAAATGAAAATAAAATAATTTCATTTTATTTTTCATTTTGGCACATATTGTGCACGCAGTTGTGTATAATGAAATTGCTAATCTGGTTTTCATTTTCATCGTTTAATTTATTTATTTAAATTTGTCAGGATTTGCCTCCCATACACCTGAAGCCTTTGACTGGGTTCGAGACCTATTTAGCTCATCTGCAATGGATAACGCAAATGGACTGTCGCTGCAGCAACAAGAGCAGCTCACTGAAATGAGACAGGACCATGGTTTGAAAATTACATTCAGTGACCTGCCTTTGGACAGTTTCTGGTTGACTGCTGCCAAAGAGTACCCAGTCATTGCAGACAGTGCAATCTCAGTGTTGTTATCTTTTTCCACAACCTACTTATGTGAGCTCAGCTTTTCCAGTTTGACTTATATAAAGAACAAAAATAGAGAAAGATTGAGAGCAGTTGACCAAGAGCTCCGTGTGTCGTTGTCATCAATTCCAGCGAGGATATCATCTTTGTGTTCATCAAAACAAGCTCAAGTTTCACATTGACATCATATGTGAGTACTACGTTTATTATTATAATATGCTGTCTTAACAAGCAATTTAAAGCAATGCAGTTTTGTGCCATTTTGTTATATTTTAGTGGTTAATGTGATGCTGGTGTGCCGTGAAATTTTTTGCAAATTAAAACTGTGCCGCGGCAGAAAAAAGGTTGGGAAACACTGCTTTAAAGGTAACGTGTGATTTATGTCAGTTGCGCATGTAACAACTGTTTTCAAACACTTCATTGGGCATAGGTGTCTCAGCCTCACACGTCACGCCCACAGACCGTTGGCTGAACGTATGATGCATTTTCTGGAAACACTTCAGCACGTTCGAAATCGTCATCTGATTGGTTGAATTTCACAGGGTTTCCGGGAGACGTGCGTGTCTGCCTGGAAACAACACGAAGCCGTCTGATCTAAGAAGTAAGCTGTCGTGTTTACAACGGTTGCTATAAGAAGATGCTTTATTCAACAACGCTTTCATTCTTGTGTGTCAGACACATTCTTCTACCGTGTTTTGTGTTTGTATAAACTCAAACGGGTCATGTAACCATATAAACAAATTGAGTGTACTATGATCACATCAACAATTTAAAACTTCCTCTCGAGTCCAAAAATACCACTATTTAACACCAAACTACAAAACAGGTCCTAAACATATAGCATGCACATCAACACATGAACGCCCCACATTTACGCCACAATGGAGCCAATTTAGACCCGCCCACATCAGGGTGAGGTAATGAGAATGAAGCTGTATATATGAATCATTATCATATTATGTCACCAAACATTATAAAACTACTTCACCTCTGTAAGTCGCTTTGGATAAAAACGTCTGCTAAATGACTAAATGTAAATGTCAAATTCTCATAACCACATTGAATCTGATTTGTGGATCTGTGTGAATAGTTGGTGTGTTTGTGAACTTACGGCGTTCTGAAAGCAGTAGTAGAGTTGTGTGAGGAAGGGGTGCTGGTGGGCCAAAGTCAGCACTCTCTTCTCAATCATGGTTGATTCGACATCATCCTCTTGCAATATGACGTCCTTCTTCAGCATTTTCACCGCAAAGACCCTGTGGTCACTTCTCAAACGGGCCAGCATCACCTACAAACACATGTGTATAACACATCACTTTATATTTAAAGTTATTGAAAAATTATATTTAAAATATTGAAAATTGAATTTGTAGAGTTGAGTCTGTAGTGTTTTTAATACCCATCGGTATTAAAACTACCTATAATGTACCTTTCCAAAACTGCCTTTTCCCAGCACCTGCAAGAAACTGAAGTCCTCCAAACCCACAGCAACAGTTTCCTCCTCCTGCTCCCCTTTTGTCGATTTAACAGAGCTTTTTGGAGTGACTTCTGTTATGTGCATCTGTGAAAGACGTGGGGGAAAAACGAAGTTTAAAAAGTACATTTCTAACTAAAGACACTTTTTGAGAATATTCTAAAGTAGTTACTTGAGACTGTCGCACGGAGAATCTGCTTGCTTGTAAACCAATCTCTCCCAGTTTGCTGGCCAGCTCGGCGCTGTTCACGCCGCAGTTTGGTGCAACATTCTGCTGACAGCGTTTATGGACGTTCATCTTGCAACCTGGATAAATCCACGGCAAACACAAAACACAACAACAGTGTTTAACCACAAAGCAGGTGTTTTCACCCGTATACCAATAACTCAGCTAAACATGTGCTTACTTTTGCAGTGGAGACCCTGTTTCACTATCCCATAAAGGAGAGATCCGCAGTGGTTACAGTACGTGGGAACTTTGTAGTTGTGCTCCCGGAACTGATGCGGCACGTTGATGCTGAATCCCTGGGTTTGGCCCTGCTGACAAATAAGTGTGCATGTGGGAAATTGCTTCACAACATTGATGACATAATCTCATGTGATCTCATGGAAACAAACACACATGCATACCTCATAAGTTTTCTTCATACGTGGACACTCGCTTACAACCAAATCGTGGCACTTCTTATGGACCACACATGTGCACACTAGGGAAGTGAGACATAAGCAGTGAAGTTAACAAGCAAATATGTGAATGTTCTTAAAGGGCTAGTTCACCCAAAAATAAAAATTCCCTCATGTCATTCCAAACCTGTATGACTTTATTTCTTCTGTATAGCATAAAGGAAGATATTTTGAAGGACTTTAGTAACCAAACAATATTGGGCCCATTGACTTTCATTGTATGGACACAAACCCAGCAAGATATTTTTCAAAATATCTTCTTTTGTGTTCCACAGAAGAAAGAGTCACATACATTTACAAGCGTAAATGAATGATGAGAGGTGTTTCATTTTTAAGTGGACTATCCCTTTAAATCAGGTTTATTTTAGACTACTTTATCAATGATAGGATACATTAAAACATTGGAATACAATTGGTAATTTACTAACACAGCAGCAACACTCACTCTGACACTGATAACCTTGCTTTCCAAACACACCCCTGCAAAAAAAGGCAAAATTGTGAATATTTACAGTAGTTACCAGATAATAAATAAGGTCCATTTTTTTGTTTGCATGTTCATGGATATGTTTTTTTGTGTTAAGTCTCACCAGATGAAGTTTTTGCAATGGCAGCAAAATGTAGGCTGAGGGAGGAAGGTTGCCATAAATTTATGGCCATTGACTTGATGAACCTTTCTTCTCTTTAAAGCTTTCTGCCTCCTTCTGGAGAAGTCTCTGTGCTTCCTGATTCCATTCTCTACAGCTTTATCTGGTACAGTTAGTAAGTTCATGTAAATTGTAGGTGAGTAATAGTGCCACAGGGACAGATACAAGAAACAATAGCTTGTTCAAAACAACTAACCATCTGTAAATGAGCCGGTGAGAGAGATGAAGACATACACACTTCCCTCTGGTTCAAGATTCACCTGGAAGAAAAGTTAACAACTTAACTATATATATATATATATATATATATATGTATATACATATACATAAAAACTCGTAAAAACAGGAAACTATGTACTGTATAAATATTCGAATGAAGTTTTTACAGTTGTTTTACCTGTATTTAAAATGTTGTGTTTTAGCATTAAAGGGGATGTACAACGGTGTTTCATGCATTCTGACTCTTTACAATGTTAAACGTGCTGTCTTCTCATGCTTGACATGGTCAGCTTGTCAAAAAACGATACACTCCCCCAACAGCCCGCCCACGCATCAACCGACGAGCGATAGGAAGACAATCTTGACGCCAATCTTGAAGCTGTGGGGCTGCAGCTCGTTACTCTTGCGATAGTGAGAGAAGTTAAGGTGTGTTTGTTTGTTCACGGCATTTCAGTGATGGATGTTATATAAACCGTGGATATGACGCTGGATTTGGAGATCGTTTGAAACTAATAGAGGGAGCGCTAAAAGATGCCGGATATGAAGTGAAACTGAGTCATATGTCTGTATTTTGTTGGCAATGGGTGCGCACATGCTTTATCCCCGCACCCGTCGTATGCTTTTCGGGAAATAATCGTACAGCTGTATCCGTCTTTTATAAATGTGATCAAACTAAAGACTCTACAGATATTTGAATGGTACGATACTATTCTGTAAGTACTTAAGATTAACATGAGATATGCAGAAACTGTCTGAGTTACGGCCACTTTAACGGAAATGTCCATAAAATAAACAGATAAAGTACAGGCAGAAAATGACCAAATTTTCAGTATTTTTTACAGTGTTGTTCATACATTTTTATTTAAAGCTTTGTGATCTTACTACAGTCACTGTGTTTACTGAGAGTACGATTAAAAAAAACACATCATTACTTTATAACAACATTTTTACAAAAATAAGGAGGGTCTGATGATGTATTTTAGACATGCTTCTATACCCTGCAAAAAAGTCTTCTGAAACACACTAAGGCAAACTGAAATAAAAAAGATTATTTTTATTTAAGTTCAGTTGCTTATATCACCTGTAATGATGCTGTTTAAACACACATCTGACAAACTAAAAAAATATAAATAAAAAGCATTCAAAAGATTTCTAAAGACTTTTGTGCACTGATAACCTTTATGTTTAACCATGACACAATCAGTTGACGGAATTTCTTTTTGGAGTGGAACGGAGGATGTGGTTACTGTATATTAAAATCATTACAGGTCACAACAGACTTCGGATTTGAAATATAAGGAAACGCTTTCAACTTGTACTACTCCTCAGTCATGTAACAGTCCAGTAATCCTCAATGCATGTAAGCTTATTTGGTACATTGCATTTAACTTCATAACATATACAGAATCATGCGGCATGTTCCTCTTAATGTCGATCTATCACCGTCTCAGTTATTCTGTCTACCTGTCTGTCTTCTGAAAGGAATTCTCGTAATATGACGCAAGACAGACAGGGAGAGCCGGTCAAGCCGGTTCAGGGAGTCAAGTCAATAACACGCACCAGCAACAACACAACAAGCACTTTAAAAACTGTATAGGCATTTGGGCCCTTGTGAACTAACAGCACATATAAAGTATATACTGTAAAACCGTATACAGCCTCCCTACAGATCATGTTTTTTTAATGTAAAATATACATTTCATTCAACCAGGTCATCCAGACACCGAAAAATAGACATGTTCAACAACTTGGGCAACTTGAGATGTACGAGACGGTGTGTGAGAGATTGATAGGAGGTAAAATGGGCAAAAAGAGGAATCTAGTTGAACAGCATGTTTGTACTGATGGTATGTGAGTTTGTGAATGCTGACAGCAGGGAGACACGCACACATGTACATATGGCATATCTATGGTGATAATACCATTATGTAAACTGCATACTGTACATGTCAACTTTACCCAGTTCTAAATGAATAATGAAAACAAATAAGATAAATGAGGTATAATATTTACCTTTGAATAACTCACACGTTTATGTAACTCTTTCAATGTCAGGGAATGAAGAACTTGAGAATGTGTGCAATGGAAAAAATTATAACCAAAGGCTTGTATGCCATTCAAATGAGGCTTATAAGAAATAATAACAACTTTTATATTCTGTACCAAATTCTTTCCTACCAAAAACCTTCATACTGGATTTTCATTAATGTGCCATTTCAGGCATGTTTTTCAAGTAAACAACAAAAAAGGACCAGGACAAAATACGGGTAGACCCCCTTTTTTCCAGGCCCAATGAGTAAAGTATATAGTTGACGTTAATCGACCCTCATCACAGGGCTGGGAAAGTACTTGCAGCTATCCGCATCCAACACCAACAATGCTGAAACTGTCAAAATCAGTTCAGAGCACATTTTAGCTATTGGACTAAAGGAAAAGTAGAACAAGAGCATGTCAAACCACGCATCACAGCTCAAACCATAGATCTAACAGCAGGTACGTCTCTTAGAGTTTCCGTGCTGCATGGTGGGGTGCAACGTGTGGTTTTGTGCACACGACCTAGTTACTGCACAAGTGAAAGAGTCAGACCCTCATGTTCTGTATATCAGCAGTGTCAGTCTCCAACTACAAGGAAATAGGCTGTTAATGTGGTCTTGATGGGTTCTAACTGTCTAACTAATATACAAATTACAATTCAATGTGAATACCTAAAGTATTGTTTGTGGTAAAAGAAATGTGTGATCCCTGCTGAAATAAAGAATATACAATCTAATGGTGTCTATAACAACCACTATGAAACAACAGCACCACCATTACAAAATCCCTTTGTCTAGTGTGTTTTGGTTCTTTCCATTAGGGTTTAATGGTGTTCTATTGGTTCCCATCCATCAGATAGCCTAACATCACATTAGCAAACCCAACACATTACCAGTAGGGAGTAACAGAGACCATTATAGTTTCCATTAAGACCAATACAATTCCCATTAGAATTTCTTTAATGGTTTTCGTTGTTGTTTTTTTAGCAGGGATTTGTTTTTTTAGCAGTGATTTGTCAACATCTTAACATTAACAAAAAGGAAATGTTGGTACGACCCAGCTAAAACTCTTTGAGAACATGAACTAAAGATGTATTTTTGAAACTCTGCTGTGCCAACTTTTCTTTTTTTGTGGTTAAGCACCCCCTTTAAGCTTTATGCTCGCTAGATGTGCGCATTTTTGTTCAACATCTCAGAATTAAATATGGTCAAACTCCACACCAGCCTATACTACTGTACAATTTATCATTATACAGAGTGCACACTCACCCATCCCTCAAATGTCTGTCTGCTGTTTGATGATGCTAATAAATCCTCAAACTGGATCCTGTAATTGGATACAAAGTTGTCGTATCCAATTGAGGTGCTGTGAAACACCGCCAGCTCCAGCTCTTTGCCATTAGAGATGTATGGACAGAACTCTTCGTTGAAGAAGGGTCTGTTGGTTTTCACCTTTGTGGCGGTCTGTCCAACTTTCACGTTGTCTACTTTCACAACTATGTAGGGATCCAGGTGGCTTTTCTTTTGAAACGTATGCCGAGTTGAAAAATGTGTCGGTTTTAAATTCACCGCTTCGCCAATGCGAAGCCTCAAGTAGCCTTTGAATTGCATAGTAGCTCCAACATTCAGTATTATACAATCGATATGTAATCGATACAAATAATCAAAACAAAACAGCAATCGCAGGGTTAGTTAGAAAGTCATATATAATACGTCTGAAAAAAATTGTCAAAAATGTAATTGTAAATGTAAAATGTCAATTCTGCCCATTAATCCAGAAGACCATTTTAGAAGAATTCTCATAAATACCCTGTAACGTTAGCTGCGCCTTACGCCCAGGAAAGTTTCTACACAAACGAAAACATAAAATAAGTCTTTCCGCAAACGCACCCCGATAAAAAGTATAAAAATCACAACAGTCAAAAACAGCAAACGTTGAGCTTTCGTCCTTGCAGGAAATCGACCGTGGGGGACCTCTCTCTCTCTCTCTCTCTCTCTCTCTCTCTCTCTCTCTCTCTCTCTCTCTCTCTCTCTCTCTCTCTCTCTGAGTGTGGTAGAAAACCTCAGCGTCGGCCTCATGAGTACATGCCCCATTCCGTCCCTATGCGCTCATCTTTTACCGAAAGCATGCAAACAATGCGGGCATAACAATCACAAAGCTGATGATTAGACACACCTCACACGGTACTTTCGATAGCAACAGTGGCGCAGAAAATCCATTCTTCTAGAAATCATAGAATATATATATACGCCCAATAGGGAAACCTACAGCAGACAAAACTGGAAAGACAGTAGCATGCACAGACTAGTCTCAATGAACAATGCAATGTTCGCAATTCTCTGTTTGATGCTATGTAGAGTTGTCCAGAAGAGGACAGTATTAGACAATTTAATTGTAAAGTAAAGTAACACGAATTAGGCTGTCGTATCAGACATGTTATCTCATTTGTTTAAATCAACTTGAGTTTCCAAACTGCTTGACATATTTTTCCCTAAAAGTATGTTTTTTTTTTTTACAAATGTACATACATTAATTGACGCTAACATGTACAAGTGAACGTGTTGTTTTACTTAACGGTTGACATTAAATGGTCATTAAGCTAATATTTTTGTAGTAAACCATCAAACCAATTATACCGATAACGTTTTTAAGAACTTAGAATAGGCCTATGTGTTTTATGTAATAGATTTGAAGATTATTTTGAGGTTTCTCCTTGCTGTTGCCTTGGACCTTACTTGCAATTGACCAAAATAACTATTTACAGTGATAAATACCCCAAAATGACATTTCTCATGGTTGCTAAAACAATTTGCTAATACTATATCTGGGAGAATCAACAATGCATATAAAACAGAGCACTAGATGTCACTGCAGCTTAAGTAAATCTCTTGTGCAAATTGAACTGCCCTCAGTTCAAGTTTGTTTACAACGTAAAACCAAATCTATTTAAAGTGCTCAAGGACTAAACAATGTATACAGTACTTGCCAGATGCTTAAATATGTACTAAACATATGCTAATTTATTTGCTGTTCACATCTGATATTCTAGTAAAGCTGTTTTGGTTGAGAAGTCAAAATAAACAAATCTAGCTTTTATAACGATCCTATAATTAATGAACATGAACTCTCTATTTAACTAATTAACGTTTCCTGACAATATATAGCCTATACAGTGGTGTTACACAAAAATAAATAATGAAAACACACCACCTGCTATGTGAATGTCAGCAACTGGGCTATACTGACTTCCTATACTGGCAGAGGAACGAACTGTGAATAGCACCTCATTCATCAAGCTCTGTAATGATCCCAAGGGAACACGTGCACCATAACCAAACGTGTAAAAATAGACGCTGCAGATTTACAAAGCCTCTCAAACACCTTCATATTCATATCCAGTTATATTGATCTGGAGAATTGATTGTATGTTTCTTAAGTGGCATGAGAGCAATTCAGGCGGCTCATGTCTCATATCCATCCGATGTGCTTTTAACTCGAGTCTCTCAATTGTGCCATATGGTGTTTGAAACCGAACCCAGGCTTTAGTGGATACTTCTTCGTCTAGACTATCAGCAAAGATGCACATTTTCAAATGCATCCACCTGCAAGCTGCCACTTGGTTTGCCTATAGCCGTACCCTTCACCACCATCATATAGTAAATGACAAAGGCATCGCATCACCATGGTTACACCATGATGACATTGCACATGTTCGTGTCTGAACTGCATGTAAAAACTTGCAGCATTGTTAATTCACTGCCTATTGTATTTGCAACAGGACTGTTATTAAGCTTGCTTCCTAATTCTTGTGTAGACACTCATTCGTCAAAGCAAAGAGGTCTTATGTGTCACGCTACGGCCTTTAGACAATGATTCACATTCATCGGCACTAGCACAGCGTATCGCATTAATGGAGAGCTCTTGATAGAAAGTGGTGCCATTTAAAAGTTATTGACCTCATCTATGAAGCACTCCAACAGGTCACCGCAGTTCACCTTTGGAGGAGGAAAAACTGCACGTTAAGGATCCGATTTAGGAAATAATGCGGATGCGTGTAACCCTAGATCCCCGCTGCTCTTTCAAATGATAGAGAGGATCCAATAAAAGCTTTATCTACTTTTTTCATTTCTTCTTCAAGGGCAAAGCGTGCGTATATCTCTGAATGAAATAGGAATTATAAAACAGATTTTGTACTCAATCAATGTATTTTCTCAAGCAGCACAGACAGTTGTGGAGGGCTCTCTGTCAACTCAGACACAAATCCTCCTTGTGATCTACCCTAATAACTGATGTGTACACTCTATCTCTATTTAACAAGAATGCTATGGATGGGCAGGTTCGCATTATGACAGTCATATTTTTCCAAGTCAAACTTGGATTTCTTTACCGTTAGCTACAATTTTCACACTCATGCAGGATGAAGCTGTCTGGGACTGGGCAACACGTGGGAAACATTTGACCGGCGAAGTCTAATGCAAGCCAGCTGCGTGGACACGCCACTCACTCCGAGGATGATCCGCTGCATGAATTGACTCTCACCAGAGGGGAGAAAATCAGAGCAAGATGTAATTTTCCCAATGCGGATTTCAATAAAATATTCCAGTGGAGCCACAAACTGCATTATAATCCTGGTCTGGCCTCAAGGTTGAGTTTGGAGTGATGGATGGTGCTAGGTTTAGTCTTCCACTACTGATTGTTATTAATCTTTGGAGTTTGATGCCATTCTGTGCGCTTTAGTGGACTTGCAGAATATGGATTTTAGTTGTGGACATGGTAGATGCCATATTGAATGAACGTTCGGTTGCTTGTCATAGTGTGTCGATCGGTACTGATGCAACACTAAAAATAACATTCTAAACAAAATCTATGGAAAACGTGTTGTGAAAATTGCATGCATGGCAGAATCGTATGTCACAATCAATTTTATAGAATGTAAGCTATGTAGAAATCTAAACCTGTGTCTGAAACCACTCCTTATCTCCTATATAGTGCACTTGCACTATATCGGGTGTCTGCCATTTTGTAATGGTGTCCAAAACCGGAGTGAACCACTTCATTCCCTACATTCGTTCACTCTTTTTCACCCACAATGCACTCTGATTTCACTTGTGACTCTGACATTCGATGTACACTCGCACACTCTCTATTTCCCATGATACAACACGAGACGACCGCTTGATTAGAATCAGCTGGAGGACACTGACCGTGGATGCCACGAATGTAGGTTTTGTTTATGCATTTATCCAAAATGATTTAACAGTTTGATTTTTTGTGAGTTGCCTGGAAATTGAATACGTGACCTTGCTTCAACAGTTGAGCAACATGCCTTGCAGTGTTCCTGTAAATATCTTTTGATTATTTCTGTTTTTACGTTAAAGTTCATTTTTAACATGCAGGTAAACACTTAAAGGTCCTGTTTGTAATTTTTTGAAGGATCTATTGACAGAAATGCAATATAATATACATAACTACAGTATGTCTTCAGAGGTGCATAAAGACCAATAAAGCGTTATGTTTTTCACCGTATTGTTTCTACAGTAGCACTAAACGGACAAACTGCTCTGCAGAGCGTGTTTCGTACTGTAAATATGTTATCTCCTTCGGCAAAGAAGTTGTACAAAGGAATGTGATGACATCTTTGTCCTGTCAGCCGCCGTAGTGCTTCAAAAGGGAGGGGGTGTAGTGAGCCATTGTTTGTAATTCGCAACCTTACCACTAGATGCGACAAAATTTCATACACTGGACCTTTAAATATTTAATTGTAATGTTTACGTATGAAGAATTTGGTTCCAAAATGAGAGAACTCCTTTTTAATTTTTTTCAAAAATCATGTTTTTTTATTGTGCATTCCAATTAACTGCAAATGTAGTTGTACTTGTACCAAACTGCAGTTGTTTTGTTTTGATTTAAGCCATAATAACTAAAAAAATACAGCTAACTAACACAATAAAACACAATAAAATCATGATTTTTGAAAAATTTGTAGGAGTTGGCTCATTTTGGAACCAAACTCTTCATATATTTTAACTAAATATATCTTTTATAAATGCACACTGAGCTTAATATTTTAATATTAAATGTTTTATTTAAATTTTTATATAAAATAAACTGCAAAGCATTAATGTAGCATACACCTATGCTGTGTCTGAAATCACTCCCTCGTTCACTCCTTCACTATTCCCTATATAGCGAATGACATTCGAGTCCACTATATGGGGAAGAAGTGAATGAAAATGAGTGAGTGATTTCGGACACTGGCGTATATAGCCTGCATCTGACAATACTGTCACAGACGTTCGTCATTAACACATCGATTAGCTTATATTACACCTGTGTGGCTTTGTGGATTGTTTTATAAAATACTAAAATTCATTTTCACTTCATTTGTCACGTTTATTGTATTAGTTTAATAGAAAAGAGAACAAAACAACACATTTATTTGCAGGCATGCTTATTTATCACGTTTCATAAAATTATTTAATATTTAAAATAAAACACTACTTTTTATCACATTAATTTAATCAGAAAATAATTGTCAACAAGAACAAACATAAGTGTGTATAAACTGCAGTTTTGCTCAAAAGCCCTCCATCAACCCACGAACCTTCAAAAAGTAATCACAATTTACTGTGCAACTTAAATCAACATCTCTGAGACTCCGAAAATAGGGATGACAACTCTAAATAATAATCTGAATTTGAGCCAAGAACAATTTTCCGCATCTTATTCCAAGAGTGGGCCAGCAGGTTCAGGAAATCTCTTGGAAAGCCAAGAGTATTAGTGTCCAGGCCCCGACCGGATGCCCTAAAGCTCGGGGTTCAAGCCTTATCAAATCTTCCTTCTCCCGGATCCGAGCAAGAGGAAAATACAAAAATAAATGTTTTTAATTATTGATTCATTTTTGTATCGTTGTACATTGTTTTTAGTTCGTTTGCTATCACTGAGACCATTAGCAAAGTCTCATATTTACATGGAAATCCCCGCTCTATCCAATTCTATCCCACAGGATAGGCATCACCCATGTGCCCTAAGCTTTCACAATACAGCACATCATCCCTCAGGGATGTTTTATTCAGGTCTCGGTGAAGGTAATCCCCCAGCCTTAGACAACAGTCTTTTTACACTGTCCCATTCAGAAACAAGCCCTGGCCTCTCCCTTTTTCCCCACCATCAGCAGGCCAGCTGTCAGTGTAAACTGAGCCGGGCGGACCCTCGCGAACAGCTCAGCCTCTGCCCAGCTGCCGCCCCGGGATCTTATCAGCCCCAAGACCGCGCAGCATGAGAAATCTAGACCTGATCAGATCCAGAATGACCTCAATTGCATCAGTAAAACATATGTGATGGAAACAGGTCAAAATAAACAACAAGTGTATTAGTTTGCACAAGCAGGGTGTTTACTAACTGGGTTCAAAACTTGAAATATTGTTTTCAATTAACAGTATGATGTAAAAAACTGCAATATTACAGATTTTTACACTGATTTTTCACGCATAATGTAAAAAGCTGTAATTTTACAAAAATTGCAAAAGATTTTCATGTATTTTTTAAATACGGTAAAAAACTTCAAATACAGAAAAAGACTGCAAATTAGAACGAAAAACATGTAATTTATGTGAAAAAAAGCTATGTTTTTACTGTATTTTAACCATTTTTATTGGGACGTTTTTACAGTGTTGTTGTTTTCAAAAAAAATTGTATGTTCATTTAATCTCATAAATGGATGAATTTAGCTTAAAATGAATATGATTATAAAATTGTTTTAAATTTAAATGGTTTATTCTAGACAGCAATGAGATCAAATAGAGAGCAAATAATTTTATGTCTCCTTAAAAGAGGAACCTTAGTGATCTGTCCTCAGATTTTCATTATTTCATGAACACTAAAAAATAAAAAATCAGACAACTGAACTCAAACATTTATCAAGAATTGGGGTTGATATTCACACTAATCTTATAGCTCTATACTTCAACTCAATTCAGTTTTATTTATATAGCGCTTTTCACAATGTGCATTGTTCCAAAGCAGCTTTACAGGAGCAAATAAGAAAAATACAGAAAGGTAAAACACAGCACAGTGCATGGTGTTTAGACCAAGCAAGATCATTCTAATAAATAATATCTAATAAATAAATGAATAAATAAATAAATGCAGTCTCCTAGTGCGCAAGCCAACACTGCTCATACTCATACTCATACTCATACTCATACTCATACTCATACTCATACTAAACATATAAACACACAAAAAAATGTATAGTATCATGCAATGTTAGTCGCTTTGGATAAAAGCGTCTGCCAAATGCATAAATGTAATGCATAAATGTAAATAAACAGTTGTTTTGTTTGTGTCTATTTGTATTTTGAGTGTGACTCATTGACCAAATAATAGACAAAACACAAAATAAACAAAACTAAAGATTAATTTCAATGATAGCATAATTTATATCTTTTTAAAAACATTTCAATAAACACCACGGTAATATCGGTGTCGTGAATTAGTTTGGTTAAGATAACTGTGATAATCTACGATAACCTTATCTGTATTTCTCCAAAGGACTGTAAAGAGACTGTAATGAAATGTAACCGAAAACTCAACACTTCTCAGCCTTTGTAAATGGTGGACACATTGCAGTTCATAATTATTTCATGAGGTGGTACATTTTGTCTGCTCATTCGTGAGTTTTTGTACCATTTGCTTTCACGCCAGTAACGATTAAGGTCAGGGGTGGGGCTTCATTACTGTTTTTGTAATATTCATACGCTTTTGCATGATTCACTTCTTATTAGGCATGCGACAATATTATCGATATCGTGTTATCGCAGTAGCAAAATTGTCTCAGTATTATCGTGGTCACATGATGGTATGAAACGATAGGTCTTCCGGGCCTAACATAGAGAAAAAATTATAGATGTTACGCCAGCAAGGTCCATCTGGTGCAATTATTTTATTTTATAAAAAGGATTTTGGAGTCATTTGACGCTTCTTATACTATAACTCAATACCTTTAAGCAACAGTTATGATTAGAGGATAAAGAAAAGAGGATGCTTATGGCACGTTTCCGAGTCATCATTTGTCATTTTAAATATTGCAATAAACATCGTACCGTGGACTTTCTACCTAGGTATTATCGTACAGTGAGATTTTGATATTGTTACATCCTTACTTCTTACAAATTTATACGAATTAGCCACCTCGTAAAATAGTGAAATCAAATAAATAAAACAATAGCCCTCATAATACCGTACAGGTCTACGTCAGAGCAGTGGAATTCTTGAAACAACATGTCCTCAAACAGCGGAGAGCAGCTCACCCTCTTAATTAGAACAAATACCCACCCTCCAGGCTTTCTTCCCATAACAGTGGGACTGTAATTAAACTCAATTAGCTCATCAGCTTTAGACTGGGTTAAGTGATGTTTACTCAACATGGGCTAATTGTGTGGCAGATGGGAAGCTTGGTTAATGGAAGTGTAGAGGTGGGTTTGTTGTTGGAAGGTTTGGGATCAGTCCTGCAGTAAGTCTTTTGGGGATTACTCAAACTAATGGTGGCAGACCTAAAGGCCTTCGGGGGACTTGAGGTGAGGCTTGACAATTTCTAATCCGCCCCATATAATTAGCAGGGGGATTCAGATTCTCTTCCTTAGACAGTAAAGGAACCTAAAAATGATTTTGCAACTTATACACATATGGACAGACATATGCATTAACAGTCATACAAAAATAAAAATTCTGCATAATTTATTCACCTTCATGTCATTTAAAATGTGTATATGACTCTTTTTATCCGCGGAACACAAAATAAGATATTTTAAGAAATGTGTTTTTGGTTTTGTGTCCATATAATGGAAGTCAATGGGGACCAATGTTGATTGGTTACCAACGTTCTTCAAAATATTTTCTTTTGCGTTCTGCAGAAGAAAGAAAGTCCTACAGGTTTGGAATGACATGAGGGTGAATAAATTATTAAAGAATTTTCATTTCCCTTTAAAGGAGTAGTTCAGTTCAAAATTTGTCCCCATTGACTTTCCATAATTTGGAAAGTTATGGAAAGTCAATGGGGACCAATTTTGACGTGAACTACTCCTTCAAGCTCTCTGTGTTGTAACATAAATAAAAACGTATAGCCTCTGCGGTTGGTTACGAGATGACAGGGAGACTCTTCTCCTTCTACCCAGGGCACAGTGACAGCTGTAGGGGCAACATGGCCTCAGCTCCTCTGCAGCTGTCCCGTGTGCCTGGGGTGGAATGAGTCAGTGATCCTCCTCTAACTGGACAAATCCGGACCAACACAACACCTGCTTTTTTTGGCACAGCACACGCAGGGCAACCTTGGCACGGGGTTATTGTGCAACAACACCATGGCATAAGCCGATTGTGTCGTCTTATTGATGATGAGATATTACAACCGATTTATCTTTATTTGTGCATCATTGAAATATATTGCATCGTGCAATTTGATTCTAAATATAGATAATCCAAGAGGGATTTTTCAAGCAGAGCTCAAAGATTCAGGTAAAGCAGAGAACAATAGGCTGGAATGCCCTCTATGCTTCTGAATTTGCTATGCTCAGTGTTTTCTTGTTTCTGTTAGTCAGCAAATGAATCATATTATAAATTCTGATGACTGTGGAAGAACCTGCAGTTTTTTTAGAGGCCCGAAGGAATTGATGTGAAGAAGGTGGTCACTAGATTTCTTTTACAATGACTGAAGTTAGCTGGTGTAGATTGATTTATCTCAATGTACTCTAAAATGGAAGTTTTTTGGGGCTAAGTGACCTTTTTAGTCAGCAGAATGGACTAGTAAAGCCTGTGGCCTTTAGGATCCTGTTGAGGTGAAACGGATGGCTACAACGTACAATCAATAGACTTTTTTCCGTGTCTAGAAGACAAAACGGTTTCATTTGTTTCTAAATAATGTCCATCTGAAGAAAATAAGAGGAAAGTTTTGGAGTTGGTGTGAATTTGTTGAAGGTATCTAAAAAATCTCCATCTGAAGTTATGCGGTTGTACAATCGTTGAACCTTTATCACAATCTCTTCTTGGAGGACGTACAAGCTGTATTGAGAGACAGATATCCCGCTTGTCTATCATCCGAAAGGGAGTAAGAGGCTTAGCAATGGCTTTTAGGGGATTCTACCCTCGCCAGCTTTGAGGAAGTATGTATTTACAGCATTTATAAAGGTTGCCCTCTGGAGCTTATGATCATTGATGGGGAGGGATAGAGGGGCTAGCATACTGCTGCCCTTCTGAAGGACAACTTCAAAAAGTTTGGAGGGAGAGAGAGGAGAATTGGGGAGAAGAAAATGCTGATGTGATGGGGTGATGCGGTAAGACGAGAACAGCATGGCAAAGTGTAAATGGAGTTGGCACCATACAGAGCAAAAAGACTCTCAGTTACTCCTCGGCATCTGGCTGGCACTTTTGCCCAGCTTTCTAGCAGAAAATAGTAGATGTGTAGTGTTTGAGTGCTGTTAAAACAAATCTTATAGGTTAAATGTCAGTAAAACAATTAAATAAACTTAAAAACAAATTTGTGGCCCATTCACAGTTTTTGTGATTTATTGTTTTCTACTGTTTCTTACTGTTTTCTACAAAAACGCTTTGTTGTTTTCTAATCTTCACTGTAAGTTGCTTTGAATAAGAGCATCTGCTAAATGCCTAAATGTAAATGTTCATCATTTAAAGTCCAGATGAAATTAAAAATTACAATTCCTATTTTTTCATGCAAGATTGCATGCTTATCAGTGTGGGTCGTTCTCTATTTAAAATTCATGTGCCCTCATAATCTTCAATCAAAATCCTTAGTGGCTATCCACCTCAAATGATGTCAGTTAGGCGGCTTGGGCGAAGCATCCATAAAAGGGACAGTTCGTCCTAAAAGATACAATTTGCTGCTTATTTTTTTATTATTTTATTTCTTGAGGAAAAAATCAAGAAAATTTCTAGGTAAATCGGCAGCCCTCTGTGCTTCATATAATGGATGTGAATGGCTGCCATATCCCTTCAAGAGTTCTAAAAGCTCATATATCCAACACAAGCGCGATCCCCGCGGCTCCTGGTGACATATTAAAGTCGTGTGAAGCGAATCAATCGGTAATTGCAATAAACTGAACGTCATTTATAAAATTATGAGCGGTTTTCTACAGCTTACGCCAAACATCCTAATCGCACTTCCTGTCGCGTAAATGCACGATCTCAAAATGAACGGACACCAGTTTATTTACAACGTAGAGGGATGACGTGTGCAGATCTTAAAATACGTCATTTATGCGTCATTATATAGTGTATCATATTTTTACTCTGCAACATTACATAAATAAATGTTTTTTTTTTTACTTTAATACTTTTACCTTTTAGTTCATTAAAAATCTAGTACTTTCTTATGGTTACTCAAGTAAATGTTTACTAAATGTTTACTAAACCATTTTACCTGAGTAAAAGAAAAAAGTAGGCTACGACATTTTTAAATGTGTTATTAAGCATTAAAGGTAAAAAACATGCACTTTTTGAAATGTAGTGGAGTAAAACGTATGATATATGCTTTAATTGTTAATTGTTTTAATTATGCATTATATTTATTATGTCATAATTTTGCCAAAGTAAAAACACGGAAAAAGTACAGATACTTGAAAATGCACTTAAGAGTATCAATTTTTTGTCCAACTCTGGTACTTTCTATGAAATAAATAAATACATATAAAATAACTTATTTCAGTACTGTACCTCAAAATCTATCATGTAAAGTATCATTTATAGCAATAAACACAAATTAGTACTTATTTTTGTCCTTTTTTGTCTGACTTTGACACTCCTAATCTTACAATTAGATAAGAGAATTAGTTAAGATTAGAAAGAGATCCTTAAGGTAACAATTGCATGTTTCCAGTACAAAACCCCTTGAGAAACACGTATGATGAAGCCATTTTCAATTACTGTTATTCTTTATGAGGATTCATAATTGCACCCAGGAAGATGCCACCCTGGCATCTCCACTGCCTCTTAACTATGTTCAAATTCGCTGTCTTTCAGAAAATGGAAAAACACTGTTCTTTCTAAATGATAAATACTGTGTTGTCAAAGTTGACAGTGCACTTTTTAATTCTTGGCAAAAAATCTAATTCACAAAATATGGAGATTTGAAAAGTAGACATTTTGCATTCATAAATAAAGAACTAAAATCTGGAATATTACCCGGTACATACCAGTAGCCTTATGTTTGAGTTATTCATATTGAAATGTTTATTCTTAACAAAAAGAATATTAATAGAAATACTATAGAAACATAGAGAGTAATAAGCATCATGAAAATAATCCCAAAACACAAGCAAACAAAGTACAGAAGAAATAGCTTTAGCAGGATATGGCAATCTGGGTTTAATTGTTTAGATAAATCTAATAAAACATTTCTTGGAAATGATCTCTTGAACACTTAGGGTTTAACAGACAACAGAGTTCCCAGACATTGTGTAAAAGAAGAAACATAAACTCATGTGAGTGTACAGTTTGATGTACATGGAAGATTACTACTGGAACATTTTATAGTGGCAAAGAGAGGAATGTTTCAGAAGCTAGTGCTACTAAGGGACCTGACGTGCTTCACATCAAACTGAATGTTCACCTCATTCAAACCAGACACAAATATAATTGGCAAGCAACTGACCTTTGACCTCAAATTACACTAATACTTCCTGTGTTCATTACAGCATATCTCCTAGTGCAGAGTGACGTGCGGGACTTCCAAAATACACAGTTGCCAGAGGAAAGTAAGCACAAAAGTATGCATATACTGGCTGATGTGATCGAACACATGCACATGGAGATGCAGGGGTGGGGGGTATGATGGAGGTAAGCAAAACTTAAAAGGAGATTATCTCTGAGAGTCCATCAGCATATTGATTTGCTCTGATGTTTTTTTTCTCTGTCAGAGCTCCAAGGCTATTTCCAGCTCAACCCGGTCGGCTGTCCTTCCTGGTTTGATCCCCTAGGCAACCGATGTGGTCATTCCTTCCAGAAAATGGAGAGCAACGTGTAACCAAACACCAACAGGGGCCCCTGAAAACCAGCGGTGTGTGTGTGTGAGGTAGGTATATGTGCCATATATTATAGATAAAGAGAGTTTTTTATACAAAATGTGATCACAGATTTTTCAAAATCCTTTTTGTTTAAAAAAAGAATTTGTTTTGTTAACCCTAAAATTAAAATTTTATCATCATTTAGTCCCCCTCAAGTTGTTCCAAACCTGTATAAAATGTATTGTTCTGTTACACACAAAAGAAGTTACCAAACAGTTCTGGGGCACCATTATAGTACGAAAAAACACGAAATAATGACAGAATTTCCATTTTTGGGTGAACTATCCCTGTATAGTTTTTATAGTGCATTTATTACATTTTAACAATCTTAAATCTATAACTTGACAACATTCCCATATCCACACTCACGTATTATTTATAGGCTAATGTTGTACTATAGCTAGACATTACACACAGTCACACATATGCAATGAACACTTTTTTAAATATTTTTCTGTTTTTCTCTGCTCAGCGTCTCTTTCAGACAATCGCTTTATCTCCGTGCCCATCCCTTTCTTCTCAAATGTCTTTCATATACTGTGCTCTCCCCACTTTCGGCCTCTTTTTATTTCCCAGCTCTCCCTCTGAATAATTCCCTTTCCACAGGCTGTGCTGTGCTTTGTTAGGTACCTTGAAACCCAAGCCGTTTCAAATAGCAACGTCTCTCAGCAGCAGGTCCTTGCTATAGCATTAGATGCAACTCGATCTGGGCCCTCAAGCAGAACCTTGTTATTGGATAAATACAGGGCTTCCTGTCACGACCGGCATCTCCTAGAGGGGGCACTAGAGGAGAGAAAATTCAATGACAGCTGCACAAAAAATGTTTTTAATACACCCTAATTTTGTCTTTTTGCAACCAGCCACATTTTGTGGTAATTATTGGTATGCTTTGTTAATAATGTAATGTAAAATGAGTTACATCTAAGCTGTAAAAGGGACAACTAGCTTCTCTATAGGAGGCCTCTTATTCTAAGTAAACAGAGAGAGGTTGAGTGTGGGCCGGTCCCACATCAGCAGACACTCTCTGAGCTCCATTAGGAACATAATGAAGATACAAATCAATCTAATCCTATTGTGAAGACATTCCCTCCCACTCATCCACATAATCCCAGAGCAGGAGGCTGAGTCCTGCTGGAATGCCGTGCTGAGGGAATCACACATCTCCTGCTGAGAGAATTAACATCTCCACTCAGTCATACAGCGCTCTCACTATGATATTATTTCTGTGTGTGTGTGTGTGTACATGTGTGTTTTTAAGACTTTTAAATTTAAAAATACTATACTTTTTTTTAACACTGGGTGATTTAAGGTTGACATTTATCTCAATGTCAAAATTGTCACATAATATTTCCAGTATTCGTAGTATTAATGCAATAAAGCATGTCATAACAATATATATATTACCTCAGCATATTTCTTTATTCATTCATTCAGTTATTTGTTTATTTAGTAACACTTCAAGGTTCCATTTGTTACATTAGTTAAAATGAACTAACAATGAACAGTATTTATTAGTATTATCGCTGCTGTCTTTCTGAAACCTCGTATCTCCATATTTTGTGATTTTTATTTTTTTTACCATGAATCATTATTATTAGACACCCTTTATGTTTGTCACTGGGTTAGCCTATCTAACCAATAAAAAGTATTAATAAGTGCTTGTCAACTTTGACAACACAATATGTAATCATTTAATCACAGTGTTTTTTCCATTTCTTGAAAAACAGGTAATTTAAAATTACATGTCGTTTCTGTTAACAATAGTTATTGCACAATGAACTTACATGAACAAACAATGAGCTATTTTAAAATGAAAATGTAATGATTTGTTTTAATTAACATTAACAAGGACATAAAATGCTGTAAAAATTATTTGTAAGTGTAAGGTGTTAAGTATTTATTTAATCGGTATTGTTTATTTTAAGTACTGTATACTCTACTGCAATTTTGTAATGACGCCACTTATACAAATAAAGCTTTGTTGATTTAGATTGTGATTCGGGACGGGTGAGAGCTGGGTCCTGTGAGTGACTGACCCCATACAGATGATGGAAAGGAGAGTGATTTTGGGGGCCAGGTCTTCTCAGCAGGGCTGCTTCAGGTCCTTTACCACATGTGTTCCACATAAAGACTATCAAAGGCTAAGTCCCCCCCTGCAGCAAAAGCTTGCCCTGCTGTAAAGAGCCATCAAACGAAAGTGTGACAGACTGAAATGGCTGTAATGGCTATATGAGGGGCCAGAGACAGTCCAGACACACACAAATGCGGGTTTATGCATGCATAAACTACAGGAGTTTTGAATCTATAACTGTATGGCTCTGTGTCATACAAACACATGCTCACACTGTGCAGACCTGTTAAATGAGAAAAAGTGTACATGTACATTACAAGCTGTTCTATTATTTGTGCTGCTCTCTAACAACAACAGTTTAAGTGTGTTGCAGAATGAAGCAGGGCGCTAAACCCTTTCATGAATACATTTATGACAACCTTAGTCAGATTTTTATTTATCGTCAGAAATGAAAAACAAGATTTGAAACTTTTTGACATATTCTTGAAAGAGATTTTCACCTAGACAGTAGTGGATAGTACGTTTTGCATCTGTTTGATGTAATACTGTATTTGAAATAGAATTAGTACGTACCAAATCATAGAATGCTGAGTATATACAGTAGTATATAATATTCTAGTATATAGTATTCTCTACCTGGATGGTGTACTGTTTCCGGTGAAAATTCAAAGAGGAGATCCATGGCCTCTCAACGGCTGATTTTACGCACCACGAGAGAGCGGAGTTTTAAGAGATGCTTCGCTGAAATAATAAATGTAAGTATACAATAAACATTACATAAGAAATAATGAATGAATAAATCCTTAATCCCAAAATTTTAATTCTGTCATCATTTACTCACCTTCGAGTTGTTCCATATCTGTATGAGTGTCTTTGTTCTGATGAACACAGAGAAAGATATTTGGAAGAATGCTTGTAACCAAACAGTTCTTGGTCACCGTTGACTACCATAGTAGGACAAATTACTTAATACTTTTTTGTTCTGTGGAACACAAAAGAAGATTTTTTAAAGAATGTAGGACAGCAAAGTTCTGGGAAACTTTTGACTACCATTGTCAATTTTCCTACTATGGGAGTCAATGGGTCCAAGAACTGTTTGGTTACAAGCATTCGTCCAAATACCTTTCTCTGTGTTCAACCAAACAAAGAAATGTATACAGGTTTGGAACAACTAGAGAGTGAGTAATTGATGACAGAATTTTCATTTTTGGGTGAACTATGCCGTTAAAGGCAAAGAAAAGCTGTATTTTGCTGTAGATCACAATGTCGTCTGGCAACAATGACCTCTTCTGTTTTACGTTAGCATACTGTTTTGCTACGCGCTAAAATGTGTATACGTTTACATAAACAGCACATACTTTTAGTACATAGTATAAGTAGGCAAACTGGCGAACGCAGCATCAGTCTCTCTTTCTATATATATTGCACGTATGCAGATTGGGGTGGGTATGGAGCTGTAGGGTACAGAAGATGTGTTGGCTCTAGTTTGAGGGATGATTGCCACACCTGCTGAGTAATCTGTCATTACAGCTGGGGGACAAATCTCAGCTGCCCACACTAATCAAAGCTCTCCCCCGTCCACCCCAAAACACCCCCTGCATTCCTCACACAGCTCTGTTTTCAGGTCTATCTGTGCTGGCCTGTTGTTTATATGAGCCAGTTTAAATTAGAATTGGTAGCTGACACTATATAAAGACAATAGGGTTTACAAATCTCACTCTCTTTACGATATGTCGTCAGTGCCATTTTGCACACTTTCCCTACAACTACTCATACATCTTTCTCAGCTGGCATGTTTCAATAAATTAAAGGAGCAATTAGTGACCAACAGTTTGGTTTCCTCAGTTTTGGCTGTAGGGTCAAAACCATAGTGTGAAGTAGTAGACAGAGACAGATGAGCTGAATGAAACCATTATCTGAATAGACTGCATGTCTGGTCTTGTTTGCTGTGCCTATAGGCTCTGACTTGACAACTGATGGAAGGACCGAATTAAAGACACACCATGACGAAAAAAGAACTTTTTTTAAGTAAGTTTTAAGCTCGGTACTTGACCAGACAAATTAAATAATTTTCTTTGCCTTTCAGGACTTTTCAGAGTATGGTGGGGGGACTGCATTACTTTCTCACCTCTTTGGTTGATGTAACTGCTATCTGTAGGCATATAATAAGAAGCAGTAGCTTTGGGCTTGTGATGGTTTGGTGTGAAACTTGATCTAGAGGAGATCCCAGCTGTGTGGAGTGCTGTTGACTGGGAATGAGAGCATTGAAAGAGGCTGGGATTTTATTCAAGATTTCACGTCTGGAGAAAAATAAAAATATGAGCCAAGAAGTTGACTCATTTTTAATATATTCACAAATAGGCCAAGACAGTTAAAGTTGCAAAGTTGCCGTTTAAAGGTGCTGTGTGCAATTTTTTTGGATCTATTATAAGAAATGCAATATAATGTACATAACTATTTTCAGAGATGTATAAAGACCTTAACGAAGCGTTATGTTTTCATTACCTTAGAATGAGCTATTTCTATCAACACCGCGGGTCCCATTGCATGGAATTCACCATAATGTTGTAGCCCTAAACGGACAAACTGCTCTACAAAGCGCGTTTCGTAAATACGTTATCTCCTTCGCAAAGAAGGGAAAACATGAAAACATGACGACATCTTAGATCTGTGTCAGCCACCGTAATGCTTTGAAAGAAAGAGGGGAGGGGTGGAGTAAGCCGTTGGTTGCAATTCGTAACATCACCGCTAGATGCCACTAAACTTCATACACTGGACCTTTAACTGTCCCATTGTATGAGCATCCCAGTATGTTAACATTTTACTGCGTTGACATAAAAAACAGGTAAGGAAAATATTATTTCACCAATCGTGGCTTACAGAGAGAGCCGAGTCGTTTGAGACTCCCTCGGTTAGTGAAGAAAGGGCGTTAGCTAAACGAATAAACATTAAATTATTAATGACCTTTTCCAGCCACTCAGCTACCCAGAGATCCATAAGGAGGGTGGGCGGAGATCGAACTTCCTGCTTTGTCTTGACGTTGCTTGGAGAGAGGGGGTAAGCACGCAGACTAAACGCCGTCCTTTTCTCCTGCATCCGATGATTAGAGATGATCCTGACAACTGCTCCTCCGTAAAAAAATGAACAGAAAATCTGCTGGGTATCCCACCAATTAATTCAAAAGGGGAAATGTGTCTTTTGTACGTTTTCTGATTGACACAGAGAATTCTGCATCCCTCTGAGAGGACTTCATGCTTGTACGCTATGCCAACAGAAACAAAAGCAAGACCTCTCTCCCTCCCTCCCTCCCTCCCTCTCTAGTCCTCGCTCACTCTCTGTCAGCACTTGAGGTTTAACTCAGGTTGAAGGAACTACTTTTTCTCCCTCCCCTAATACACCAGTGCCAGCTGCCGAGATATGTTTCTAAAACACACTCACACGTCAAAAACTATATCTCAGCAAGCAGAATATATGAGTCAGAGCACTCCGATGCGTTTTTCACTTATCGATGCGAATGTTTTGCAGATGACTGTATTAACGTAATGGTTTTCCACTTCTAATGTAGGTATAAAACTTCTCGCATTGATTTGGATAGGATCTTCACCGTGCTGTGACTCATCCGTCTACTAAAAAAAAAATAGAAATTTGTAAAGTATTAAAAAAAAAAACTTGTTTACAGGCATTGCTGCTGGTATGATTTATGAGATATAAATGCGTTAAAAACTCAGTTAACCACATGCGTTTTTCTATGACTCTTTGAAGTCTTTGTATAATAAACAGAGAGCTGAATAACGATATTATATTCATACTGTAATACGTTGGATGATTTATGAGACGATGTAGGTTCTATGCAGCGTGTTTATATAAAAGTCTAAAAAAAACTGTCTTCCGTGGGTTAGAAAGTGTGTGTGGATGTGTGGAGAGAGAAAAAGAAAGACTAGAGCACTGGAGGCAGAGATAATGGCCAATATTAATGGCAAGAGCACTCACTCGCCAGATTTCTAATGACCATTTCTCATCCTTCTAGAGAATAATATTGATCATAGAAGAGACGTGGTCAAGCTGAGGCAGATTAAGAATGCCATGCAGACAGCAGGGAAAAAAACAGAAAAGAGAAAAATACACACATACAACACCGATAAGAATCATTTATTCATGAAAGTATAGGTTTTTGCAATATGCCATCCGGACCTGATATCTAGGATGTTATAAGATGTACTGAATCGCAGTATATACAGTTTGCATGTGTCTGGGGTTGTCTACATTATCTGCTGCGGGGCCCTGCACAGACATTTTGAGGGGCAGTGCCTGAAACAAAAAATGGACACTAAGGATTGGGGCGGGAGAAGACGGCACACGCTCTTAGAAATGTCTTTCTACTTATTAGACTGTAGCACTCAGTAAATATGTAAATCTATATTTTATAGTAATCTATAATCTATAAACATTTATAGTAGCCAATACAGCATTTCCCCAACATTACTTGCGGGTGCAAAAGCCATATTTACATTTATGCATTTGGCAGACGCTTTTATCCAACGTGACTTACATTGCATTATACTATACATTTGTTTATGAGTATGTGCAATCCTTTGGATGGAACCCATGACCTTGGCATTGCTAGCGTCATGCTCTAACCACTGAGCTATAGGAAATATTGATGCATTAACATTAACAAATCATTCAATGGTTTTCACATGCTCTCCTGCTATCTGGGCTACTATTAATATGGTCTTTTTTGTGAAGGCATTTTCTACAAAGTGTGCCAATAACAGCAAATTTGGTGTTATTTATATGAGATCGACACAACAATTTGATTTGACAAGAATCAGTGATTGGATGAACTTCTGAAACTGCCATCTTCACTCCAGCGCAAGAACAGAGACTGTGTCTGTGAGTGATACTGGGGAGCGAGCGGGCAAACAGGGGGCGGATAAGCGGAATCAGAGGATGTTTAGCGGAGTGTTAATACACGTCTTTTAGCGGGGATCTTGAATGGATGCCTGCCCGGAGGTGGGGGTGAGAGGGGCACCTTATGGATGAGGGCAGAGAGGCAGTGGCTCTAGCCACCGGGCCACCCCCCTGTGCACAGCCCTGATCTGCTGAATGCCTTATAGCAATGTCAAATGCAACCATTCCTTAGAGGTACAGTGTCTAATTTCTGCACTCTTAAAGGGATAGCTCACCTAAAAATAAAAAAATCTGTCATCATTTATTCACCCTCATGTTGGTCAAAATCTGTATATGACTCTTTTTGTTTTGTGGAGCTCAAAAGAAGATATTTCAAGAAATGTCACAGGGGTTTTTCGTCCATATTATGGAAGTCAATGGGAGCCAATGTTGTTTGGTTACCAACGCTGTTCAAAATATCTTCTTTTGTGTTCTAACTAAGAAAGAAAGACATACCGGTTTGGAATGACATAAACGAGAGTAAATGATGAAATCATTCTTGGAAAAAATGAAAGAATCTCCACAAAAGAATTAATGGGTGAACTGTCCCTTTAAAATGACAATGAATAGCATTGCAAGCCTAACTTCATCTTTAGTGCTTGTTTACTGACTACTGTCTTGAGCATTTTGAGCGGCTTTTTGCAAGTTAATATGTAGTATTAACCCCATATGATGGTGTTATGGTTATAGGCTGTGGTAAAAGTTCAAGTTTTTAAAATACTTTAGACCTCAGGGCCCGTATTCACAAAACATTTTATCTTAACATTAAGAGCTCTCCTAAACAGCAGTAAAAGTTTTTAGTTAAGAGTTTCCACTTAAAACCTATTCACAACGCTGCTGAGAGCAACTTTTACTAAGGAACAGAAATAAATGTTAAGCTAAGAAAAAGGGCGGGGTTGACCTCGTTGCTATGGATGATGTCAGCAGGTTTAATGACTATGACCACAGTGATTGGCTGATAGAGGATGGGTCTCTGTCAGTCATTTAATCAAATAAATATTATAGTATGTGGTCTCATGCTGACATATTTAAATTAAGATCTTAAAACAAACATGTAGTCATATTCAAATAAAATGTTTTAAAGGGGTCATATTGCACGGCTAAAACGAATATTATTGTTTGTTTTAGATGTAACGCAATGTGTATACACCATTTAAAGTTTAAAAAACGTTGTATTTTCCACATACCGTGCATGTTTGTATCTCCTCTTTGCCCCGCCTCTCTGAAACGCGCGGATCTTTAACAAAGCTCATCGCTCTGAAAAGCGAGGTGTGCTATGATTGGCCAGTTCACCAGTGCATAGTGATTGGTCGAATACTGCAAGCATTTCACGGAAATGTAACGCCTCTTACCATATTCGGAACATCAGGTTCCAAAGCAATTGTACTGACAGGCGATACAATGAGATTTACAATTACGCCCACCTTAACTATGTGTAGATTTGGGCGGTCTTAGTCAAATCATACCACGAACTGACGTAGATTTGTGGGGGTGTGGTTACATGAGGCGTTTCAGGCCAGTCTGGTTGAGCATTCGCTTTTAGATAGAATGCATCTTTTGTTCCCACACTTTCATTTGTGCAATTTTACGTGTCTAATACATGCATGGGCAACTTATAACACACCAAAGACACAGAAAAACACGTACTTCTGCCATATGACCCCTTTAATATTTATTGCCGTATTCAAATTAAGATTATAAAATATACACTGAATTACTAATTTAACAAGTGAAGAGTTCATTTACAAGAACAGATAATTCAATTTTTTTCAAAATTCAAGTTTTTATTGTGCATTCCAATTAATATTAATCAAATTGTTTGTTTTTTTATTGTTTTTTATTAAGTAACAATAACTTTAAAAAATACAGCTAACAAATACAACAAATCACAATAAACAACATGATTTTTGAATTATTTAAAAAAAGGAGTTATCTTGTGCAAATAAACTATATGTTCATATAAAGTAAACGTTCAGCTAATTGTAAGCATTTTGCCTGTCTCATTAACAGTTAGCAGATATCAGTAGTCTTTATGGTTGAGCTCATTGTCATGAAATCTTTCTAAAATGTTTAAGTTTCAAGGTAGACTGCCGGTGTTACAGCCATTTTAGGATTGTTGTGAGTTGGTCTTAGTGACTTAGGAGTCCTCTTCACTACTCCTAACGTCTCACAGTTTTAGGAGCTAGTTTTAGCGCTAAAACGCTTTGTGAAATACTCTTAGCACAAAAATTTAGGAGTCCTAAAATTAGGACAGACACAAGAGTTTCTCCTAAATCAGCAAGTTAGGAGCTACTTTTAGCCTTAAGATGTTTTGTGAATACGGGCCCAGATATATAGCTTGGGATTCAACGTGTGTCTATTTCTTCTACCAGGTAAAAGCTGTATGTCTGATCACTTAAAAAAAAGTAATGGCACACCTTCTGTCAATATTATCACCATAGGAGGTTCTATCAAACAGCATGCCTGTTTTGCTTATGTAAACATTTAGCAGGCTGGTGAAGAGCTTCATGTGGAGGAGGAACTTATAACTACCCAATGTTGGTTTGATGATCAGTGCATGGCTGACAGAATTGTTTCTCATTCATACAAAGATCAACCCAAAATGCTGAAAAGTCTGACTATTGTCACACCATAAAGACAAATAAAGATCTAATTTAACTAATTTAATTCAAAAGATCTAATTCAAAATATTTGCAAACAATGCAAATCCGTATATTTGCATTACTTTCTCCAGCAGAAATGATTGGGGCCAAGAAAAACACATTTTCTCAAGCATTTCTTCTAACCTGATAAGGACATGTCTAACTGGAAGATGGAGGAATAAATACCTGTGAAAGATGGAGTGACGCCAGAGGGATGGTATATAAACAATTCAGTGAAGGAAGCCAACTATGCCGAGAGCAAAAGCCCTGACGGAGCAGACTCACACCTGTGAGCTCTCCAGAGCGCCCCTATGCACACACTGCACACTCGAGGAGAAAGAGATAGGCAACCGCTGATAAGATAAGACAAGACATTTCCCACATTTACAAGCTAAAAGGAAAACTACTGTATAAGTTTATCAGATCCTTCAGATTCTGAGCCCTTTGCCGGTCAATATATGGACAGTGATGGAGTTTTTTGAAGTGAGCAATGTGCATTGATTTCTCCCTATTCCACACTTCTTGGTTTTAGTAGTCATCATTGTTTTAAAAGCTTGCATATCAGCAAAGCATTCGATTTTAAAACACTGAGAAACACTGTTTACAAGTAATTACTAGAAAACAATGAAACTGCAGCGTGGACGTTATCCGCTTTGTGAGTGTGTATATACACAGACTCTGTGTGTGTGTTTGTGTTATGGGTGTTATTTGCTAAACTGTACGTATATCCACCTGTGAAACAATAATTACCATAATAATAGAGCTAACAAACACTGATCATTGCTTCTGAATTTTTTTACATTTATAGTGAGCAGTATAGTCAAATAGTTTAGTTTCTAAAATACACTGTTGAAATAATAAAACTGTGTGGTCTAGAGAGGTAGACAAAGATAAAAAAATTCAAGTAATGTGTATTTTTGTGTATGTGTGTGCTGAACCCTCGTCTGCCGTTGACAGTACACAAGGTTAAGACACACCCTGACCCAAAGACCTGGGAATGAAATGTTTGTTGGCAATACAAAATACTGCACAGTCATCACAGGTGATGTGCTAAAGTTGTAATCTAAATATTGTAGATTTATTTGTTGCTATAACTGATGGAAAAATTTGGACTGCATTTAATAACATTGAATAATATTGTGTGTCAATATTCAGCTATATCATTAATATAATATTTAATCACATAATAATAAAATACAATACAAATGTATAAAAATGAAAATAAAAAATTTCAGTTTGTAACCATTGCCAAAGAGAACTTCGTATTTGTGGCTGTTCATAGTAATCAGTGGAATTTTATATGGTTGACCACATGAAATGGAGTGGCATCTAGTGGTGAGGTTGCTAATTGCAACCAACGGATCACTCCACTCATCCCCCCTCCCTTTCGAATCACTACGGGGGTGCACAGAACTAAAATGACGTCACGTTTTCGCTTTGCCGAAGAAGATAACGTATTTACGGAACGCGTTCTGTAGAGCAGTTTGTCCGTTTAGGGCTACTGTAGAAACAACATGGTGAATTCCATGTAAGGGGACCTGCGGTGTATGTATAGAAATAGTTCATTTTAAGATAATAAAAACATAACGCTTCCTCATGCAAGGTTTTATACACCTCTGAACACAACAGATCCTCAAATTACACACATCACCTTATATCCAAATACAAAAACTAATACAGAAAGTACTTCTAGACCAGTGTTGTTTATGTCTTGCTAATTTGTCTATATTATGAATGATTACTGTGATTTTCCCATTCATTGACACAACAGTGGTTTATCTGATCTCTAATTTCACACACTTTATTCCATTAACGGCACGACCGTTGACAAAAGGTGGCAAGATTCTTAATACGAAATTCAAAGAGCAAGATTACATATGATTAGTTGCAACAACCTAAAAACTATCATTAGTATTAGTGAAATAAAATAGCACAATCTTCAAAGTTGGTTTGTTCTACTTGTCAGTCATTCTTAAGACTGAAGTCAGTTCCACCCTCCAGCAGAGAACATTTAAGCTGATGGTTATTCGCTGGAAGAGTTCACCTGCAGCATTTTATAACTAATTCTTATGAAGTCAAATAAGAAGGTGTAAAATTTAACACACAAGGATAAACATTACTATATCATGGGTTTTAAGAACTTAATTTCTTTAAAGACATTAGACGAATGAAGCATCTATCTATCAGCTAAAGGGACAATGAGCATTAGTCCAGTGTTGACAGGAGCTTCCTTAGTGGACTACCTCACCTTAAATGAGCATGTTTACCCTTGTGGTGTTTAAAGTTTGTGTTTATTTCCTTGTCTGTCAGAGTTGGCCATTGAACAGGTCACACACAGACTAATGCAAACATACACGTGACCCCCCCACACACACACACACACGCACACACTTACTCACAAACCACATAACATTAATACGTGACCATTCAACCCGGCATTCTCATCAAACCTCCACAGACAATCAGGAAACAAACCTACCAGTTACGATGACATCACTTCTAGGAAGATGAACTATGTTCAAACTGTGAAGCAAGTAAACCTGCTCATTTTTAAGGACAAGCATGTTTTAGGAACCCAGTGCCAAACCTCTGTCAGAAAGAATCGAAAGCTCTTGCGCCGACTCGTTTTGCTTACATTCCATCTTAAACTCACCATTACAGTCAAATCAAGAACATTTTTTTCTCCGCTTAGCATCTCATAGATAACAGCTCTGTGCGAACAAACCGAAAAATCCCCATTGTAAGACTGGTAAAACCAGACATGGGGGAGAGCCAAAGAAAGACATACAAACAGATGCACAAAGCACACAGACAAACACACACACACACATGCACGCATGCACACGCCAGCACAAATGCACACATTGCCATAGACACAGAACATCACCTTCAGAAACCTGTGTTATTATGAAAGGACACATATCCATTTTCAATTCTGTATAATCTTGCTGTTATAGCCAAGTTATCACCAATGTTGTCCATCCCTTCTCATAAAGAATAGACCCCATTGTAGCCGGGCAGGGGCAGGTGCTTAGTGGTAGCCCCCAGGCCACAGGTTTAGATGTATTAGGAACATATGGAGGGAAGGGTGGAGGTTGAAGAGGGGTTGGGATGGGTTGCTTCTGTGCAGTGGCAATACCACAAAGGATTCATTCATGGTCATAGTGTTCGACATGTGGAGATGCCAAAAGCAATGAAACAGAGAGCCGGCAGAGTTTGCGTCCATGGTTTAGAAGAACAAGGATCCACATCTTAAAATGAAGACTCGTGGTAACAATTAAAATAATGATATATTGTATCCAGGTATAACATTTTTTCACTGAAATATTATAATGGATTTGGCAGCATGCTTTGAATCATCTGCAGGTATCATAAACCCCAGGCCCAGAGAATTTGAACCAGATGAAACTTTTGACAAACCCAGCTTTTCCTTCCAAACATAAGGAATTTAAGAAAAACGATATAACTCAGTGGCCAATGAACATAGCAACTGAACCATTTCAATTGTAAAACAGCAGGCAAAACATAAATAAGATTCAATTGATGTATGTGTGTTCATTCAACTATATTCATTTGTACCTAAAAGTGAGCAAAACCTCCCTTGGACATATGTAAACACTTGAAAGTAAGTAAAGTTGAATAATTGTAAAAAGGAAAAAACGTTCTTGTTTTGATAACTAGCTGTGTATAAAAACACTTGATGTCTATGGAATGTCCTCATTTAGATACACAGTAAGTGTGTATGTGCATGTGTGTGTGCCCGTACGTGTCTGCAAATATGCTCCTATGACAATGATTGATTGTTAAAAGAGACGTATTTCATCATACCTTGATTAGAGATAACGCTCTCGTAAAGGAAAATGAGGAAAATAAACCACAAAAAGTAAATGACACCAATGAAAAAACAACCCTTTATCCCTGACACACATCCAGACCAACAATTAGCAAAATCTGCAATGACAATGATTTAGAATATTTGCTAGTACAAAATAACCTCCAAATTACCTAACAGACAATTATACACAAAAGCCTTGCCCACAACAACAGGCGTGTTCCGAATCTAAGCTGGGCAAGGTATGAAGGCAACATAGCGGACAATTTACAGCTGCAGCTCCCATGAGCCCTAGCTGTGAATACCTCAAGGTTACTCAAAGGTCGTGTGTTGATGTTCGTAAAGCGCTATAAACACAAGTTCATGACAGCTCTCCTCATTACACAGTTCATTCCTGATAGGGCTGTAGATCCCAGACTCTTTACTGCCGTAGCCGGGACACGAACCCCTATAAGCATGGCCGGTAAAAACGCTGGTACCTACGTACCACCCTCATACCAAAGAGCATGTGAATGTGCGATTGTGCACAGAGCCGCTGCCAGGTATTCTGTTTGTGCTGCGTTTAATTTTAGGGATGCAGTCACATCAAACTTCCCTCAGCTTTTGTGTGAGAGGGCCTCCTGTCAGCTGTTGCAGTTGTTGGCTCCAATACAGAACTTCAGTTTCCAGTAAACAACATGACAAACTGAGGAAAAAGGAGATGGCAGAGCGTGTCTGACAAATGCACAGACAGACAGCTGGAAGAGGCAGAGTGGAGCATTTAAGCTCCCCAAAACTTCTGCTGAACAATGGATGACTAATTAGCTTTTACAGGCTACATTTGGTTGTTGTATTATTCATATTGTGCTATTAAGGTGAAGCCTTCTGTTTAAGATGGAGAGTAATGCCAGATGTCTTTGAGCTAAGATGGTACGGACATAACATCTTATTCTGTTATTCTGGTTTCTATTAAATAGTGACTTTAAGCAATACATTGGTTCAAAGTATTCAGAAATATGTTCCATAACACACATTAACACTGACTATCCAAATGTGGTGGTGACGCAAACCAAAATGTCTATTTTATAAAACGCAACGCAACTTTATGTTGTTTGTAGTTATTACTGTGGACACATTGTTGCATGCATTCTTCTGTGATCACCTTGCGCACCTCCACGCCTGATGGACGTTCCCAGCGCAAACATTCGTCTTCAGATCTCGTTCGCTCCTCCCCGCGGAGTCCCGGCGGCGAATCAAAACGCGCTCAGGACTTGGACTCCTTTTCAACGTGGGCTATGAAGTTAACTTGTGGTGGAACGGGGACGCGAGATCTTATCCACACCACACAGCGGCCGGTTACCTGATCGCGCTTGGATGGAGGGGCGAAACCCGATCGCCTGATGTGCTGCCTGAGACCCAGAGGAGTGACTTATCAGGACGCGTTAAAAATGTCTTCTTCCTCAAGCGAGGTCATTAGTGCCGATGAGATCAAGAGGGAGAGCGCAAGGGCACTGGAGAATCGTGGGAGTGTCAAGCTGTCACTGCTGGACCCCGCGGAGTTGCCTATGGAGAATGCAACTTCAGTCTCGGCCGTCGATGCCGTCCGTTCCGAACTTTTGGACTGCGCACCGGCGTCCCTTGCCTTTTCTCCCGAACAGGTTGCGTGCGTCTGTGAAGCGCTGCTGCAGGGTGGAAATGTGGAGCGCTTAGCGAGGTTCCTCTGGTCACTGCCGCAGAGCGATCTGCTGCGGGGGAACGAGAGCATCCTTAAAGCGCAAGCGATAGTTGCTTTTCACCAAGCCCGGTATCAGGAGCTGTACTGTATTTTGGAGAACCACAGTTTCAGCCCGTCAAACCACCCTTCCCTTCAGGATATGTGGTACAAGGCGCGCTACACCGAGGCGGAGAAGGCGCGGGGCAGACCGCTGGGTGCCGTGGACAAGTATCGCTTACGCAGGAAATATCCCCTGCCTCGGACTATCTGGGACGGGGAAGAGACCGTGTACTGTTTTAAAGAGAGGTCTAGGAATGCGCTAAAGGATATGTATAAACGAAATCGATATCCCTCGCCGGCCGAAAAACGAAATCTGGCTAAAATAACAGGACTGTCTCTGACGCAGGTCAGCAACTGGTTTAAGAACAGAAGACAGAGAGATCGAAATCCGTCCGAGGCGCAGTCCAAAAGGTAGGACACACTGACAGGTTATTTTTATCCTCAATATATTGATTCTGCATTCCTGCGTTTAGGAAGCTTTTCATAGTTTAAACGTATACTGGAACGCGCGCTGATCTGGCCGTGTGCGCAAGACTGGATGAAGGACACGTTTCGCCAGTTGTTTTGAAATACGAAGCTTAAACGATGTGTAGTTTTTACGTGGAGACCGTGACGCCTTTGGTTGTGGCAACAAATACATACTTAATATACTAAATAAGTATTGAATTAAGGGGTCCAATTAATTGGATAAGTAAAACAAAGACCTGACAAACATCTTAATAGGCAAAACAGACCCTCCGTTTACCTTAGATATGATCAGCCATTACATTACCATATCCATTGTCTATGTTTGTTTCTGGATTTGAAGCCCATTGTCCCACCCCGATTATCAGCAAGAGAGATCTCCACTCAATCTCCTGACGTGTTCAAAACCCTCTTCACAGCTTGGGGCTCTCTGAAGGAGATAAGGGCAGTTCTGTATTTGCAAACTTCTTGTTTGCTTTACACACGGTCAAGCTGCGCTAGAAAATAGCTTTAAATCATCCCGCCCGGATATGTCAATATCATGCGTCGCTTTATCATAAATATTAAATTCTAAAGCAGGTAAATAAGGGACGTTTTCCCTGTGCGTCAGGACTGATGCTTCGATGTAACACTGATACCATCGCCCTGACTAAGATAAGTACTTATTATGTGAACGGAGATGCTCATGAACTCCATATGTGAGCTACGGATGAAAAAACACTAACGGCTTGTCGTGTCAATAAGATCTTTGTATAGATGACTTGGCCCTCTCTGGACGATGCACCCGCAGCTGTCATGGTCTGTAAAGAGACCCACCAAATGCCTCCAAGAGCCCTGAACCTTTTATCTCATTTTTGACCCCCGAGGGCAAGAGGTCCACTCTGGAAATGATGACTGAGATATTTACAGATTTTTTTCGTGTGAATTGTTTTTTTAGAGCAATATCTTTTTAAAAGTTACCTACTTTTAAACTTTTATAGTTGGCTATTATTGCAGTGGGCTTACATTTTTTAATAAGGATTTATTCAGTTTTATTCCAATAGTGGATTGCCACAGTAGATTAGAACCAATAGTATATATATAATAAAAATATTATTTATATATTTTTATTGTCCACTGTATTTTATTTGACATATTATAAAGTGTTTTTTTAAACAGGGCAAAAATGCCCCACTTCTTGCAGTCATGCCTTTTTGAAATGATTATGGTCATCATAAATTAGAATTTTAAATGGACAAAGAGATTAAAATGAAGTGTACACGTTGAGTGGTTTTACAAAAAAAAAACATACATTATCAACACCAAAGCTTATGAAATATGTATGTTTATATATATATATATATATATATATATATATTGTTTTGGTTTGTATTGTCTGCCTCTCAAACTACAAGGTTGGCTTAAAGGGACCCAAATATGAAAATTCTTTTATCATTTAATCACCCACATGTCATTTCAAACATGTACGACTGACTTTACTCTTCAAAACACAAAAGCTATTTTTAAGAATGTTGGTAACCAAACAACATTTCCCCCCCATTGACTTCCATTGAATGAACATACCAAACAAACCACTGAGACATTTCTCAAAATGTTTTCTTTTGTGTTCTGCATAAGAACAAATCCCTTACAGGTTTTAAATCACATGAAGGTCAATAAATGAAAAAGTTCACCCCTTAAAACCAAAGACCCCAATCATTCCATAGTTATTCAACGCAATAGATACTCAAAGATTTGATCATTTTTACAATTTCATCAAGTTTTAACGTTTTAACAAGAATGCGACCGAACTGTATTATAAACCATGTTTTTTTCTTACAGCGAGTCAGATGGCAATCACAGCACAGAAGATGAGTCCAGTAAGGGCCAGGAGGACTTGTCACCACGACCCCTGTCCAGCGGTTCTTCAAGCTCAGCCACACACGGAACAGCCCCCCCTACAGTTTACTCGGACGGAGGAACGACTGTCATTCAACAGATTGGAGATGTAAAGATGTCCTCACATGCAGCTGGAGGAATGGGTTTTAATGGTGACCTGACGAGTGTGAATGCCCACTACATCAACGGTGGAGCCTACGCTCAGTCCCATAGTAACAATGCTCTCCTGAATGGACTTGGTGCCACAGGTGGCCATTTCTTGACCTTTGATTCTCAGAGGGTCTCCCATCATAGCCAGGAGAGGCTGTTGGGAGGGTCTTCTGTGTCTTATGCTCCTTTCCCAATGGGGGTTGGTGAAACAGGCTCTGGAAAGCTGGAGACCATGCAGACTCTAGTTTCAAATGCTGAAGATGGAGTTATTTCTTCAGTGGTCTCCTTCGCTTCTCCCACCTCCACACCCTCCACTACCTCAGTAGCTCTTCATCTCAGCAGTTACAGCATGGTCAATCTCCCTGGAAGCGAAATAACCATGGGTCTTCCTCCTCTGATGCTCCCGCCATCCTCTACATCATCCACTCATGGTAAGAGGACTTTATATACAGTATAAATTACAGTATAAAAATCTTCAATTTATGATTTAACTGGGTGTAGACAGGAGTAATATTTTCCTGACACTTTTAATTCGAAATGGCAGACTTGGTCTCTCTGCGGCTCATGCATATTTCTTTGAAGATACAAAAACAAGAATGTATAAAGTAGTCAAGAGCCCTTCCAGTGAGCTCATAAGAGCCGGAGTACTGACATCATCACTTTGGAGAATACTCTGACAGAACGTTGTACGTTGTTGAGCTTGCCAAAAGCAACCACAACGCTGGATGCAAAAAAGCCGAGGTTTCGCAAGAAAGCATTGCGGGTCACGGGCAGTTGGAGTGTATTGTGGGTAAAACAGCGAGAGGCATGTGGGGGTCCAGGTCAACTGGCTCGAGGATCATACCAAATGCAGGCCTCTCAACACAATCCCCACCTCCTCTCCATGGCCCTAACCACTCACTAATGGTTCTTTCCATGAATATTTTATGGCCACATCAATAACAGCAAGGCTAGCTGTGTTCGGCTCCTCTCTCGCTCGTCTGTTTTATCCTTTAATATGCAGTTTACGAGCCACATAAAAACAAACCCACCCCTGGCTGAACTTTTGATTTAGAGGGAAAACAGTTGAGCCCAAACGATCCAGCACGAAAATGAAGATATTAAAATTGTTTAGCCCAAACCCGGTTTCCTTCTGCTTGTAATTTAAAAGGCAATCCAATAAAATATCTCTTCATAACAACACACAAAGTTTGATGTCCAGGGCCAGAAATACAAAGAAACAATAGCAATTTCCTTTTAGTGCTGTTTTTGTATATAAAGCAAAAACAAGTGTGATACGGTTACAGATCTTCACTTCCACAGTAAGCAAAAATGTCCAATTTTAAAAGTGGAGGGAAAATCTGTTGGTTTTAAGTTTCTGACCCACCTTCACAATGATCTCCATTAAGCAATGCCTGGGGGAAACTGAAGAAAACGTGAAAAATTTGGTTCTAGTTTCATAAACGTGTATAAGGGGGAGTGGGGGGCGTGGGCGCTGTGATTGTTTATCAGACATTTCTGCGAGCCTAATGGAAGAAAAGTGTCGGGCCACAAGCCAGAGGCTGTCACTGCATGAGACATGTGCCAAGAACCACATTCTAGAGTTACAAGGAAATCATAGCGAGTCCAACCGCAAACAGAAAAAGAAAAAGGTGTTTCATTTTACAGTTCACTAGAAAAGTTCAGAGGGAAAGAAAGGAAGAGAGGCACAAAGAGATATTGACAGCAAGAGCCAGAGAGAAACAAGTGAATCTCTTGGGATAGAAATGAAGGAGTCTCCTCTGGATAAACCAATCACACTTTCCTCTCTCTTAGCTCTCATTGAGCTGTTATAAGTGGACAAACTATAGCCAGCTACAAGAAAAAACAGCGCTGTGGGGGTAGAGGGTTGTTTCGTAGTCTGGTTTGGCCCAGTCAAAGTGTTTGGGGTTACCTTGAAGTCACAGCACAATATGTTCATTAGTTTATGAAGTAAACATAAATCTTCAGCATAAAGCGCAAACTAAATCCGTTGACCTTTTATCCCCGTACAGGCTCTGCTCCTTTGGGCAATGTGGTCAGCGACTCCCCCCAGCATTCGAGCCAAGCCCTGCTCTACACCCAGACCGTCAAGCAGGAGCCTCTGGATGTGACTGGAAGCTACACCTATCCTTCTGAAATCTCCCTGGACCAAGGCAGCAACCTGGGCTACACAGCCTCGCTTTTCCTTTCTTCAAATCTCGGCTCTTCTTCATCCACCGGCGGTTCTCTTGCCCCTACCGTCACAGCCACAGTCACTTCCGCCCTCTCTAGCACAGAGGTCCACCACTCCTTGAATCAAGCTGGTCGTAGCCTCCAGGAAGGCAACGGCACTCTGTCTTCAGACTACGGATCCGAAGGTATCCATCTGCATCTGTCCAACAGCCTCCAGGGCCCCGCCAGGGCAGTAGAAGGTCCGGTCAGGGTCCTTTGTGGAGATCTGGAAATGGAAGGTAAAGAGCTTGCCAAGCTGCAGACCGTACAAATGGATGATGATGGAAGTGACCTCTGACTACGAGCTTGTGCTGGACTGGTTTTGTCGCACCACGGTGTGGCATAATAACAGGGACCCTGTAAGCACAAATCCAAGTTTTGAAGCCTGATGGTGGATATACGCGGCGAAACAATGTGAACAGTGCCTTTCTGTCCCAACTTGCACTAAGAGGGATGCAGAATGTACCAGGCAATGCACTGACCTTTTGAAGATTATGTAGCTGCACTGTCTTAGCGCTCACCTCATAAAAATATAAGAATGAAAGATGGACCCGTTAAAGCACAACGCGGATGTGCTCAGAATCAAACTTAAAACTGTAGCCTCATGGTTGTTTCTTTTAACAAAATGTTGTAGAAGCACAAATGTGTTTTTGTTGTTGTTGGAATTTTTGTATTTAAATCTTTTGAGTGTGATTATACAAATGTGATAAAGGTTATTTTGTTATGTTTGATTTTGGAGGTTTTCTTTGTGATTTTAAATGTTTTTTTCAGGTATTTGATCTCGACCATTAGCGGAACTGGTCACATGTGCCTTCTATATAAAATGTCAACGTACAATGAAGCGATAACATGTAAGCTAGACAAGCAGCCATTTGTTTGCAGGAATTCATCAGAAGTAACTGAGCGTTTGTTTTTCTTTGTTTTGTGACGACGGTTTTTCAATCATTTGGATGTTTTGTTACGTCTTCGGTTTTGTTTCACATTTCCTTTTGAATTAGAAAATGCCCAACAATGAGCTCAGTGATGATCGCAGGACGTCCAGATAAATATACCAAACATAGCACTGTACATACTGCAAGAACCACAAGAAACCTTCCAACCTATGTCCTGCCTAAACCCTATTTTTCTAAACCCTTCCACCCTATTAAATATTTATATTTGTACATACTTAATGATTGATCTGTGAGTTGTCTGTCATATACACCGATGTTCTACATTAGAGTCCTCAAGTCTCATAATTCAATAAGGGAATGACATCACTTGAAATGAATCATCTCTTATTGAAAGCACCAGGTAATATGCCTTACGCTTTTAACCAAAGGCAGGTGTGACGTCAATCGTAAGGATATCCATTTAACAAGATTAGGCTACAGCTTGGACCCCCTGGATGGCTGGCTGTGATCTCAGACATTACTAATGCATGGACGTACACATATGTGGCGCGCTAGAGATCAGGCTTGTGTTCTCACCAGGGGCGTCCTCTGTGATCGTCTGCCAAAGCCTGGCAGCTGAACACCCCCACTAGCTTTAAGAGTGTCATATGGTACCTGTCACTACTCAAACTAAAGGTCATCCAAAAAGACAGGGTATATGAGGAGAAGTTACATATCCTTATTAGATTTCCTGAACCTTTGTCACATGATCAGGCTGGAAGAGAATTTTGGCTGGGACTTGTGGGCAAAATCAGACTCCTCGTTTTTGGCTGCATGTTTATGAAGATACATATTCAAATAACATTATTATCAGGTTTTAACCTATACCAAATATTTTAATTAAAAAATCTGGTATGCCAGTTTTGATTCTACAACAATGAGTGGGAGTTGAGACAGTCTGTATACTTTCGTGGGAACGTTTCCTTCTCTTGATGCACATTCGTCTACACCGGCCCGTGTGAGTCAGCGCTAATTGAATGCCGCCCAGGTAAGATTTTCTCCCTTGCACAAAGGAAAGACAAAAAAGCACATTGGGTAAAGAATCTATTGTTACCTGCCCAAAGGTGACCCTGTCGCCTAGGGCACCAGATTAGCTGATTGCCAGGTATCCGATGACGCCTCCTGGAATATTGAAGGGTAAGAAAACGCCATTGTCTGGGCTTTGAGCAAAGAGACGGTGGCCGCAAGAATAAAGGGACATGCGTGTTTCATGTCCCCCATTTCCCCTCGGCTGACTGTGTGTCACTGTGTGTTTCATGGGAAACGGTATCGTGTTGCTTTTACCGTATTATTTCAATACAGATGTCACACCATCTTATACAATGAATACACCGTCACGACAATGAATAGGGTGAATTATTGAGTGACCTTAAAGTACTTACAAAAGGCACAGAAGAGCAGAAAAATTCCTTCTTTTTAATTCGCTATCCAGTTTCACCAAAAGAATGAAGAAAAGATAAAGACACACAACCTGAAGTAAACCATTCTTATGAGAAAGGCACGTGGAAATCATAAACTGAGGGAATTCGATGTACAGATAAACAGGATGAAGTAAAAATAGACTCGCGCTGCTGCGAAAAGAAATATTCAGCATGCTACCGTCCATGTTTTTAAGCATAGTGTCAAATATAGTAATAAATCCTGAGAGAGGCGGGCCATAAAAAAGAAGGAACCCTGCAGAAGTGGACTTATTAAAGAACCTGACCCCTGACTTTTTCTGGAGGTTTCAAAGTGTGACATTTAGTGAGGCGCAGCAGACTCTGTGGCATATGTAACCTGACCCTCGTGCCCACTGCGCCACAGCACTATACCCTGTGCTAATGTGAGGTCAAGGGGCAACTGGGTTTGGGACCTACCACTTCTGTACACTCCCACTTAAGTCCTGGGAGCAGGGATTCTGTGGGGCCACACTCAGGGTTCGTTTTGTAAAAATACCGGGTAAAAGAATGCGTCTGTACACAGTAAAATCGCCAGTGTTAAAAAGGTCAAATTAACACTCACAGTGTATATATAATCCACACTCTCAAAGTGTGGATTATATAAACACTGTGAGAGTTAATTTGACCCTTTTTAACACTGGCGATTTTGATGTGTATAAGTAGGCTGGAAAATGGATTTGAACAAACCAATCTTTCCAATATGTAAATACACATAGAGCGCATAAATAATTTCTATTGGCTGTGTATGAATTGTATACATTTACAGAACCTATATTGCTAGAACATCCAAGCCAGCAGGGGTCAGTGCTATATGACTTCCCTGCCTAGTCTATTAATATTGTGACAGATAATATCATTCATTATTAGTTTAAAAATGTTAGCAAGAAAAGTTTACAAAACAAAAAAAAATTATTGAAAATAAAATAAGAATATTTTATTGTGAGATTAATTTATCCATGCTCTTCACCTGTTAGTGTCTCTCGTGAAACAACATGTAATCCCGATTTCCCCTGAAAATCAAGATTGCTTAGTGATTTGAAACGGAAAATGTGAGTTTTTAAGATGTTTATTTAAAATCTATTTAATATTGTTATTTTACTTTGATGTCACTCAATTTTAAAACCAACAGAGTAATGGGTATTGCTGACAAGCCCAGAATGTTTTTTTTAAGATGATCTAAAAATGTGAAATGTATGGTATTTGTGAAATAAATTGTGTCACTAAATTACATTTAGAGATGAAAATAGGCATTATTTATGACCATTCGTTATATAGAATTTTATCCAAACTGAGCAAAATACATTTTTTGTGCGTTATAATTTATAGGCAAAAAAATCCGCATTCTCATAATGGCCATGGAAAATAATAATTTGGAAAAAAAACAGCAATTTCTTTAAAATGAGATGAAGTGTGTTGGACATTGTCACCGAACACAAACGAGATTTAACAAAATGAGCCAAGCATAACACATGATTATAGTGTGAAACATTTAATGTCCGACTTCAGATTTATTAATTATTAATCTTATATCGTCACAAATTAAGGTTAACTAAACATTGGCTAAAACGGAATTAGCTATAACCTACTTTGATTAGGAAATTATCATTTTTTTTGTTATTTCAGAATATTGGATTAATTTGTTGCATAGCACGACATGTTTAATGTATCGAAAATGTTGATTTACGCTGTTCGTTTAACCTAAAAATAAGCACATTCAAAGTGAACTAAACTGCTATGACCATGAGACTTATAGGAGAATAACCTCATTGTATACTACACCTTGTATACGGTAGTGATGTATTTTTTGAGGGAAGTAGTTTATGGTGTGTTTACCATTGGTATGTGTGCAGGAGTTAGCTTCGACCTTGCCAGCCCTCGCCTTTAGGCCATAAAAGAGCACATCTTGAAATGATCAAGGCCTGAGAACGGGCACGGCCTTTCGATTTCTGAGGTTTAAGGAGGGGGCGCACCGCAATGTGGTGGAGACATTACGACAACCCGAGCGCCGTCAATCACGACCCGTGTGCTGTTACACTGGAGCTGATACTTGACCCTGCTTACGAATCGGCCTAAATATCGTTAAACTCAATAAAGTCTACAGTCACATATACAGCAATTAAAATTTTGTTACGAATTGGAAAACCACCGTTACAAACTGATGAAACTTCGTTAGTCCAATAAGAAATGAAGTGATGCATGTCAAAAAAGAAAGAAAAAATATTGGCGTGACATTTTCGCCTTTGAAAAAGCAAGCAGTTGTTAAATTGTAAAAACCTTCATTTAAAAAACCCAAACTGAACCAGTTACACAAAATACAAATATGTAAATTAAACATATATATATTATTATGAACATTTTTATTTATAATTATATTTTATAATATCGCCCCAAAAGTGTAAATATATTGAACATCCTTATATTTTAAATGTTCAGCAAAAGAAAAAACGCATGTGTTGTGGTTGATTCCTCAGGACAGATGGATGGGGCAGCTTTCATTAGCCTGTTCCTCTCTGACCCTTCAGAGACAGTGAGCAAAAAGTTGTTTTCACAGGTGTACGGATTGGCTGCTAAAACCGATTAAGTCCTCGTTTCATCCCAAAGTCGCGAGGCTGAAAATGAGTTTGCAAGATCATTTCAGTTTTAAACAGAGAACGCGGGAGGCCGCTAAAGTGTATTCTACATAAACGGGCCCCTGCGCAGAGAGCGCTTGGAGGATTTCTTAAAAATGAACGTTGCGTCTAAATTAAATTAAAAAGAGGTGCTCCATTCTGGGTGAGTGATTGTGAGTTTTGGGTCGCAGTGGTGTCAGGTTGCAGATTTTGACGAAGATAACGAAACGCGATCTGTGCCTTAAAACAACGTCTGGATGGCAAAACCTCGACGAACACAGAACTCATTTACTAATGCACCGGTTTTAGATTTCACTGTACAGAGAGAGGGGAGAAAAACCGAGCAAGAGCGAGGTGGGAAGAAAATGTCTATTCTGAGCCAGAACTATACAAATTTTACAAATTATTGACGTGCATATGGTTATATTTACGGTGTATGGTGTTAAAAGAAAAAAAAAGATTGTCATACGATTTAATTATGCTTTATTATATGTAGCTACGATGTTTCTTAAATTTCCTTTCTCTCTCAAATGTTTCCTCACGAATTGTGTGGAGTTCAAATAAACGTCACATGCGGGAACTTCTTTTTCCTTTTCCCCCGTATATAAATGCATCTTATTCTTTTACAATAGCCTTTAACACACTTAAAAAAACGGCTAAAGGATTGTTTGCAGTGATGTCATGGAAGAACAATTTTTTAGTCCCCAAAAGAAATTTACGGTCAAATGCGCTTTAAAGAACCACTTCTTTTATTTTTTACGCTACACCCCACCTTCTGGACAACAGAAAGGTTCTGCGGATTTTTAAGGTTCTTTATGGAACCCGCCTGACAATGAACCTTTGAGGAACCA